>NW_028227265.1:116956973-117469473 GCF_978045245.1 Mus caroli | reverse complement strand
CAGACTTACAGAGTGTTTGGGGTTTGTTTTGATTTACTTTTTTTTTGTTCTGGTTTTGAGGAAAGGAAATACATTAAAATCTCTGGCAGTGTCTTCTCTCCTCCTTTGGTGACAATGAGGCGCTGTTCTCTGGGAAGAGAGAGCTTTGTCCTTCCAGCTCCTGCAGCTTTGTCCTTGCAGCTGAGCTGCAAGAAGCCATTAGACCTTCCTGTTGGGCTAAGCTGGGATAGGACAGGGAGCCCCGCTGGGTGACTGTGAGCAGTGGTATTAGGATAGCTGCCCCTGGCCAGGGTCCCTGGGTTGTGTGGTTAACAGGAATCAGGTCACCTTAGAAAGGGGATTTGTGGGACAAAGCCAGAGCCAGTCTGTCTGAGTGACCCTAGAGTGGGTAGGCCCCGGGCAGTGTAGGTAAGATGTGTGGAGCACGCAGGGCAGATGCATCTCTTCCTCTGAAAAGGTGAAGCCTCTGGAACCTTCTCTCAGGTCTGAACCATGTTATTTGCAGTTCCACAGGAACACGCATGTCTCTCAGGCTGGTTTTCCCTCTGGGGTGTTGGATGTTTGTATGCTGACATCTCAGAATTTTATGGAAAGGCTGACTTTAGGCACAGTTAACAAAACAACACAACAACAACAACAACAAAACCAAGACCTCAAACACTTCATTTTCTGGAGACCCATGGGAGCATGATGAATATTCATCTTCATTATTGAAAATTCAATGTTGTACATAAATAAAACCATAGGGGTAAAAACGTTATTCCTTCCTGGGAGACCTAGTTTTGGCAGCCTCTTGGGGAACTTTCCCTGTGCACCTCCAGAAATATTAAATTTGTAAACATCTTTAAAAAAAAATACAGCATGAAGAACTAAGTGAACTCAACATAGTCATTTTGTTTTCATAATCGCTAAATGGGAAGTGGATGGAGATGGTTTCCTGTTGAAGGACTACACTTCCCAGCTTCCCTTGCGCACTATGGCGGTCATACACTTCCCAGCTTCCATTGCGGACTATGGAGGCCATTTTTGTCCTTTTCTGCTCCTATGAGGTTGCTTTTCATCCCCCCTCCCCTTAGGTGTTTTGGTAACTGTGGGTGACAAAATGCTCCCCAGCTGTGAGTAAACATGGTCCTACCTAAAGTCAGACCATGCCTCTCTTAGTGATTTGCGTTTTAAAATAGTCTAACGTATTATGGTGTTGAAACCTGGAATGTGAAAGCTAAGGCTATTAGTGAGGCAAGACCCCCATGGACCAATCTCCCTGGCTCTCACATGCTGCCTGGCCCAGTAGGGCCACCGTTTCCCTCAGTCAGCCTTTTCTTTTCAGTCTCTGTCTCTGCCCTTTCTCCCTCACTGAACTGCCCTTATACGGTCCGATCTAGGTGAGAAGCCCTGCTGCATCCATCCACCATTCTTGTTCGTGCAACATAGCAAAATGCTAGGACAAGGTATTCTGTTGGACCTGAAACGGAGGTGCCCTGGTTAGGTTCAGAGGTCACTGGAGCTTAGGTCACTGGGATTTTCCTAAGACCCACTTACTTGGTTGAAGGTGTTGGAGACTTCACTGGCTGTGAGATTACTCATTCCGCTGAAAGCCCTGACAGCCTTCTACCGACGCAGGGTTTTATAGGTGGGGGAAGACCATTGTGTTACAGCTGCAGTTTTGTCTTCTCCAGCTGTAGCGAATATGTAACACAACTGCACATTGACCTCTGTTTGTCCTTGGTCATGGGTCCAGCCATGGGTTCCAAATTTTAGGTACCAAAAGACACTTCTTTGGCCTGTTTGAGAGCTAAGGTAAAGAAGCTCAAATTTAGGAGACTTGAGACTGGTGACTTGCCTTCATCCTTCAGTACAAAGATGGTTCTGTATATATTAATTAAATGGTGTCTGCTGGCCCAGATTTGGAATGTTTGATTTCTAATACCTAAATGGATTTAGGTAACTCCATGAGGCAGAATGACAGTGTGGTCCAACACCCCCTACACTGTACAACTCATCGGTGACTTTACTCTTTCTCAAGGCTCTGGATTACACCCACACCCACAGCCAGAACGATCACCATTTCTGTTGGTCCTGCAAATTTGACTCTTCATAGAGCTCTCTTGACTTGGCCTACTTCTGTGTCTGTCCCTCCAAATCTGGAAAATCTTGCTTGTATCTTTGGTTTTTGTTTGTTTGTTTTGTTTTGTTTTTTCTTTAAAGGAAGTGAATTTCCTTTGGGTGGGGGTGTATTGAATGTTTTATGGACAAGAAAAAAACTGCACTAGAACCACCATTGTCTTCTTCCTCTTCCTCTTTCTTTTCTTGCTTCTTTCAGCCTTGGCAACTCCCTTTTCCACGGCATTAGGTTTTCATTTAGCTCTGTTGGCAGTGATATCCTTTTCACATTTTTCTGTCAGCTTGACAAACTTCTTCTCATAGGGTTGTGCTATTCCACATGGCTCTCAGTCTTTGCAACATCATTGGTGGGCCAGACAGGATGTTCTCCTCTGATTTTTTTTTTGGGGGGGGCAGTCCTCAGAACAGAACAAGAAGAAGGTGGAATGATGCCTCCTGGGATGCATTGGGGTCCTCGTTCTTCCTTTTGGTTTCTCCTTTGGGGTGATGTAGGTTTTCATTTCTCTCATAATGAGCCTTGTCAGCTTTTGCCATGTCTTCAAATTTCCCCTTCCTTTAACAGAGGTGATCTTCCACCTCTCTGAGCACGTCTTACAGAACTCCGAGGAGCTGACAGAAGTCTGCCGTGCTCCTTCTTGTGCTCCTCCTGGCAAGATTGCACAAAGATATGTATGAAGACACTTCTCCTGTCCACTTCTTAGGATCTCTTTTGCCCATGTTTAGTTAATTTCCTCTGCAGAGTCGCCCAGTGCCTATCCAGCTTGCTCGCCCTGCCACTGTCTCTATGGAGCTCAAAGGTTGTGAACGTAGAAGGCATATGCAGTCTCATCTCTCCCTGCTCTGTAACATTCGTAACATGTAAGAGGTAAAAGCATTTCATGGTGTCTGCTTCCCTTCACTGACACAAACAAACTGCTTATGGATGTGTGTATCACCTGGTTCACTCTTACAGATTCAAATACCTTTTGGGTGTAGATAATATCGAAAAACTGTTGCATGCAGTTCTGCTCTAGGGAAAAGTCAGGCTCAGGAGTTGGATTTTGGCCTATCTCCTCCAGACCAAAGCATGTTTGTTGAAAAGTTTCCTCCAAGGTCTCTGTCTTGGGTCAGGTTGGTCACCTGACTCTGTGACAAGGAAAAGGAGAGAAAAACAGAAGATCCCAGGAAAAGATGCTTTGCTCCTAAGAACAGCTAAGAAGTAGGGACTCCCCCACTTTCCCTTGGTCCTGCTCACTCTCTTTAAAGTCTTTGCTGAAACGTTCACTCTGTATCCGCAAGATCTGTAAGTTCATTGGGTATGATTTTAAAAGGCTATGTAGATAATCTTACTTTGCTATAGCAAACCATATCAGTAACCGGGATTCAGCTTCTGTTTAGGAGAAGGGTGTATGCTTGAGGGCTCCCCTGGGAGTACCCTGTGGCTTGTCACCATTCTGGCTGATGACCTAGGCTCACCTGGTAGTATATAACAACCATGTGACTCGTCACCATCTTGGCAGCCATGTGACTCAGCCACCGTTTTTACTAAGGATAAAGAAAGGACGTGCCATGTGACTTTACCGCCATATTGGTTAAGGTGACTACATAGTATAAGTCCACTAATGCCCGTAAAACACCTAAACACACCGAGCCCTCTGCTCACCATTACAGTCTTCCTACTTAAACCAACACATCGAGCCCTCTGCTCACCATTACAGTCCCTCTACTTAAACCAATGCACTGAGCCTTCTGCTCAACATTACAGTCCCCCTACTTAAACTGAGGCAGTAGCAGGCTTCCAAGATGGTTTGTTTTGAAACGGAGTCAAAACTGGTATTTTGTAAAAGTACATTATAAAAGGACTATGAAAACAAGGTTCTTAGTCTCTCTGTTGACTGGTTTTATGATTTTAATACTAAAGGATATTTAACTCGAGAATTATAACTTTTAAGGTTCAAACTTAACAGGAATAAAGTAAGTTTGAAGTTTGTTTAATGTAAGATAGTAATATAAACCAGGTATTTTAAAAAAATGGCTATGAGAAATTGCTTCAGTAAAGCAGATTAAATTTACAATAGACTTGCATGGCAGGCTCACATAGCTCCCTTGGATGGATGGAGCACACGTCCCCTTGGCACTGTCTCACTAGAGTAGGTTCCATGTTAGCCTTGTTACAGGGCGAGGATGCATGAGGAAGGAGACCCAGGAGAAGACCTTCCACCTCTGCCTCTTAACAAGCAGAGGCCACGTAGCCCAAACTAAAAAACACTCTCCTTATTTAGCAATGGATTATTCTTCATGTTTCACCTGATGGGGGTCGGGGGAGTTGGGTTCTCTTGCTTAATGGGGGATCTCAGAGACTGCACCATGTCCTAAATGTCTCAAACAACAGAGAGGCAGATAGCCATTACTCTGCCCTCAATGTTTCCCAAACTGACATATGGGGATGCTGTGAACAGAGAAGCCTTGCATATAAGCCTGACTGGTACGAGACCTGCATGCTAGGTCAGTCAGCCATGACTGACACTCAATTCCTCCTCTCAGCAAAAGCTAATTTCAGTCTCTGCCCTAACCACCCATGTTCCCTCACTAAAGGAGTACGCCTGACGCCCTGTCATCAAACTCACAGCTTTGGGAAGTTGTTCAGAATATCCAAGCAGTGCCCTTGACAGTTGGTTTAAACAACTCTATTAGTGACATCCCAAGCTTCTAGATTCTTCAGGAGGAGGTCACTTAGATGAGGGAGATTCTTTCCAACCTGGGCTCACCTGTGGTGCTTTGGGAATAAAATCTAGTTTCCATCTAGACAGAGAACTCCAGGGTCAGTGCCCGCACTCTCACCTTGAAGCCTACAAGGAGGACACGGGATTTTACATTGATGCTTGTGGATCTTTTCTAAGAAATTCCAAAGGCCAAGCACCCATCTAATTTAGTTATCTTGCTTTACAAATGATCTCTCTAAACATCCAGTCTATTTTTAAATAGAATGATGTTAAATACATTTACTGCTGTCATTATGTGATGACCTAGAGATCTGCCCATCCGCAGGAGTAAAGAGCTGGCTCGAGCCTTCTTTGTTAATTCAGTCTGTGGTGTAAATTATTTATGACAGATTTGACATGACTGACTGCTTCCCTCTTTCATCTGTTGGTTGGGTGTATGGAATGAAAATGTAAGAGACTTCTAAAAGGTTCTGTTAATAGGGTTAATTTTAGAAAACTTTGTAAAGTAAATCATTTACTCCTGATACGGCAGCCAGTAACTTGGGAAGTCACCAAGGACGTTCTACAGTCTTACAGGGATGTGCCTGCTGAGAAGCAAGGCAGTCACTGTCTCTAGGAGTATAATTTTAAATTGCAAATTGAAGATCATTTCTTTTGGGGAACTACAACTTAGAATTAAATTGTCTCTTTACTCAGCCTGACAGTATACGATATATTTACTATACAACCTTGGAATACTGGTATAGCAATTTGATGTTAACAAAATATGTATTGTCGTGTTTTCAAATACTAGATATGGTCATTTAAGGTAACAGTCCCAATTGAAAAAAATATTATCAAATTATTTCTAGCCATACTGCTTTTTTTCATTAAATAATAGCCAGTGGCATTGATATTTGAAACAAGTATACAAAATTCATCGTACTTGGGAGCAAGGAATGTCACTCAGACATCTTCTGTTCCGATGCGCTCCTTGAATGCTGACGTTAGCTGCCTTCTTTAACAAAGCCTCCAGGTGTTTGTTCCTTATGCAGGAGTCTGATGTAACAAACAGCTGGTTAGTTACCTTATCTATTATTATTATTATTATTTTTTATAGAACTCTGGTATATGGCCCAGCCAGTAGAACAACTGCATTCAGTCCCACATCAACTTGATATTTAATGTTATGTCATATTGACTCGTGTTAACCTTGATGCAAATTCTTCTTCATGTACCTTTTGTTGCACAACCTCCTGTCTATGTTCTGGACCCTTTGCCAATGGTGAAGTTTTGTCACAGGCCCTTGGACAGACCCTCTTTTGAGACATTCTGACTGCTGCTACCCTTCTGTAGGCCTTGAAACAATTACGGAGAGATTGATATCCCCGAAACCCTAAAATCAGTTTAGATGACCTCTAAAGGGGATTAATGGGCCATGGTCCATCCAACGCACCCCTCTTCTTACCAGTCTAGACATTGTTTTAGGGACTCAGAACTAAAACAGCTGGGCTGAAGCCCTCTATGCATCGATTAACCTGTGTCTCCCCAGCTCAGACCAGCTTAACGTCCTTCAGGACCAGCTAGACCCCTTGGCTGCTGCAGTTCTCCAAGGTTAAGAGGACTGGATCTGACTGCTGCTAAGGGTAGGACCTGTGCCCTCCAACAATGCTGCTTTCACACCGGCTATTCCTAACTGGTTTTAAAGGGGCCTAGAGACAGGGACCAGACAAAAATTCACCCATGAGCCTCCTCCTATGTATGGGCTTCTGGTTCCCTTCTACTCTGCTTCCTTCCACTGATTACTTTTCGTCCTTTTTATCCTCATGCCTGTTTTAACCCTGTCTTTTATGTGTTGTGCTCACTGAATTTCACCCTATATGCAAACAAAATGTTCCACGCAAGCTTCCCAATGGCTCTCACCCGACAACAGCTCCATTTGCACCCAGTGCATCAGCAAAAAGGATTTTTTGGATGCTGTGGAGAAACTCTGGCAAAAAGGAACCTCCCTCCCTTCTGCCAGGCCACATAGTTCTTTACATCAGTCCTCTGTCTTCTCACGTCTCCTTCCTTTGAGGCGCTGTAGCTCCCTACAGCTTCTGCTAGGTCATTTGGTGCAGCAGCCCTGGCGCTGAGACCAACCATTGCCACCCAATCAACTCTATGTCAGCTCTCTCCCACCTCAGCTCCTCCCCTCCCTCAACCTTCCAGAGAATTCTCTCAGTTTAACTCTGTAATCAAATATCTGCTCATGCCACTCTAATAATCACTGCCAAGCCTCTTCAGGAATACAGGACATCAATTGCCTGATCCATCCCAGCTGATCAAGCTACGGGCTCTTCTAAGTGCTCATGGCCTGAGGACCCCTATTCAACCCAGATAGTCCCTCTGAGAAAGACCCTCCTCAGCAGAAAGCAGCTATAATTCTTCTGCCCTGCATTCTTATACCTCGTCAGAGTTAGAAATGATAGTTTCCTGCTGAAGGACTACACTTCCCAGTTTCCCTTGCAGACTACAGAAGTCATTTCCATCCTACAAGAGGCTGCATTTAATCTCTGTAGGCATTCTAGCCATCTGCACACATGGCTGGCATGTGACAAAATGCTTCCTTGCTGTGAATAAGTATGGTCCTGAGTAAGGTCAGACCAAATCTCTCTCTCTTTCCATTTTCTCTCTCTCTACAGCTGCTTTAAAAATATATACAACAAATTAAAGCCGTAGAGCCAGGCTCCCTGCAAATAGTTATTACCTACCATATGAATGGGTAGTACCACATGTAGGCACATGCTTGAGGTAGATGCAAGAACTGGTAATCTCAGAAGCACGGGCACAGGTGTACATACCCACATGACTAAAGAGGGGCTAGGACTCAGTAGATTGCTTGCCTGCCATACGTGAAGCCCTGGGTTCTGTCCCTGGCACCACATAAAGTCTGAGTGTGGCACATGCCTGTAATCCAGTCCTGGGAAGTTCAAGGTCAGGTTGGTGAGATGCTCTGTGAGTAAAGATACTTGCTGTCAAACCAGATGACTTCTCTCACGTGCTAGAAGAAGAGAACTGATCCCTGCAAATTGTCCTTTGACCCTTCACACGTGCTAGGCTATGCATGTCCCTCCCAATAAATAAAATTTAAAAAAGTAAAATAAAAACCACTAAGAAGAGATTCAAGGTCATCCTTGGCTATTTATAAAGTTTGAGACTAGCCTGGGCTATAGGAGACCCTTCCACAATGGCAATTGCTTAAAGGTGAGACCCAGCAGGTGTCAATTACTAGATAGTGAATGAGAAGCCTGTGGGAACCTGTGCAGTGGAATGCAGCTTTGCTAGAAAACAGAACGAAATGTTACCAATGTGAATGAATGGAGAATGGAGAATATATAACAAAAGATGTCAATCCTAAGGAGTTGTTTACAAGAAATTCCACGAGTTGGGAAGTCTGCAGAGACAAGAAGTGCATCCATGGCTGCTCAGGGCTGGAGGGAGGAGATGGCAGCAGTAATGGCTAACAGGCGTGGACATTCTCTTAGTGATTATGAAGTGCTCTAAAACTGACGGTGGTGATGGTCATACACATCTGTGAAGATATTAACATGAAGCTAAACACTGAAATATGGGAAATGTAAAAGTATTTATGATAAAAGACTGTGTACTTTAAATGCACAGATCGATGGCATATGAATTCTATTTCAGTGACACTGTTGAAAAGGAAATAAAAAGACTGTAGGTTGGAGAACCTGGAAGGGCCTTAGAAACCCATGCATCATGGGTAAGGAGAACCTGAAAGGGCCTTAGGGACCTGTGCATCATGGGTAAGGAGAACCTGGAAGGGCCTTAAGGACCTGTGCATCATGGGTAAGGAGAACCTGGAAGGGCCTTAAAGACCTGTGCATCATGGGTAAGGAGAACCTGGAAGGGCCTTAAGGACCATGGACCATGGGGTAAGGCATGAAGGGATTACAGAGCTGAGAACTTTCACTCCAAATAGAGAAACTGCCTAGAAGCCGTGGTAAAACGGTAAACACTTTAAATGTATGGTTGAAGTCATAGGGCAGAAAGGGCAACAACGTGTCCATGGGCACAGTCACAGCCACATAGGCCTTTACACCCTGTAAACCTCGGCCTTCTATGGGCTGTTTCGTCAGTCTAGATGGCAGCAAAGATTGGGCATGGTTGGACACTGCTAGTTTTTTTGCCTCACTGATCTAGAGAGCTGTGCTGTGACATCCCCCATCTAAACAAGGGTTCCCTTGTCCATGTGCTCCAGAAAGAATATCCCGCATCCTGCTGTTTTCTTCACAGCTCTAAGCCAGAATTCTTGCTAAAAGCTGTTCTTGGTAAAAGTACATTCTAGTGATCTGTCTACTGATAAAAGAGGGGTGGAATCGAGACCATTGGCGGGAAGACCAAGGTGGAGCTCTAGCCTAGCTCTGATCCTGTGCCCGTTTGAGTTAAGCTTGCAGCATAGCTCAGGGGCCCCAGGTGAGAAATCACATCATCCCAGAAGGATGCCGTCCCTACCCTGTCAGGAGACGGGGGCAGTGTGCTTCTCAGGTTTGCCAGGGATTGAACCCAGCTGTAGATGAGCACATAGACTCAAGTCACAAAACCCATGAGGAATAGACTTGCCAGGAGTGATGGCGGTCCCATGGTGTCAAATGGGAGGGCCATGCAGGATGTCACAGAACAGGGAGAGATTTAAGGTAAATGCAATGAAAGGCTCTGAGGCAGGACGAGGAGACTGAACGGGGCAGCCTCCTGGAGTTGGATTGGAATTGTGGACCATGAAACTCATGGTATATGGGGGTGATGGCCCAGCAGGCGATGGGATAGGAAGGCTGGAATGTGTCAATCAAGTCCAGTCCCAAGTCCTTGTTCTCCATATGAGGCACCAGTTGAGGCTCAGGGTGTTAGTGGTGGCCTGGGCACTGACTGACTGCCTGGTTCCATGCTTCTGGGCTCTGTGGTAACCACAGAGGGACAATCACAACACACTGTCAAATGTCTCCAGACTTCAAGCTCATGCCTGCTAATGGCTGAGGCCTGTCTTGAGGGGTTTGATCCTGCCAGGCGCCTAGGACACCCTACCATGTTCAATGATTGATTCTTATTTCTGCCATAATCCAGTGCCGCCCGTGCGTGCCCTCTGACGGCAGCAGAACATTTCTTGTGGAAATACTTCCCAGATGAGACGGGCAACACTTCCATAATGATAATTACTTACATTTTAGAAGTGAGAAGATTTCTTTGACCAATAGCTGCTTTTAGAGATTTTTTTTTTTAAATTTCCAAAGAATCTGCATATATAGACACAGAGTCTGCCTGTACATGCCAGGCCTGCTTGCTCTTACATTCTTCCCAGGTTCATTCTTTCTTTCTCTGCAGTAGCAGGCCTCTGTTTCCCATCCTTGCACTGTCCCCCCTCATCCCCCAGTGTTCATCGTTTCTGAGGCTGAACCTTGAGGGAGAAGCTTTCACTGAAATTATCTTTGCTTTGAGAGGAACCTACAGATCTCTTTTCCAAGTCAGGCAATGGGGTGGAGGGTATGACAGAGACTTCTGAGGGACTGCTCCTGGCTGGCGCATACGGGGACTGCTTGGCTGTCACTCACACACAGGCGCTCTGTCTGCACAGCTGCAAGGGAAGGGAGTTGTGTGTGTGTCAGTGATACAGCCCTATGAGATGAGCCCTGAGATAGGGACGGCAAACACAGGGACAAGGGCGAGGCTCAGCTTGGCTCCTGCGAGGCAGCATCAGGAGACCTTTGTGCAGCTGAGCAAATATCCACTAGGCCCATGGCTAGCACTGAAACCCCAGGAGGAGCTAGGGTAAACACGGGGATGGCTAATAACACACAGGGTCACAACAATAATCTAGGATTACCCCCAGCACACCTGAATGGCTGCGGTGGGTAGCTGCTTTGAAAGCTGTCTGCATTGGGTTTCAGACTCAGACTTGGATATACACTGGCTTCCGTGGAGGTGGGCACAGAAAGTAATGGGCTCTGCTTCATTGGTATTTTCCTAGGGGAGCAGCAGTTCTTGCCAGCCTCAAGCAATAAAGGCTAAGGGGACACTTAACAAATGATGTCCCGAGGGTAGCTCCCTCCACCACTGGAGTCTTCATGTGTAGCTTCTGTGTTTCTAGCCTAACCCTAAATGCTGTGTGAGTGTGTGTGTGTGTGTGTGTGTGTGTGTGTGTGTGTGTGTGTGCGTGCACACGTGTGTGCTCATGTATGGCCCTTTAAAAGTCAGAGGACCATGTTGAGCATCTTTCTATCGCTCTCCACTTTAACTTTGAGACAGGGCCCTTTGCTGAACCTGGAGCTCACCGATTGGCACTGCTGGCTGCCAGTGGGCGACAAAAACCCACTCTCCACCACAGCCTTGACATTGTAGATGTGTGCTGCCGTGCTCAGGTTTTCTCATGGACACCGAGGATCAAGCTCAGTCTTTATGCTTGAGCGGCTAGCACATTACCATGGGAGCTGATTTAGATATTGGGGATGCATTCTAACATGGTTATTATAAGTGTAGGAGCTCCTGAGAGGTCATGTAGCATGTCTTGCCATCAGGGCAAAGCCAATTGCAAGCCATCAGTATCATAAGTCTCTATCATGCTGTATTGTGTAGGTGGCTTGGAGCTATAACCCAGTTGGGCTATACAGTGTGCCTTTATCCAGCTGACACGGGCGAGGGAAGGTGCTGCTGGTCTGGTTTGGGGTCTCATAGCTCAAGATCCACAGAATTTCATAATCTGCCACAGATTCCTTTCCCTGCAGCGAAAGGAGGAATGTTTCCCAGAGTGTTGTGGGAGGCTTATGAGAGGCTCTGCAGAGAGGAAGCGCCTGCAGAGACAGCTGGGCTGATAATGTCACAAATAAGATCGTGTAGTGGCAATACAAGCCGCAAGCTTTAGGATCTAGGCTCAGACTCAGGCTGTTGCCATGCAGCCCACACCTCAGGAGTGTGATATGGAGTACCAGCTCTGGGTCCCTCAGGGAAAGCAGCTGGCTGCTCTGTGAGTTGGGGATGGAGGTAGGGGAGATACTACAGGCATTATCACATGCCTTTTCTGAGCTTGTGAGGTCGTGCGTGGGCATGTGTCCCCACGATGTTCTAGACTGCCAGTCGAAGGAACTGGAGGTGTTCAGGCCTTGTCTGGTGCCTAGGCCCGGAGCAGCAGGTATGAGACTTGGTATGGGCTGCAGTCCTTTCCAAATGAGGCTGTGCTGAGGAAGCTCAGTGTGGAAGACAGTTAAAGAGAGAGGCAGTCCTCAGCTCTACTGCAGAGGTACCTGAAACGAGACCACTGCAAGCCCCAGGGGCTGATTTAGGGATGTCATTCACCACCACGCACCCAGAGGAGGAAGCCCTGGCCTTCAGTACTTTCGAGTGTGGTTATCTGGCAATGGGTCAAGGTGGTTCCAAATCCAATATGGCTGCTAGCCTTATGAAAGAGAAAATTTAACGAAAAACAGCCAAGGAGAAGCTGGGGCCACTGGAGTCCAGAGGAGGGATAGTAGGATTCTTTCAGACAGAACCAATCAACCCACTGTGATCATGGACTTTGCCTCCTAAAGGTCCTCCTAGGGTCTTTATCTTTGCAGCCTTTGTCCCAGCGATCCCAGCAAGCCACAGCAGTAAGTTGGAACGTGGCCCTCCCTGGTCCGAATAGTTAGGTTCAAGCAAGCAGGACTGGAGGATTCTGGGAGGAAGCCACAGATTTGTAGTGGACATCATGCAGTGTCCCCACAGTTACATTTCACATGGAAAATGAGCTCCAGTCTTTCACAGGGCCACCCCAGGACAGCATACCACTAAGGAAGAGTTACTGGTGAGTGGCATGTGCTCTTTGTCCACTGTGAACCCCAGGAACGTGGTACAGCCAGTGTGAGTGATCTTCTGCCTGCCGTTAGATACAGTGTGACCAGCCATCTTACACTCCTGTAGTGTGATGGCTGCGAACATCTACTTGGGCATTGTGCTTCCAGAGCTCAGATCCTGGTGACAATGATTTTCCTTGAAGTCCTTGGAAGCCAAATGACTCCCACACCATGGGCATGTTCTGTAGCCTGACTCAGCCAGCCTAGCCTGCTTGGCAAGTTCCAGGCCAGTGAGAAAAGCTAACTTTCAATAATAAGGTGGAAGGTACCTGAGGAATGGCAGGCAAGGTTGTTCTCTGGCCACCACACTTACACATGTACACAGGCATCTGTACACATACACGTGTATACCTGCACATACAAATATATACACATCCATATGCATCCAAAATCAAACATGCTAGTCAAAAAAAAAATCAGAAATAAGACTGTGGCTGGTATTTGCTTATTTAAATTTTGTAACATTTGTAGCTGGTTTTGAATGTTCTTATACAATAAAAGTAAAAGAGGGAGGCGTGTGCAATTTTCTTTCTTTTTCTTCCTTCCACCTGCCCTCTCTCCCCCTTCTCCCTCTTTCTCTTTCTTAATGAGTTATCGCTATAGAGGAAAATCTACCTTTAAAAAAAACTTCTTGAATTCGATATGCCTAACTCTTCAACTTTTGCATTAATGTACATTTTTCTTTATATTTAATTTCAGTGACAGCCAAATTGCACGCCCTTAATTAAATTAACACAAATTAGACTTGAAAGGAGTTGAGGAATGAAAATTCAGGTTGTTTCTTAAAAGCTTTCCTACTGCTGAGGCATGCTGGAAAAAAAAAGCCCTCTTCTTTAGAAATGACACCAATTAACCACACAGACAGCATCACTGCAGTCTTCCCTGAGTCGTGCTGAGGCCCAAGGCTCGGGACCTTGTGACTTCAGAACCAGGGAGTCAGGCATGAGAAGGTGTGATCAGTGAAAGGCCTGGCAGGCCAGGTGGCTCCCAGGAGCTGGGGCTCCGGCAGTCCCTGAGACATGCCGGGCTGCAAGCCTTAGGGATTGTCCTAGACTTCACAGGTGAGGTTCAGGCCTGGCAGAACTGGCACTCAGATCTCCCCAGTTTTGCCTTTAAAGCCCTCAGTAGCATGCAGCAGGAGGCTAGATCTCCTCCATGGTGCCTTTCCTGTTCCAGCCAAGGCTCCGCTGCCCTTCAGTGGGTGTCTGTGAGCACAGTGGTAGTCTCTCCAGGGAAAGGGTTGCTCCTCTAACCCTCTGCATCCTGCTCTGGTCTTCACTTCTGGAGAACTGAGCACGCCAGCTAGCAAGTCTTTAGGAGTTTGAAGAAGGCTGCCCTGGCTTCCATGACCTTCCCATGCTCCCTGAGCTGTCTTAGCTAGGGCCATCATCACAGATTCTTAAAGCCGAGACTTCCTGGACAGAGAGGCACACACCCAGACCTCACAACAGAAACAGGCAGAGGTTGTGGCTGTCTGTGCCCTAACAAGCCACCTGGGGCTTTCTACCTCCAGGGTGATGATAGCCCTGCCCACCATCCAGGACCCAGGCTGGCACTCAGCTTTCCCAGATCACTTGTACCCAAGGGTAGCAGTGGCTTGGAAGAAAACTGGCCAGGATGTCCTGGCCTAGCATTAAGGGGATTTCCTCTGTTATCCGGACTGAAGGGCAGAGGCACACAGCTCTGCCTCCTGCCTCTCTCAGGCCAGGAGAAGAGGAGGTGGGGCCAGTGTGGCTACCCTTTCCTCCGCCATCAGTTGGTTCTTGTGAAAGTACTAGCTTTGGTGGTGGGATGTGGCTGAATGCGGCTCTGGACACCGTGCCTTTGGGCTTTTCCAGGGAAGCTATGGAAGAGCAGGAAGGTGGGTGGAGGAAGAAGAGAGGGAAGCGGGCAGCAGCCCCTAGCTGTGCAAGCCCTTGCTGCGCACACTCATCCTGGAAGCCTGCCAAGAGTGGCAGTTAGCGCTTTGTGACTGGGGTACAGGAAATGGGAGGGATGCGAAATGGCAGGTGATACCCCCTGGGGCACCATGCTGTCCTCCTTGCAGAGGGCCATTTTTGCTATTAATCTTGGAAAGAATGCTCTACAAGGCTCCCTCCCAGCTACAAAGGGCCGCCTGCAGGTGAATATCGGCGGTGCCTTCTGAGGTTGAAATTACTGCTCTGCTCCATTGGAAAACTCATTTTCCTTTTTAATCTTTTTTTTTTTTTTTTTGAGTGGGTAAAGAACGAATGGAATCAGTGATGGTGAGATCCAAGTGGGCTCCTGCACTGGGCAGGTGAATGGAAGGAGGGCCAACTGAGGGCGGCTGTAAAATCAGACCTTACCCCACATCCTAATTACACACACCAGAACACCAAGTGGAACACGCTGAACACACACAGATTTTGTATGTCAGTGTATCTCTAGGTAGCTTGAAAAAGGAAATCTAAGGGCTCAGGAATATAGGGTAGAGAAGCATTTCAGGCAGAGAAGACACTCATATACATATCTGGGGCTTGTAACCGCAGATCCAGTGAGGCAAGCTTGAGGTAGATCTGAGATGGGCACAGTCCTGACACAGTGTGTGTGTGTGTGTGTGTGTGTGTGTGTGTGCACATATGTATGCATATACATCTGCAGTTGGACAGGTTATTTCTTTAAAGCTACACTTGTGCACACACACACACACACACACACACACACACACACGCACTGACACCATGGTATGAGATATCCAGAACTCTTGTTACCAGGGAGGCTGAGGTAGAAAGATGAAGACTTTGAGGTTAGCCCAGGCTACATAGTGAGACCATGCCAGAAAGAGAAAGAAAGAAGGAAAGAAGGAAAGAGAGAGAGAGAGAGAGAGAGAGAGAGAGACAGACAGACAGACAGACAGACAGACAGACAGACAGACAGACAGATCCTGACCTCTCTGACATAGAAGTATGGGGGAACTCAGTCTGTGCGAAGGAGGAAACAAACACCCACACTCCTTTTGCTCCCCAGGGCACACATTTGCTGAGGAACCTATTGAGGCAGCCAGTGGATCTGAGCATGTGCGAAGGATTTCAGCTCTTACCAGACGCCTGTTACACTGTGGCCACATGTGTGCTGGGGAACAAGAGTGTCCCCACTGATAAGGTGACCTGTCTATTCAGCAGTGACCAGGAGCACACAGCTGATTACCTTGAAGACATGTCACTTCAGTTCATAGAGACATGCTGTTCAGCTGTTTCTCCCAGGATGTGAGCTCAGTTAGATTGCCAGTGTCTTAGTGACTTTTCTGTCACGGTGATGCAGACCTTGACTGAAACAACTTAAGGATTTATCTTGGCTCATGGTTTTAGAGCATTCAGTCCATGGTCTATTGACGCTATGCATTTGGGTAAAGCATCATGCTGTGAGAACCTGGCAGGGGCATTGTGCTTCAGTTCTGATGGATAGGAGCAGAAAGCACAGGGACATACAAGAAGATAGCATAGTCACGAGGACCCACCCCAACTTCCATGATATGTTTCCTTTAATTTGTCCCACCCCCAGTTTCCCACCACCTCCCAATGATGCTGTCCTATGAATCCACAAAGGCAATAATCCATTCTGTTGGTCAGAATCCCCATGATTTAATTATCCCTGGAATCATTTTCACAGACATTCAGGGAGTGCTTCGAGAATCCATTAGACTTCTCTTGTTGATAGTCAAAAGCAACCAGCATGGCAAATCTGTATATACCCAGTATCTTAGACTGGTTCTCTCAGGCTGGATCTGGCTGCCCTGTTCACCCACAGGAGACTCCAGGCCTGGAAGCTCTGATTTTCCACTTGGGAACTGTCTCCCACTGTGAGTTTATCTCTGAACTGGTAGGGAAAGCTTCCCCTGTTCCTCTCCCTGCCCCCGTGTGAGATAGCATGCCTTAGGTATATGCCAGGACATGGCGTGGTGAGTGGGACACAGTACCACGGCACATGCCCACAGGCCCGTCAGAGGTGGTTGGACCCTGTGCCCTGCTGACTCACTTCTTTTCTTGAAGTTGGAGGAGAAACCAGATGGAGCCCTGGGCCACAGTCTCCAAGCATGTGACACCCAGAGGCGGACGCAGCCATGGCTCTCATTACTCTGCTTTCTCCAGTTCAGGCCATGAGAATTTTGGCTTCAGGGAGACTTTCTGTGCACATCTGGCTGGCAAGAAGGCAGCACCAAAGAATGTGGGCAAACCTCGAGTGGCAGCTGTCTGGGGATGCTATTTCACTCAGTTGAGGGCCCGTCAGGATTCAGAGTCCTCAAAGCATGCCAGCCTCACTGTTGGGGGTGAAAGAAACCTCCCCAAACACCCCTCAGCCATCTGCCAGTTCCTCATGCATTGGGGATGTTGTCTACAATTTAAATATGGTGCCAGCACTTGCATTTTCCATTTGGGAAAGTAAATTCTGTACTACACTGGGACAAGAGAAGGAAAACTTGAGTTTGAGGGAATACCCAAAGCTAGAGCCCACACTTTAGGAATATTGCACCAACAGATGTCTGTTTGCATATGGGCTCTGGCTTACTCAAGATGAACATGCTGAAGTTAGCCAGTGGGTAGATAGGGGGTTTGCCGGTGCATCTGGCATGCAGAGGGCGCTCAAGTGTGTGAGTGTGCATGTGTTTGTGTGTATCTGTGTATGTGTGTGAGTGTTCATGTGTGTCTATCTGTGTGTGTGTCTGTGTGTGTGTGCATGTGTGTGTTCATTTGTGTCTGTCTGTGTGTGTCTTTGTGTCTGTCTGTGTGGGAGTCTGCATGTGTGTGTGAATGTGCATGTGTGTGTGTCTGTACATCTGTGTGCTTGTGTGAGTGTCTCTGTGTGTGTGTCTTGCTCTGTGTTTGTCTGTGTATGAGTGTGCATGCATGTGTGTCTGTGTGTGTGAGTA
Source organism: Mus caroli (assembly GCF_978045245.1). Lineage (NCBI taxonomy): Eukaryota > Metazoa > Chordata > Mammalia > Rodentia > Muridae > Mus > Mus caroli. The sequence continues at coordinate 117,451,900 of NW_028227265.1, read as the reverse complement.
TGCATGTGTGAGTGCGTGTGTGTGTGAATGTGCATGTGTATGTGTCTGTATGCATGCATGTGTGTCTGTGTGTGTGTGAGTATGCATGTATGAGTGTGTGAGTGTGTGTGTGTGTGTGTGTGAGTGTGCATGTGTATGTGTCTGTGTGCATGTATGTGTGTCTGTGTGTGTGTGAGTATCATGTGTGTGTGTCTGTGTGCATGTATGTGTGTCTCTGTGTGTGTTAGAGGTCTTATAAATCCTATAGTTGGAAACCATGAAAGGTTCCCTAGGCCTTCCTCTTTGCCAGGGAAGCTGTCCTGTATCGCCATGACAGCAGAGGAGGGGAAATATTGAGCTCACACAGCGGTGTAAGGCCCCTGTGCTCACCCAGTGGCCCGTCTCGGACAAAGAAGCTTTAGCCCGGCTTTTGTCTACCCTAAGCTCAATACTTTACCTGAAGAAAGTGCAGTTCCTCCACATAAGGCCTTGATATATATGGATATTAAAGTCCTCATCAGAACCCAACACACAGTTTCTGTTCCTCGAAGAGCTGAGCATGTTAATTGGAGAGCCTTGGCCGGGTCCCTTGTGTGGTGGCTGCATAAATCTCTAGGGGGTGACAGGTGTACAATGGCCCCACTCTTTCCTGATCAGGCTGGCCCGTGTCTGAGCTATTTATTAACTGGGACATGAATGGGTAAATGAAGGGCCAATTTATATGTTGCACGGAAAGATGTATTAGGACTGCCGTAAACATTGATTTCGCCCTTCTTTTCTTCTGGGTTGGGACATATATGCAGAGAACGGCGGTCATATGGGGTATCCTTATCAGATCTTAGATACTTCCCCGACTGTCCACGACCATTAACCTTGCAGATTATCTGCCTTGAGTGATTAGTGCAAACCACATAAAACCGTATTGATGGCCAGGCCCGGGTCAGAATCGGGTGCTGACTTACTGGAGGTTAGATTTTTGCTGACTTTGTGATACAAATGATAGTATTATGCTTGGGCCACCAGATTGCTAATTTGTCATTTCTTTCATGGTGTTTCCAGCATGATCCTAATAGATGGGGTGTAGAATCCCAGCCTCGTGGAGAGACCGGCTGCAGGACATTCTTTGTCCACAGCTCATGTCTGTCCCCATGCACCGTGCCATGTCCGTGCCCATGTCCCCTGTCATGTATTCTGCTACTCACCTATACCGAGGCTGTGTGGATTTCTACCTCTGTCTTCCCATCGCATCTTCTGCTGGGTCGGATGGTGAAGCTCCGTCTTTGCTGGCTACACTCAGGTTTAAAGGCTCTTCCTGCTCTGATAGGCTCCAGCTGGATGGCTTCCTATGTGGCCTTCCTCAGTCACCAGCAGCTCCAGGCCCACAGTGTCCTTCCACATTGTGTCCTGAAACTTGTTCACAATCAGATCCTCAGGGCTACATCGCTGAAAATGCAAGTATTCTGCTGTCCCCAGAAGGTTCGGGGGGTGGAGGTGTGTTTAGAGCCAGGGAAGGCGAACAGACTGTCACAGAGTTAGTCTGACTTAACCCTTCCCTTGACTGAGGAGTGTTTGGTCAGGAAGGAAGAAGGCGAATTGGGTTGGTCTCCCACCCTTCCCTGTTTGAGCCCAGCTTCATTGTGCATTGCCGTGCTGCATGTCCTTTGTTTGCTCACACTGTGCTGGGGTCATCAGCTCCTCCCTAGGAGGTGCCTTTAAGGTGACAGGTACTGCCAGTAAAGGGCAGGACGAGTATAATGACAGTGACACACCTCTTCCAACAAGGTCACATCTCCTAATCCTTCCCAATAGTTCCATCCACTGGGGACCAAGCATTCAGACGTGAGCCTCTGGGGGCCATTCTCATTCAAGTCACCACAATGGCTTTGGGTTTTTGGATTTGGAACTCAGAGTTTCAGGCATGTTGAGCATCCTCTACCACCGAGACATGCCCCAGCCTGAGGAGTCATTTGTTTTTTTTCCTCAAGACAGATAAAATTTTTCATTGATTAATTTATTTACTTCATATCCCAATCGCAGCCCTGCTCCCTCCTCTCCTCCTTCTCCAACCCTCACCCCTTTCTCCCACTCTCCTTCTCCTCAGACCCCAGTACCAACCTGCCCTGGCAATCAAGTCTCATCAGGACTCATTGCATCCTCTCCCACTGAGGCCAGACCAGGCAGCTCAGCTAGAGGAAGGAGATCCAAAGGCAGACAACAGAGTCAGAGACAGCCCTTGCTCCAATTGTTAGGGGACCCACATGAAGACCAAACTCCACATCTGTTACAAATATGAAGGGAGCCTAGGTCCATCCCCTGCATGCTCTTTGGTTGGTGGTTCAGTCTCTGTGAGCCCCTATGGGCCCAGGTTAGTTGACTCTGTGGTGTCCTTGACCCCTTTTTGTGGTGTCCTTGACCCCTCTAGTTGACTCTGTGGGTCTTCTTGTGGTGTCTGTCCTTCCCCCAGCTCCATGAGCTCTGCCCAATGTTTGGCTGTGGGCCTCTGCATCTGTTTCTGTCAGCTTTTGGGTGGAGCCTCTCAGGAGACAGTTATGCTAGGTTCTGCAAGGATAGCAGAGTATTATTAATAGCGTCAGGGCTTGGCTTTCTCCCATGGGATGGGTCTCCAGTTGGGGCAGTCATTGGTTGGCTGATCCCTCAATTTCTGCTCTACCTTTATCCCTGTACATCTTGTAGGCAGGGAAAATTTTGGGTCAAAGGTTTTGTGGGTGGGTTGATGCCCCCTCCCTCCACTGGAAGTCCTTCCTGGCTACAGGAGGTAGCTACTTCAGGCTCCACCTCCAAAAACTAAGTAACAAGGAGGGCCTAAAGGAGGATGCTTGAATCTCACTCAGAAGGAGAAGTAAAATAGGCATAGAAAGTGGATGGAGAGAGGGAACTAGGTGAGAGAGGGAGCGGCAAGAATATGGGGATGGGGTGGGGGTCAGGTGTGGGGAGAGCAGAGGTGGGTAAGAGAGGGCTGGGAGAGAGAAATCTCTGGGACAAGCTGAGGACCTGGAATTGGGGAGGCTCCTGGGAGGATATGGGGATGACCCTAGCTGAGAATCCTTTTCTCTCCTCTCCTCTCCTCTCCTCTCCTCTCCTCTCCTCTCCTCTCCTCTCCTCTCCTCTCCTCTCCTCTCCTCTCCTCTCCTCTCCTCTCCTCTCCTCTCCTCTCCTCTCCTCTCCTCTCCTCTCCTCTCCTCTCCTCTCCTCTCCTCTCTTCTTCTTTTCTTTTCTTTTCTTTTCTTTTCTTTTCTTTTCTTTTCTTTTCTTTTCTTTTCTTTTCTTTTCTTTTCTTTTCTTTTCTTTTCTTTTCTTTTCTTTTCTTTCCGAGACAGGGTTTCTCTGTATAGCCTTGACTGTCCTGGAACTCACTTTGTAGACCAGGCTGGCCTCGAACTCAGAAATCCACCTGCCTCTGCCTCCCAAGTGCTGGGATTAAAGGCGTGCGCCATCACGCCTGGCTGAGAATCCATTTCTTTTTATTTTTTTATGTTTATTTTTTATTAGGTATTTTCTTCATTTACATTTCCAATGCTATCCCAAAAGTCCCCCATACCCTCCCCCCCACTCCCCTCCCCCCACTCCCACTTCTTGGCCCTGGCGTTCCCCTGTACTGAGGCATATAAAGTTTGCAAGACCAATGGGCCTCTCTTTCCAATGATGGCCAACTAGGCCATCTTCTGATTCATATGCAACTAGAGACGCGAGCTCTGGGGGTGTACTGGTTAGTTCATATTGTTGTTCCACCTATAGGGTTGCAGACCCCTTTAGCTCCTTGGGTACTTTCTCTAGCTTCTCCACTGGGGGCCCTGTGATCCATCCAATAGTTGACTGTGAGCATCCACTTCTGTGTTTGCTAGGCCCCAGCATAGCCTCACAAGAGACAGCTATATCTGGGTCCTTTCAGCAAAATCTTGCTAGTGTATGCAATGGTGTCAGCATTTGGAAGCTGATTATGGGATAGATCCCCGGGTATGGCAGTCTCTAGATGGTCCATCCTTTCATCTCAGCTCCAAACTTTGTCTCTGTAACTCCTTCCATGGGTGTTTTGTTCCCAATTCTAAGAAGGGGCAAAGTGTCCACACTTTGGTCTTCGTTCTTCTTAAGTTTCATTTGTTTTGCAAATTGTATCTTGTATCTTGGGTATTCTAAGTTTCTGGGCTAATATCCACTTATCAGAGAGTACATATCATGTGAGTTCTTTTGTGATTGGGTTACCTCACTCAGGATGATGCCCTCCAGGTCCATCCATTTGCCTAGGAATTTAATAAATCCATTCTTTTTAATAGCTGAGTAGTACTCCATTGTGTAAATGTACCACATTTTCTGTATCCATTCCTCTGTTGAGGGACATCTGGGTTCTTTCCAGCTTCTGGCTATTATAAATAAGGCTGCTATGAACATAGTGGAGCATGTGTCCTTCTTACCAGTTGGGACATCTTCTGGATATATGCCCAGGAGAGGTATTGCTGGATCCTCTGGTAGTACTATGTCCAATTTTCTGAGGAACCACCAGACTGGTTTCCAGAGTAGTTGTACAAGCTTGCAATCCCACCAACAATGGAGGAGTGTTCCTCTTTCTCCACATCCTCACCAGCATCTGCTGTCACCTGAATTTTTGATCTTAGCCATTCTGACTGGTGTGAGGTGGAATCTCAGGGTTGCTTTGATTTGCATTTCCCTGATGATTAAGGATGCTGAACATTTTTTCAGGTGCTTCTCAGCCATTCGGTATTCCTCAGGTGAGAATTTTTTGTTTAGCTCTGAGCCCCATTTATTAATGAGGTTACTTGATTTCCTGGGGTCCAGCTTCTTGAGTTCTTTGTATATATTGGATATTAGTCCCCTGTCTGATTTGAATCCATTTCTTAAGGAAGAGGAATTCAGGCCCTACTTCAGGGGCTTCACAGCCCTACAGAGAAAAAAGTCCTGAGATAGGTTAGAGTGGCAGGGGTGTGATACCAACCCTCACCTGAAGAGGGAGCAGTATTGCCTTGTGCAGATGTGAAGAAACTCTCAGGAGTGTGCATATGTGTGTGTGTGTGTGTGTGTGTGTGTGTGTGTGTGTGTGTAGACATGAGGCCATGGCTTGCCAGTGGAGGTCAGAGGAGGTTATGGGAACTTGCAACCGACTTGCAGGATTCGCTTCTCTCTGTACTATGGAGAGCCTCAGGACTGAACACACATTGGCAGCCTTGGTGGTACACACCTTTACCCAATGAGCCATCTTGCCAGCTCTTCCTTCGGAGTTTGATTTTGGGGGCTACCTGGCCTACCAGCAAAAGAACCACTTTGAATCCTGAGTTGAGTTGTCTAAACATGCTCTTGTGTTATCATAAAGCCCATTCCTAGAGGATGCTAGAGAAAAAAATAATTTAAAAATTTCGGACTCTGTATACCAGGCTAGCTTGGTACTCATGCCAGTTCTTAGGATGACCTCAAACACGTGGTATTCCTTCTGTCTCAGCCTCTCAAGTCCTGGGAATCACAGCTGTGCTCTACCCTAGTCTCTGAGTCCCTCACGGAGCCCACAGGTGGACGCAGCAAGGCCCACTGTCTGTTAGCATTCGGTAGAGGCAATGTGCAAGACCTCGTTCTTCTCGGTCCCATTTCCCGTTTGATTCTTACTGCCGAAAGTCCTGATTTAAACTTAAAATTCATTTTGTACAGGACGTTCTCAGCGCATATCTGAAAGGATCATTAGATAATGAACCTGTCCACACCTACAGAATTGAAATGTTAGCCTCTATGGTCAACTGTATTTCACTGAACCCCCAACTTCTTTTGAAATAAGTCTGAGGTGTCACATTGTCCTTGTGAACCTGCCAACACTTGAGGCTGTACTTTTAACTGTCAAGGGACATCTAACGCATAACCGAGGGGCTGACGGGTCAGCTTGGTGGTAGGTGTGCTTGATTCTCCTACAGAGATGGAGAGCTATGGCTTGCGCACCCTTGCCTTTCTCTTGCTCTTCTTTCAGTCCACAGCTCCCCCACCACTGTGTTTCGTTTCTCTTGTGGTTCACATGTGGAGGGAATCAAGCTGCTAGAGTTCCTTCTGGGTTGCACTGGGCTAGCTTTGCCTAGGGACTCTGTTACTGGCTCTGTCCCCTGAATCTCTCCCAAATTGGTAGCTGGCTACAAAATTTCCACTCAGGGAATGTCACTATTGCCAGGAAGCTCTTGGCCAAGTGTGGCAGCATATTTTGGCTATTGGCATGGGGTGAGGTGCTAATGAGATCTAGCAGGTAGAGGCCAGGGATGCCATTCTTTCCCACAAGGCACTTCTCCCCCGACCCAAGGCTTCTTAACCCAATACATTAACAGTTCTAACTGGAGAGAGCTTGATTGGAGTTGAGTTGTCACAGTGATGTGTTTTTCTATCACAATGGACATGTACTGTGTGGCCTTTTCTGTATTTGTAGTACTGGGCATATTTTTCCCCCAAGTCTAGAGCACAGAGATAGTTGGGGTTCTACCTATACGTCTTGTTTCTTGACTGGAGGACAATATAAAGGATGCTTCTAAATGTTCTCAACACAGTATTTCATCATGCAAACCACATCCCATGGTTGGTTCTTAAGTCCAGAAGGGAGGAAGAATCCTTTACCAGGTTGCCTGTTTCTGAGATTGGCCTAGAACTAGGGTCACACCCTTGCAGGGACATGCCATTCTCTTTTCTTTTGACATTCGGGTGGTTTTCTAATAGGAGCATGGAGAATCTTTCTACAGCATCAATTGTGTTATGCGAAATGTTTAAGAAGACAAAGCAGACAACGTGATTGTACAGTTATTAGATTAGGAGCTGGTGCCAATGAGGAGGGATGTTAGAGATGTTGCAGAGGTAATCTGGGATCTGAACCACAGCTCTTCTGGTTTGGTAACTGAGAATATCCTGGGGTTGAGAAGATCCATTCTGGAATGGACCCTGGTGAGCAGAACCTGTCTCTTCCATTGCTCAGCACACTGTCTTGTCTATGTCATCCTCCCAGCCTTTCTGGGCCCCATCTTCCCAGTAAGTGTTATTCTGTGTGTGGCTCGGGGGATGGCTCAGTGTATAAGGCACCTTGCCAGGGATGAGAGCCTGAGTCTGGGTTCCATGGTGTGTGTCTACAGTTCCAGGGCTCCTGTGCTGGTACGGGAAGCAGAGACAGGGGAAGTGCCAGAAGCTCATGGGCTGTCTTGAGGTATAGAGAGAACACAATAGGAGACATGGTTTCAAATATGGTAGAAGATGAGAAGAAGAAACACTGAGGTTGTCCTCTGACCTACACACACACTGTGGAATGGACACTCGCACACACACACACACACACAGACTGATGTATATAGAGTTCTATACAGTGTGTGGTCTTAGCCCAGTATCTGGTGTGCACAATAGTATCAGCTCCTGTGACTTGTGAGGTGGGCCTTGGGCCAGCACCTAGGACATCTTCTGACCCTTCTCTCATTCTGGAATTCCAAGATTGACCTGAATACTTCAGACAAGAGTCTAGATTTGAGGTGGAGTTGAGAAGAAGGAGAAGCTGGGAAAGACAGAGACAGGAGCTCTGCTAGTCAGGGACCTGCCTCTGTGCTGTCATTGACAGAGACCTTTGGAGATGGACTGCACAGAAGGAGGTGAAAGGCACCGCTAAGAAGCTGGCTAGTTTTTTCTGCCCACAGTGGAGGTCAGGTCAGGTCAGGTGGGTTTAGGCACAGGATGCTTTGGTGTTGGATTTGGGGACCGGATCTTACTCTTCTGACATCTCAGTTTCTTTCAGTCCAATGTAATCCTGGAAGCGTTGTGTAGGTTGAACAATGTTTTAATCTTATTTTTATTACATGAATTGTGTAGTTATGTGCTCTTGAGCACTGAGCATTGGTTTGGTTTGCTCTGCCTCTCTCCTTTTCACTAAGGACACACATGTATTGGTTCGCCTTACATAGCATTGTTGAGCTCAACTTGTGGTAATGCTGCCATTGAGAGAAACTGGCCCAAGAACTGCTCGTGAGGTTCCCAAGGCAGCTTGCCACTTCTGCAGCCTCACCTCAGGCCGGTTGGCGAGCTTAGTGGTTTCTTCAGGATTGAACTACAGCTGCTGGTTCCTGCCTGGTGTCTGCCTGCTCAGAGGACTGAACTGAAGCTGCTAAGTAATGTTTAGTGTTTGCCACAGGACTGAACTGCTGCCCAAGAAGATCAAGCTCGCCCCCAAAGAGCTATTGCTGGACAGGTGTACTTCCCCCATAGCCTAATAACTTTTCTCTCCCACTGCCTCTGCTGGGTGGGGCCTAGAGGAGAGGCTGAGCCCTTCCTTATTAAAAGTAGGTTGCAAATAATTTATGCTACACCTGTATCATTTTATATACATGCATACACACACCTATACTTTCTTATACACACATACACGTGCATGCACACATGCCCTCCAATACACACATGTACCTGTATCCTCTTACACACACACATACATGTACATACATCTGAACTCTCTTATAAACACACATACTCACATATCTGTACATGCACCTGCACTGTCCCATACACACTGTCTTAGTCAGGGTTTCTATTCCTGCACAAACATCATGACCAAGAAGTAAGTTGGGGAGGAAAGGGTTTATTCAGCTTATACTTCCATACTGCTGTTCATCACTAAAGGAAGTCAGGATTGGAACTCAAGCAGGTCAAAAAGCAGGAGCTGATGCAGAGGCCATGGAGAGATGTTCCTTAATGGCTGGCTTCCCCTGGCTTGCTCAGCCTGCTCTCTTATAGAACCAAGACTATCAGCCCAGAGATGGTCCCACCCACAAGGGACCTCCCCGCTTGCTTGATCACTAATTGAGAAAATGCCTTACAGCTGGATCTCATGGAGGCGTTTCCTCAACTGAAGCTCCTTTCTCTGTGATAACTCCAGCCTGTGTCAAGTTGACACACAAAACTAGCCAGTACACACACACACACACACGTACCTGCATCTCTCTCACACACAAAGTATACATACACATGTACCTATACCTTCTTACATTCATACATACATACATACACACATGTACATGCATATACACGTGCACCTGTATCCTCTTAGAACACACACACACACACACACACACACACACACACACACACACAGTAGCTGGGGAACCCATCACCACCAGAGCCTCTCCTTTCCCTTTAGGGCCAGTGTGGTATATAATCAACGTCACTTCAAAGGCCTTAATTTTAAAAATTCAAAGCCTATTTCTTTTCTGGTCTCTCAGCTGGCCCTACGCCATCCCCGTGGCATCTCTTTGGCACCCTTGAGGACCTCTGCTCAAGCTGACTCTCTTCTCCAGGACTCTAGCCTGCTGCTTGCCTCTCTCCATTACAGCTCTGATCAGCATAGCATGCCTACACCTTTATCTCCCCGGTCCCCTGCTTCCTGCACCGCCTCCTCAACCACACACCCACCTCCCAAACTCAGTCAGAGAAAGAGATGTGCTTTCTTTAAATTGCTCCCCAATTAATCCCCAGGAGTTCAAGCTCTTGGGAAGTGAAGGAGGTGTATTATAGTTCTTCCAGAAAATGCTACATTTCAGCAGCTATCATCATTCACTAATTTGCTTTTAAGGGTAGAGGTGCTTATACCAAAATACTTACAAGCAGGGAGATGAGAGCACTGACCAACATCCTTCCCTGAAGGCTGGCTACACTGACGCTCTTACCTGGGACAGGAGGTGTTGGGGGGGGGAGTACTCTTAAATTTCTCTCTCTGATTACCAGCTTGCTGAAGACATGACTTTCCAGGAGAACACCAAAGACAAGGAGCAAGAACAGAAGTGCGGCTCATTGGGTAATTGTGTGTTTGCAGGCTTTCCAGAACTGCCTCTGGCTCATCTTCCAGACTCTGGACATCTGGTTCCTATGTTCTTGTGGGCTTCTCAGTGTCACTACCTAGCTCCTGGAACAATCTGGAAGGAAGCAGGAGTATTTTATTATGGAGCCAAATCAAATAGAAGTCTTACTGGAGGAAGATCAGTATTTGATCTATGAGATTAGTCACCATCATTTGTCGACACACACTGGCTATACGGGCCACAGAATCAGTGATATTTGGTCATTTTTACTAACTCAGTCAATATGACACACATATGTCTTCATTCACGGTCACTTTTCTCTCTTCAGTCAGAGGGGAATTCATTTCCTACAACACACCTCTTTCCTAAGATGTGCTCATTGCTGGAGCCTGAGGCATGTCCCAGAGGCCTGTTGAGTCTCTCTTGCTGCTTCAATGAATGTAAGGCAGGTTTCTTTGCTCATGGAAGTGTCAGGATACCTGCCTGCCATGGGTCACACCTGTACACCAGGCCTGACATGTTGCTTGTGACAGCCTTGGATCCTAGATGCCTTTCCCTGGCACAAAGCTGGCTTCACATCCTCCTGACTGAGGGATGATGAGTAAATCTTTAAATTCCTAGGGTTATGTTTTTCACCTTGCAAAAGGCCCCGTGGTGCTTTGATCTCAGAAGGTTGCAGCAGGGGAGCAGAAACTTGGGGGCAGAGTTCACCCCATATGAGGACCTTGGCCCCTGATGCTTTTGGTTATGAATGGTGGTACTGAGAGGAGGGGAGTTGGCCGTTCCTGATGCTTGGTATAGGAGAACAAAAATTTCTTCATTGACATCTACTGTGCAGGGGACCAAGGACAGGCATCTGGCTTGTCCATCGGCTACTCTCTACAACCCTGGTGAGGGTGTGTGGAGCGATCAAGACTCCGGCTGATGGGGAGCACGGTTTTGAGTTACCAGTGATATACTAGGTCTAGTCTAAAGGCATTCCGCAGCAGTTATCCTGGCTCCACAGATGTGGAGGCCAAGGCATAGGGGTTGTGGAACCAGAGGTCACATGGATGGTAAATGGTCAAGGCTGGCTGTGGTCTAGTTATCTAATCCCTAGTTCTGTGCATTCCTTTATGGATGCAAATATCAGGTTCTTTCCCGGGCCACTTTCTCCATCTGTGATGCCCGCAATCTCCTTAAAATTCACTCAGGTATTTCAGGTTTTTTTTTTTTTTTCACCAGAAATCAGAGACAATCTACAGTCAGCTATTGGATGGATCACAGGGCCCCCAACGGAGGAGCTAGAGAAAGTACCCAAGGAACTAAAGGGATCCACAACCCTATAGGTGGAACAATAATATGAACTAACCAGTACCCTGAAGCTCGTGTCTCTAGCTGCATATGTAGCAAAAAATGGCCTAGTCGGCCATCAGTGGGAAGAGAGGCCCCTTGGTCTTGCAAACTTTATATGCCTAAGTACAGGGGAATGCCAGGGCCAAGAAGTGGGAGTGGGGGCAGGGAGGAGAGTTTGGGGGCGGGCACGGGGGACTTTTGGGATAGCATTGGAAATGTAAATGAAGAAAATAACTAATAAAAAAAGGTAAAAACAAACAAAAGAAAATTACACTTGGGGAGGAGTGGTGTTAAGTGCGCATCACTGGACATTTGGGGGCCGAAGGCAGGAGGAAGAGGAGGTCAGAGTCATCCTCCCCTACACAGTAGGTCAGGGCAGCCTGAGCTAACACAGAAACAGACTAACTAAAAATACAACAAAAGAATTCACTTGCAAAAGAAGCAAACTTGCACCTTACTGCATCAGTTGGCACTCCAGGCTCCCAACAGAGCAGAGCAGGGTGGCTCTCGAGTCTTCCTGATCAGCTGCCGCAACATACACAGACCATTAAGTTTATGGCGTTTACTACCTCAACCCCTTTTGGTCATAGCTATGTTGAGTACATCACACTTGGAGCAGATTTTACCAGTCTCTTCCTCAATTCCTGGCTGCCTCATCGTGCTTTCTGTCTCCATGAACCTGATGGCTGTAGGGAGCATCTGAATTGAATAATACACCTTGCCTCTTGTGTCTAGCTCATTTGACTTAGATAACATCGTTAGTGATCACCCATGCTGTAGCGTGTGCAAGAGCATCCTTGTCTTGAAAGGCCAAGGATTATCCCATTGCAGAATCTCTGTGTTGCTCATTCACTGATAGACACCTGGACGCATGGGCTCGTCCTTCTTCTTGGCTATAGTGGACATAGGTGTGCAGGTGTCCACTTGGACTTGTGCCCACGGTTCCTGGAGGTATTTCCTGATTCTTTCTCTTGTCCCCCTATACAGTCTGGCACCTATAGGATATCTGTCACTGTTCTAAACCACTGCTTTCTGTTAGGCCAGGGCAAGCATCTTCCACAGCAGGCTCCTGGGCCCCAAGCTAAAGCATGCACTTTAAACCAAGTGCCCATGTCACCCGGGGCTCTATCACATGTTGTAGCTCAGTTACCTCCCACTATCACGCTGCTGTTACTGCCCTGTGGTCTTTTCACCTCTACTGCTCCAGCACAAGTGACTCACACACAGGTGAACCTTTTGTGACCCCAACAAATAAATGTGCTGGTAGTATTAGCAGTGAGGGAGTTTAGTACGGCACTAACTGTTAGCGGACAGTCTCATTCTCCTCAGCTCCTCCTGACCCTACCACGCTCCACGTCCCCCCTCCTTCCCAGAGCCTGGATATCCCTAGACCTTTGTTTAGAGACTTGTGAGTTTTCCCCTTCCCAACCACAGCTCCTGTTTGCGGATGCTGAAGGCAGCAGCGAGCTGGGACCAGGGGCTGGGAGAGGGAGCTGCAGAGCTGATGGTGTCGGTGTCACGGTATGAGCTTGGAGCTATGACCAGTTGCCTTTTCCAGAAGAAATCCTGCAGTTTTATTTTCAAAACAGAGACCTTTTTACACCAGGGGAGCAATGGCAGACCAAATAATAGAGAGCACTTTCCATCGACTCCTTGGGCCATTTGACTTGCCTTGTGGTCAGCCCTTTGGCTAACTGCTGATGGAGTCGAGAGATTAGCATTCCAGTTACGGCTGATGTCCTGTTTGTCAATCGCCTAAGTTTTATGCTCAGAATCTGGCCTGGACAAACAACAAAAGCTAGGCCATCAGAGAGGACCACCTCATCTGTCACCAGGCAAATCAGATACCCGGGATGGTGTGAGGGAGCGGGGAGGGGGGGGGTGTTGCCACAGTACAGCATCTCTCCACAAGAACCCAGCCAAGCTCTGCAGATATTTCTCAGGCGATCACTTTCAGAAAAAGACCTCACATGCCTGTGAATACTATAGACCTAGCAGAAACAAAATCTGCCATGTTTACCCTAGAGGACGGAACAAAATGTCACCAAGAGCACTGGAAGGAAGGGCCTCTCTCTGCCTCTCCTGTTACCTCCCCCACATCCCCAATTTTATGCCACAGAAGCAAACGGGAGTAAGTTCCACCTTTCCATTGAAGCCACAGTTCCATATTCAATGACCCCGCGGGTGCCACTCTCTAATAAACCATTTAGCGACCAGCCAGCCTGTGTGTTTACGCGGGTAAATTTGTTTCACTGAGATTGCAGAACTCTGAACTTTCACTGTGTGCTATTTACTATATCGAGCTGTGTTGAAAGGGGACTCCGCGCCTTTCCCCGGCTGGGCGTTCTGCTAACAGCACTTTAAAGAAGTGGAGAACGCTCTGTGATCGCCCGACGGGAGCAGGATCAATAATAGTTCAGCAGTGTCTGATAATTGGAGTAGCTGTTATACACAAGAGCTCGGCCGCCTCGAGTGACTCTTATCAATCTATTGTCCATCATCATCTGATAATCAGACCGAAAATATGGTGGGGAATTTTCCCTTTTTAAATCAAGCTTGTGAAAAACATTTGAAATAATGATGGAAAAAAAAAATCTCATTGTTCCACTCAGCGGTTGGAAAACGGGAAACTGGAGGATGCATGGGAGGATGCAGATTGATGGGTGTGTACTGCTGAGGGAGAGGCCAGACAGACTGTTCTAGAACACGTGCGGCAGGCTGAAGAAACCCCATGGCTGAAGGAGGAGGAGCTGTGCCCTCAGTCCAACTCCCAGAAGTCACTGGGGGACAGGGGAGAGGTTGTGACATGGCTGTCAGAAAGCTTCAGGTCCTCTTGAAAGCTTGAACTAAGAGCTGGTTCTCTGTGGTGAGAGGACCCTGCCCGGGGCCTCAGACTCTTCCGTTTAGCCTGCTACCCGATGAAGGATTTTGAGATAGTAGCTGAGACTGCCTTTGATGGCCACAGGGTATCTTTTGCTGTGAGAAGGTAGGAGAGGAAGAAGAGGCAGTTGGTGACTACATCGGGTGTTGGTTTGTCTGTTTTTAACCCTTGGTTTTCTCAAACCTGGGACCACCAAGTTCTACCAAGGCTTGTGTACTGCAATATTGGAGTGCTTCCATGTCTGTCCCTGTCTCCACCACATGCCTTCTATGTCCCCATGGCCCAGGCAGGATTCATGTGTGTCTCTGGGGGTACAGAAGCTGGGCCCAACACTGGGAGGCACCTGATGTTAACATGATCATGTGACCTGGATCAGACCACAGGCTCCACACATATGACTAGCAGCTGTCCCACCCAGACAGCCTCAACACGGAGGGACAGCAATGAAGGACATGCATATAGCCACTGACCCTGAAATGCCAGCTCCAGCATCTGGCCAGAGACTGACTAAAACTGCACACACACACACACACACACACACACACACACACACACACGCCTCTACCTCTCCAAACCACCACGAGACTGAGTATCTGGTCATCTAGAAAGCTTGGCAAGATGACTGAGCTGCTCATATGTGTCCTAAAGTAAGATGAATGGCTGCAGGGGTGTCTCTCCGTCTTTCAGAACCAATCAGTGTACGAGCAAGCATGAGAGGGAGGAGTGGGAGAGCAAATCCAGGCTTTTGCAGGAATCATGGCTTGACTCAGCATGGCCCCACTCCACCCAGGGCATGGGGTTCCCTTAGCTCCCTCCTACCCAATCCCGAGCAGGAAAAAGAGGGCACGCACACCCTCAACATACTCACACAAGTGTGCATACCCACTAGCAACACACATATGTGCACACACACAAGCATGCATACACACTAACATGCCTACACATGTGCATGCCCACAGATGTAGAAATACCCTCAGCATGTGCACACACACACACACACACACACACACATACACACACACACACACACACATAGGAGAGCACATTTACATTCATGGACATACCTCTACCCACACCATGCACACACACATGCATGCACGCTACGTATGTGGGCATATGCAAGGATGCATGTCAATGCATGAACACATGTAGTGCATGCACAAGTGAATGGGCCAAGAAATGACTAACACAGTAACCTGCTAGGCAGGGTAAAGGCCATGAGTCTTGGGGTGTTACTTTGCTCTAAGGGTTCACACTTGGCACAGAGATGAATGCTGGCTCCCTCTGATTGTTGTCTTCAAGGGGCAAACGAGGTCTCTGAGATCATTCTAATGAACTGAGAAAGAATAGGGTAGAGGTGGCATTTGGGCAGGTCTGAGGGAAGGATGAGGTAGGAGTGAGGCCAGGGCAGCTTCTGAGACCGGCTTCTCAGCACATATGGCTGTAGGTACACAGTACATCAGACAGGTCTACAGAGCACTATGGTGGGATTGGAACATGTGCACCCTTATTTGAGCCAGAGAGGGTACCTAGGCAGAAACCCCCTCTATTTCCCTTATGGACAGATCATTCACTGTTAGTACTTGGCACTCTCAAATGATGAATGGCGAGGTCGCTCTCCTTGTTTACACCTATAACTGTGTGTGTGTGTGTGTGTGTATGGTGTGTCTGTGTGTCTCTGTGTGTGTCTGTGTTTGTATGTGTAGAGGTAGAAACAACAGGTATGAAACAAATACAAATAACAAAAATCTAGTCCTACCTTAGAATCTGAGCAGAAAGAATCTAGGACAACCCACAGATACCCAAATCATGTCCAGGGCTCTGGCACAGGTAGCATGATGTCACCGTGTAACCTGTTCTCATCACCTATGATGTTTGCAGTAACCTTACTTTCTTGCTGTGCTACAAGAAGCTATGTGAGGGGCGCTCACATTCCCTCTCATTGCTGACCTAAAATAGCCCAATGGCAAGCATCTTAGAGGAAGAACGTTTTAACTTGGTTTTATCCCTACATGAGAGTCAAGGTAGCCGGCACCTAAAGTAACTAAGCCACATCATAATCACAGTCAAGGACAGGGGAAGTGAATGCAAACACACACACCCTCATTTGCTTGCTTGTCTGATTGCTAAATTTCTCTACTCATCCATCCATCCTAGGAGGGGCTGATGCCACTCACAGAGGTCAGTTACTTAAGACAATTCCCCATTGACATCCATCATTCTAGGGAGTGATGCCACCCACAGAGGGCTGAGTCAATTACTTATAACATTCCTTAGGCTGGAAAGATGGCTCAGCGGTTAAGAGCACTGACTGCTCTCCCAGAGGTCCTGAGTTCTATTCCCAGCAATCACATGGTGGCTCACAAACATCTGTAATGGAATACTATGCCCTCTTCTGGTGTGTCTGAAGACAGCTACAGTGTGCTCATATAAATAAAATTGATTTAAAAAAAAGACAATTCCCTAATTCCCCATGGATGTACTCGTAGTCCTACCCAATAGTGACAATTCTCCACCAAGACCTTTTCTAGGTGACTCAAGGTTGTGTCAAGTTGACAGTCAAAACTAACCAGCAGCTGGTTGTCCATGCAGATCAGGAAGCAGGGATGGGATAGGCTATCATCTCTCAAGTCTCACCTCAGTGACTCACTTCCTCCAGGAAGGCTGCACCTCAGAATATTCTGCAACCTTCTACACCACCACCACCACCACCACCACCACCACCACCACCAGTGGACAACCAAGCCTTCAAACCCATGGGTTCTTTTACATCTGAACCACAACATCCCAAAGAGTTTGATTCTCACTGTACCCATGATTACTCTTGAGGGTTTAGGGAAAGATGGTGATGGAAATGGTTGTCAGTGTTCACTTAGACATGTTCTCTTCTGATCTGGCCCGTGATTGGTGGACTCTGTGAATGTGGAGTCCATGGGTGGAGGACTGCTGTAGTCATGAGCGATGTGAAGGGCTTGAGGAATGGCTGAGCAGGAAGAAGCCCACAAAGTGTTAGAGATTAGGAGGCCGTGAGGTATCTCTGAGGAGATGACGCTTAGACGAAGGCTTGGGGAAGAGAAGCAGCAGTTCAGAGGAGCACATGTGTGAAAATATAAGTCACATATAGTCACATATAGTCACTACGGCATTACATAAACAACCCAGCTTGTCTCCCTTTGCCCAGAGAAGGAGCCTCTGCTCCCATGTGCCGCCAGTGTCAGGAGGCAATTCTCTGTGCCATTTGCAGCATTGCACGGTATCTTAAGCACTAATGATCTCTGGGCTGAGTTGCCACAAAGGGTCTAGAATATTACATAATCAACCCTTAGCAGCTCCGAAATAACATTATTGAATTAGACAGAATTGCTTCTGGATGTGTGGCTGCTCTTCCCACAGTAACTGTCCAATCACTTACTGGCTTAATATGAACCCACAATGGATGTTTAGCTCTGTGTGAGAGGAAATGCTTGCTGATGTCCATCATGGGCACAGGACCTAGGAAGAAAAGGAACATGAGTTATTGAAAAAGGGATGGCCTGTGTGTGAGGATGGAGCTGGGTATCCATGCTGCCCTGAAGAAAAGAGTTCTATGGTATGAACACACACACACACACACACACACACACACACACACACACACACACACACACACCAAGATAAAAACCAAACTCAAGCACTCAATATGACCTTACAGGACACTGTTAGAAACCAACGCCTCACAAAGGATTTCAGGTGGGGCCAGCTGGGAGGAGGATGTGGTATAGCGTTTACCCTCCATGAGGGACAGGTGGAACCCCAGATAGCCTGAACTCGGTGTTCACCCATCCTGACTTCAGCTATAGCCTGCTGCATTCACATCCAAAGCATACACTTACCCTCCATAGCCACCATGCCGACCAGGCAAGCAACCATGTACTGGAGAGGAGCTACGGTCTTGGTGACCACTGTCCCTTACTGATTTGCATTGCACCTCTACAATGGCTTTGGTACTGCAGACTGCATGTTCCTTCTCTGGCATTCAGACTTCGCTTTCCTACTCTTCTCTTCCTCTCTTCCAGTAGAACCTGCCAGGCCCGTAGTGTCAGCCGCCCCTGCTTCAGTTACTGGCCTCTCCTCTGTTCATCCATTATGGTAGATTGATTGTGTATTGATGTCCTCAGTCCTGGAACTTAGGGATGTCATTTCACTTGGAAATAAGACCTTGAAGGTGTGATCAAGCTAGACTGAGGCACTTCTGTCTAGGGTTAGCCATGCACAATTCTGATGTCCACATGAGAAGAGAAGAAACCAGGCTCAGAGGCACACAGGAAGGGTGATGGAGGCAGAGACAGAGATGACTTAGCCGAGGAAAGCCACAGATGTCTGGTCACTGCCAGGTGCTGGTAGAGAGGCCATGAATGGACCAAGCTGTCAAAACCTGACCTCAGGCTTCCAGGCCCAGAATGTGAGAGACCATGCCACCTTACCCCAGTGTGCAGTTATAGCTCTGACAGGAAGCCACACAGTAACCCTACAGGATTCTTTTTAACCCGTCCCTCTTACCACACAGCCCACCCATCTCTCAAGTTCTCCCCTGTCTCAACCCAGTGTTTAACCTCCTGCTTCCTCAGATGAGGCCTGACAAAGCTCTCACGTTTTCACCCGCCCTTTCTTCCCTCCAGAGCACACACTGCACATGTAATGTAATGTGCATGCATTGATGCTGACTTGTGCATTGTTTGGCCCCTTTACTGGTCAGTGAGTATCATGAGAACAAGGACTTGGCACATTTTGTTCAGTGTTACAGACTGGAACTCAGCAGGGCTTGGGCTTGGGAGGTGTTCAGTACTTGTTGGGCAGATGAATGAATAATCATATGGATGGATGGACAGATGGATGGATGGATGGATAGATGGACAGATGGGTGGATGGACAGGCAGATGGATGGATGGGCAGATGGGTAGATACCCAGATGGGTGAATATATGGGCTGTGGATAGATGGATAAATGAATTAATGAGCAGGGAGATGGGTAAGTAGATGTGTGGATGGATGTATGGATGTACTGTATGGATGTATGGGTGGATAGATGGATAGGTAGATGAATGAGTAATAAGATGGGGGGGGTAAGGAGATCAATAGCTGAGATAAATATTAGGTGCCTGGGTGGATGAACAGGCAGTGGGTAGGTGAACACAGGGATAATCAGATCATCAGGTTAGAGAATGAGGGGCTGGATATATGATTGACGGATGAGAGGTGAAGTGTTGGTGGATAGGTAGAAGGATATATGAATAGATTTATCTATAGGTGGGTAAACGGGTGGGTGAACAGAAGGCTCACTGGAAAACTGAAATGAATAAGAAGGAGATGAATTCCTTGATTTTCCTAGTGTCTCACAAAATAGAACTCTCTCTGTGTGTGTTACCCAAGCATTAGAGATGGAGTCCCCTCTCTGCACCCCCTTTCTACCTAGAGTTTGCATGTTCACAATATCACTTCTCATAGTCCTCACAAGAAGCACACACTGTCCTGTCTCTGTTCTACAGGTGAGGAGTGTGAGGTTGGTGGTGACTCGCCTGAGTTCAGCCCAGGAAGCCATCTCTGTCTCTCACAAAGCCCTGTGTGAGCAAAGGTTCACACAACTGGCACAGCCATGCAGTTGTGGCCCTGCTGTACCTTGGAAAAGATGCAAGGCACAGCCTGTGTGTTTTCCAGGATGCGATGTTCCACACTTGTGCTTCTGCTGATGTTGGAGGTGTGTTAGAAGCTTGTCTTACTAGAACATTCTCTGAGTTCTTTATATACTCAGAATTGTACCTTGAGGGAGGTCAGCGGAACATGGGGGTCAGAGAGACCCTCCTCTCCCCATCTGGCTCCTCTCCCGAAGGATCTTCACACCTCATGCCTGTCCTCTTTGAGTCCTTGTCATGAGGACTGTCTCTAGTTCTGGTGACCCTACTCACACTTTACATACCATCCTAAGAGCCAATCTTCACAGATGCCTAAGTATATGTCTGTATAACTTGGCAGCATCTTTCTTAGCAGGGAGCAGAAATTTGAGAGTGTTGTAATGTGTCCTACCCCGGATTCCCATGATGCAAGGGAAAGGCGAAGCTGAGGAGGTACGGCAAGGTGTCTTCAGTGGACACAGACTGAAGCTGGCTCTAACCACGTGCATCTGGTGATGGAATTGGCAGCTCAAGGGCAGGCTGCCATATGCCTTCCAAGGTCTCTCTGGTGTAACAGAACAAGGATGACTGCATTGCTCCAGCCCCTGGGGTAATAACGCACCTGCTCGTTTGAAGTAGATTGGGCATGAGAAAGGAGGTGAATGCCACAGTCAGTTCAGTCCCAGGCTAATCACTACAATTAGCGGAGGCATACCGCATTGTGTGGGGACAAAAGTCCCTTCCTCTGGTGTCCCCGAGCTGGCTTCGTGGTGTGCGTGACACTTCAGGCTGGCCGTGAGGGAGAAAGGAAACACCTGTGTGATGGTTAGTTCGTTAGCTTGATGGTGCTTACAGCAGCATCTTCACTACAGGCCCCGGGTGGGGGTGAGGCATTTCCTTGATTAATGACTGATGTGGGAGAGCCCAGCCCATTGTGGGCACTGCTACTCCTGGGCAGGATCAGCACCCCTTTATGATCTCTGCTTCAGTTCCTGCCTCCAGGTTCCTGCTTTGACTACCTTCCATGATAACGTGCTAATGAGACATGAGATGTCTGTGTGAAAACCCTTTCCTACCTGAGTTGCTTTCAGCCATGGTCTTTACCATAGCAATAGGAAGTAAAATCAAATGGCTAGGCTACGGAGAGATGTTTGGCAATCCTCTGAGAAGCCGTGGGCACGGTCCTATTTGCTCTTTCTTCTTCCTCTCTGCTTCTGGATGAGCCATTTTGTAAAACTTGATGTGAGGTCATGGGTTAAAAGGACATACCTCTCAGCAGGTGGTCAGGGCAGTGATGGTTCCAGAAAATCTACAGTATGCCAGAGGCCCCGTATGGAAGGGAAGCCCAGCTTTGTCTTCATTGTCATAGGCACCTGCCACGGGGACGGGATTGGTCCATGTTCCTTCATAGAACCTTCCTTGCTCTGTTCCTCTGTGGATGTCACATTGTGGGTCAGTCCAGTGGCCGTCCTGCTGACAGAGAAGCGATGGTTGCATCAGAAGTGTGATTTTGCAGAACTTTCACTACACAGGCTGACAAAACCCTAACCAAGAGTGCACAGTCTTCCTTTATCATCAGCTACCTCAGAACTGCCGGCCTTCAGAGTGCTGTGGACATAGTCTGGTTCCCAGGCTGTTCCCAGCACAGAGGACACCCTCCCCCACTGCACCAAAGCCTGTGTTAGCAGCTGGAGGCAGTTCCACCTGTGGGCCTTTTAGCCTTTCTTCGCATTTTTCTGCAGTTAACACAGCAAGTGAGGGTCTACTGTTTCTACTTAATTTCTGAATATTTGTCTACTATCACACAGCATTTGTGATAAGAACCATTCCCATTCAACAGCTTCAAACTTAGCACCTGAGACAACTTTCTGTCTTGGTGGGACACAGATGAGAGTGAGCCCTGGAATTGATGGGGTCTTAGGCTCGTTCTAAAATACCCTTGTGGGCATGCTGTCTCAAGCTCCTGAAGGTGGGGTCCCTCCTCTCTTCTCTCTCTCTCATGCCCAACCCCCTCTCTCAATTATCTGGGAGAAAAGGATAACGGTAAGTGGACAGGAGATTTTACAAATCCCAATTTATTCTTAGAAAATACGCAGGCTTATATTTTTATTTTATCATGCCTTTGGGGTGTCTTCTGTGGGTTCCCTCTCCCCTCTCTCCTCCCTCTCCCTTCTCTTTTCACCTTTCTCCCTCCCTATTTTCTTCCTCCTATACCCTTCTACACCCCTATGTTCTTTCCTCCCTGCCCTGCCCCCTCCTCCTCCTTTATAGCCCAGCCTCACCCCTTCAGAACATGTGGGTAAAACACAAATCTCAGACCAGTCTGCTGGGGGCAACTCACTCAGCCTTATGTGTTGGCCTCTTGGTGGAGCTAGCATGGACCATGTGTCCTGTCTGCAGTGCCTGGGTCTCTGGAATCACAATGTTCAGGCCATAGGCAGCTGTGTTACCTAGGATGTAGTGCAGGGTGTCTGTCTCCTTTGACCATGCTCACCAAGGCCAGAGGACCACGGGCATCAGTGGAGCTGTGGAGTGTGGAGGGATCAGGGAGTGTGGTCCCCACACTGGGCCATGCTGCCCTATTCTGTAGTAGTCCCTGAGGTGCTTGGTTGGTTGTGTGCCTTTTCTTGGAGGGACATCTGGTCTGACAGATGGGTCCCTGTTTGTTTTCCAGTGCAGTGACAGATCATTTCTGCATACACAACTGTAGGGACTAAAGGACTCTAGAGAGATGCAAACCTCCCACCTGCTTCAGGACTGCCACCAGAAGGAAATTGGAGCCCATTTTTACGCACTCAGCTGGAGATGGTAAAGTCTGCCCCTGGTCTCTGAAATTCCTTCCGGGAGCTTTGGGACAGAAGGGACGTGGCTCTGCAGTTCAGTGAGTGATGCCTTGGGAACTTGCCACATGGAACTCTCTAGGACATGTGGGCATGGTCCACTCTTCTCTTCTACTCAGAGAACCATTCAAGGGTGGCAGAGATATCCAGCTTGGGGCTTGGGAGCTGGGATAGGGTGGGGTGGACTTTTTGCTTGCCAGAGAATGCAGGGCTAAGCAGTAAGGTGGCCTGGACTTCGCCTTCCTGGCCCAAGGTGTCCGCTGCTTGTTCCCAGGAGCACGATCCCTTCTCCAGAGCCCTTAAAACCAGCAAACACCAGCAGGGAGGTGTCTCATTTTGAACACTACACTTGGAACTTTCCCTTCAGAAGTGGTTCAGGGGTCCCCAGCATTACCAGCTGGCTATGGGTGTGGTTTTGGCCCTGCCAATCACCGTTTATTGAATGGACACTTTGTGAACATTGGAAATCCAATGCAGTCCATACCCAGGTACTGTTGGACAGCAAGGGCTGCTCTTGGAGGTAGACACGGCCTCTGTTCTTGACTGAAGAATTTGTCTGAACCGTGTTTGAATCCAGTCCCCATGAGCCACGCTGAGAGGTGCTGAGCTCTGGGCTGAGGAGTTTCTCCTCAGGTTCCGCTGCATTTCCGACTTTTGCAAATAGATGGCACTTTCGGCTAACCCTAGAGCGACCGAGAACTATAGCAACACGGAGTGAAATGCCTTCCTTGCTATTCTACTGAAAGCCAAGAAATTAAAATTAAGCCTCTCTGAAGACAGCTTTCTGGAGCTCTCTTAAATGCTAAAACCTTAAACACACAACCACCCAGGTATGAAAAGGAGCGCATTGTGCTCTGTGCTCTCACGGTTTTTAGTATTCATCGAGGCATGGCTGTCTTTGATCCTGGATAGTGGGAGTGGGGGGGGGGGGTGGGGATGCTATAAAGAAAGTTTTATTTGAAAATATGACTGTGTAAGCCTGACTGTGTTCTCAGGGCCCTCAGAAGACCTCGCTTTCTCTCCTTTTTTGTTTGTCTGTGCACATGTATTTGGCCTTGCACACGGGGGACACACACAAGAGTGCGTGTGCACATGCGGCTCACGAGGGTGGCACATGGACCCTCACGCACACAGAGGGGAAAAAAATCAGGCTGTTGTCTTGCAAGTGTTACTTATCATATTAATTAAAATCTGGTGACATGATAACACCACCAGCTGTGTGGGAGAGCCAGGGAAATTAACAAACGTTTGATTTGTTGTGTTGTTAATGTGACACTTATTATACAGGTCACACTGAAACAATACCTCTGCCAAAATATGCTAATGTACAGGGAACTGCTAGGGCGGTGGAGATACTGGTGTGTGCAGAGCAGAGGGTTAGCTCGGAGGGGATGCTGGTGTGTGGGGAGCAGAAGGCAAAATCTTGGACTCAGAAGCTGCCTTCTGGGCTCTGATCCTTGCAGATCAGTTTTGAAACCCTAAGTCTCTGGATGTAAAAATTCAGACAAGTAGGTTTTTTGTTTGTTTGTTTTTTTGTTTTTGTTTTTGTTTTTTTTGAGGGGGTGGACAATATATAGTTAAGAATATATTTTAAATAATCTGAGTATGGCTAGCAAATAGTTCTGAGTTTTGGAAGCCGTTTCGTTATCCCTTGAGACCGATTTCTGCGGAATCTGAGTGAGTCAGCTGTAAACACTCATTTATGGTCCGACTATGTGGTCTCAGCTTTCGGCGTCATAACTACATCGCGCTTAAAGACTCACTGTGGCCCCATTTCTAAGTCCTGGCAGCTACAAAATGTTTCTGCTATACTCAAAGTCTAAATTGTTTTTAAAAATAGTATAAGCAGATCACGTTAAATGATGTTGTCACACCTGTCCCCTCCTCTCCTGCTGGCCCCTCCCCTCTGGCTCAAATCTGTGGGTATCTGAATATCCTGAGGGAGGGAGAGAGAAGATCTTACAGGGCTACATCACATGGATTTCATGGAGCTGGGTTTTGCATTTGCTCCCAAGGCCCACAGAGCATCTGGCTTCTCTCAGTGATGCCTCTGCATCTTCTCTCGGCCTCCCTGCTTTGATGGTGTTCAAGTGCTGAGTGTGGCCTTGAGTGCATTTCATAATACACTGTACAAATCCAGGCTGGGCACAGGTATCCTTTGTTTTATAGAGAAATGGCTCAGCTTGGAAGAAAGGTCAGGTGTAAGGTCAGGGATGAGATGTCACCTGACAAGGTGAAGTCACAGGCCTGGAAGGCAGTGGACAGGACAGAGGCTGGAGGGGGTGAGCCAGCCCCATGGCTCTTCAGAATCTCACTGTACCCTTTATGACAAAACAAATATTGGTTGTCTGTGGGGTCTGTCCTAGGAAAATGTCAGCACAGCACCAAGACAGGCCAGGAGCAGGTGTGGACCACACCTTCTCTGTGGGCTCGACTGAGGACCTCAGCATATGCAGAATAAACTTATGATATGCAGTTTCACATCTGGGTCAAGGTTGGAGAAGGGGCCTGGCTCTGTGTGTCATAGCATGGGGCCCTAAAGCCTTCACTCTTCTATGGGCAAGAGTCTGACAGGCCCAGGCTTGAAGTAGCTACTTCTGAAATGCACAGTGACAGTTGTCTTCGAGCTGCTTGTCTATGCTGAGCAGAGAGAGTCCTCGCTGCTGATTAAATCTATATAAATAAACACAGTGACGACTCGTGAGAGAGAGAGAGAGAGAGAGCTCGAAGCACCATTGGGATAAAATATGATACTGTGCACACATATTCTTAGTCATTAGGAGGTAATTTTCAACCCTATTCATGCTGCCGGAGCTCGGCAAGGTTAGCTCACCAACGACACTTCCTTTTCTCTAAATCCAGTGGCTTTAATTAAGCCTGCGTGACAGAACTGGCATTTCAAAATACAAAGACATTTAACTCGGAGGGAAAAAAAAATAGTTTATTTAGCTTTGAATGGATTTTTTTTTTTTTGGCTTTGAAGAGCTTGTTTTTTTTTTTTTCCCCCTTAAACATTAAATTATTAATGAAAGAGCAAACCTGATAAACAGTGGGTGACTGTTGGTTGTGGCAACTGGGTACACACTATAAAGCAGGGATAATTTTCCTGTGGTTTTCCAGGACCTTCTCTCTTTCTCCTGGAAGATACTTGCTGAGGACATGAGAGAGGTTTTGTGTGAGCTTCCTGCCTGGAGGCAGTCTGGGATGGTCCCTTGCTTAGAAATGCTGGGGCGGCAGGCTCCGGATGGAGACCGGGCTGTAGGGGGTGTGATTTGAATCTCTTAGATAAGGGCCATCCAATGGAACCATCTGTATACATTAAGCCACTTCATGCTGATAGGGATTCCAGGTGTGTCCCTCTGTCAGGGTGAGCCAAGTGACTGGGGGATACCCCGTGGGAGCCGTGCGATTCCTCAAAAAAAAAATTAAAAAAAACAAGAAGGAAAAGAAAAGAAAGAAAGAAAAGAAAAGGAAAGAGAAGAAAAGAGAAAAGCATAGAAAAGATCAAAGGTGAGACACAGGCACCCACCAGTGACAACAAAGTCTGACCAATCCTGAGCCTATTGTAATTTGTTAGTGGACATTAACCCCCCGCCCTCCAAAGCAGCGGCCAATTAATATCATGGAACTTTAACTGCCAATCACCGAATGAGGGTGCGGAGACCTGCTACCTGCTTCTGGCTTACTTCTGGTCACCCTGTTTTGTGCTTTCGGAGCACAGAGCCCAATCCGGTTGGTGGCAGAGCAACTTTAAAAGGCCGAACATAGCTCAGCTAGTTCTGACCAAGTCCTATGATTCATGGGGGAGCAACCACTGCTAATGGCTGATGGCTGACACTCTAGCCAGGACTTTGGCCTCATCTATTCCATATTTTTCTCTTCACTACAGTTCTGGCTGTTTTTTCCAAATGCCTGTTTTTATCACCTTTTTTCCCCCCAAGTTACCCTTCAACCAGCTTTTCATGCCCTCTGACTCCCTCCCTGAAGTTGGTCAGACCACCAGCATCTCAGCATGCCCACCCTCACTGTACCTTTTTGGGGGCAGGATGCTCTGAGTACTTCCAGGCACTGCCGTCATGCCACTGTGGCTCCTTGTAACCACGGTCATCTAACAGTTCATTCATTGCAGGAGACCTACAACGGTGAATTTACACAACACAGTAGAGTCTGTTGGAGTTCTCAGTCTGCTTAAAGAAACTAAGAGGCCACTGTATGACAACAGACAGTATTCTATACACCAGGAAGCTGCTATGTGAAACAGACAGTATTCCAGCCCTAACCAGGGAGCTTATGTCACTGAGCCACAAAGCTATTGTGTACCTGTGCTGCAGAAAGGGTCAGGTTTTGGCCTCTCTCTCTCTCTCTCTCTCTCTCTCTCTCTCTCTCTCTCTCTCTCTCTCTCTCTCTCTCTCTCTCTCTCTCCTTACCTCTCTCAGAAGTGTGTGTGTGTGTGTGTGTGTATGAGAGAGAGAGAGAGAGAGAGAGCGCAGCCTGAGGCATATAAGAATTATGAATTTATAGGATTAGTGGCGATGACACTTAGTTGTTTCTTTGCTTACAAGTGAGGCCCAGATGTGGCTTCTGCCACTTCACACACCAGGGTGGCTCGGAGCCATCTCTTATTTAGAGTGAACTGAACGGTATTCCGGCCATCGTGCTTCTGTGCCTGCCAGCATGGATATTAATATATTACTCATTTCCACTAATTTCCCACAAACGCCGGGGAGGGTGTGGTGTGGAGAGAAGACATTCAAAACATACCGTTTGGATTTTAAGGACAGCATTTGCAAAAGAGCAATTTCCATATATCAACACTTTTTGGTGTGATCCACGAAACATTTTGATATGATTTAGCAAAAACAGCTTTTGCATTGGGTGCGTTATAGCTGGCCTCATCTGCATCTCTAAAGACTGCAGAATGGAATCACATTAGGTAAAATTCAATGCCGCCAAGAAAGGAGCACTCTGTTAATGCAGTCCTCCGGTAGAAATCTGAAATGCACAGAAGTCATACAATTCTGGGTTCCGGTTCTGGCAGTAATTACAGGCCGGTCAGATTTGCATAGTTTGGCATTGCAGATGCCCTGAAACTTTCTCGCCTTTGCTTAGTCCAACAATTGCTGGGAAGGAGACCTAGAGGTGATGGATCCATTGAAAACTGGCTTCTCTCAGTTTAATCACGGCTGGTATTTCCGAAGTGAAGCTTTGGGCACAGAGTCTTATTAGAAGTGGCAGCTGTGACATGAGGCAGGCCCTGAAGCAGAGCCGTGGGAGGGTACAGCTCTGCTTCCAGTAGGAACATGTGGTGTCAGGCCAGGGTCTATCTGCCAGCCCTACCATTCATTTCCATTCCAGCAAATCAGGCTTATGAAGATAGCTTCTTGGATGGGCGTGTATGGGGATAGGGTCATGGGTGTGTATGGGGATAGGGTCATGGGTGTGTATGGGGATAGGCTCATGGGTGTGTGTGTGGGGATAGGCTCAGGGGTGTGTATGGCGATAGGGCCATGGGTGTGTGTGGGGATAGGGTCATGGGTGTGTATGGGGATAGGCTCATGGGTGTGTGTATGGGGATAGGCTCAGGGGTGTGTATGGGGATAGGGTCATGGGTGTGTGTGGGGATAGGGTCATGGGTGTGTATGGGGATAGGCTCATGGGTGTGTGTATGGGGATAGGCTCAGGAGTGTGTATGGGGATAGGGTCATGGGTGTGTGTGGGGATAGGGTCATGGGTGTGTATGGGGATAGGCTCATGGGTGTGTGTGTGGGGATAGGCTCAGGGGTGTGTATGGGGATAGGGTCATGGGTGTGTATGGGGATAGGGTCATGGGTATGTGTGGGGATAGGCTCAGGGGTGTGTGTAGGGATAGGGTCATGGGTGTGTGTGGGGATAGGGTCATGGATGTGTATGGGATAGGCTCATGGGTGTGTGTAGGGATAGGGTCACGGGTGTGTGTAGGGATAGGGTCATGGGTGTGTGGGGGGATAGGCTCAGGGGTGTGTATGGGGATAGGGTCATGAAGAGCTGCACTCACACCAGACTCACCCCTCTCCTGATGGTACAGTACCACCGGTGCTGTCACTGCCGATGTCATTGTTGCAGCTGTCACCATTACCACTGTCACCATGACCACCATGACCACCACCACCATCATCACTACCATTATCACCATCACCATCACCACCATTACCACCACCAGTGCTGCAACCACTACCATGATATTTTTTTGCTCTATTCCAAGGTACTTAAAACACCAAATTGTATCATTTCTTTTTATTGGAGTATATGGATTGTACAGAAGACTTGGTTTCATGGTAACATTTTTATACATATATGTAAGGTACTATAGTCAGATCTCCCCACCCATGACCCCCACTTGTCCCCTCTCCTCCCATTGCTCCCTTCTCATTCCCCAACACCCCTCCCACTTGCAAATCTTTTTCTAAGTTGCACATATGAGAATAAAAAAAATGCAATTTCTACCTCTAAGCTAAATATAGCTTATTTCCTTTAGTGTGTTGTTGTTATGCAGTTCAGTCCACTTTTTTTCTGCAAATGGCACAATCTCATTTTCCTCAGTGGCTGTTTGGTATCTCTGTGGGTACAGGCCAGATGTTGCCCACTTATTAGGTAAGAGCACTGAAGTTGAGTCCAGGTCTTGGCTATTGTGAATAATGAATATGGTGGACAGGCATGTCCATGACTCAGCTCTACCCACCTGGGTGTGTCCACATGTGCACATGATACTTTTGATATGTAGCTCAAAAGGCTGGCTGTTCTGGATTCTGTTCAACTCTGCAGTATGAACACAAATGTTCGTCTCACTGTTGCTCCAAGGATGAAGGGCTGGTAGAGACACGGTCAGGCTTTGAATGTCATACCCTGCTGCTCCATGTCCTTTTCTCCTGAAGCTTCCCACCCCCTGTTGGCTTGCGTCACTGGGGACCAGCTGGCCCAGAGCAGACTCTAAGGGCACAGGCAGAGTTTGAACCCTTATCCCTGGAGGCTCCAGCCAGATGCCTCACTGGGAGCAGGCAGCACTGGAAATGGGGTGTTTCATCTTCTAGTCTAGCTGCTCCAAGGAGCCCAGAGGGGAAATACTGCCGGCTGATGTGTACAAAACACAGATATTTAACAGACCAGCACGCTGGGCAGAGGACAAAAAGATAACTGGAGGAACCAGGCTGAGTTGTTTGCTGAGCTCCAGTGTGCGGAATCTAGACATGGCTGACACTGCACTGAGGGACTTGCTAGCTCCAGGAGCCAATTACCCCTGGTACCTAAGACTCATGCACCCAGTCCACTCATTTATTTATTCTTTCCCTGAAAAAAAAATGGAACTGTTAAGTACAGGCATCATTTGTTCATTCACTTCTAATTTCTAATGATAACCAAAGCGACATTCAATTTAGAAGCCCGTATCAAAGCCATCAAATGCCTAAGTGCCCTTGTAATTAAATTTACTTTTTATCACGCTCTGCTTAATTGCACATTGACTTTCTCTCGGCATCCATGGGGCACGCTCAGAGCAGGAGGGCCTGCCTGGCCAGGGATTGGGTATCCCTCTGCTCCATTTGTCCTGTGGTTCCCTTGCCTGGCTGTTCCGGGGACACATGGAAAGAGTGGCATCTTAGTGATGTTGGGGTTGGGACATCCCTGTGGATACTCACACTCTGGGATTCGTGGGTGGTCTTCACTGAGAAGGACAGTCTTCATAGGGCTATGGTGTGACTGCCAAGATACTATCATGGTGGGTGCTAGGTCATGCCAAACTCCAGTGGACACATAGAGAAACCCTGACATTGGGGAACTCCCATCTCAGAGACTGAAGTCAGTGGCTCCTCAGGCAGCGTGCAGTGCCTACTGAGACCCAGGATGAAGCAGCTGTATATGTCTACTGGGAAAGAAGAGGGGATCCAGAATGTAGGGACAGTGACATTCAGCAGAGCTAGGGGTGAGCAGGATGGGCCCCCTCCCACCTCCGGGGGCCAAGGAAGGACTTCACATGTCATCCTCAGACAATGGTGAACTCAGGCACATTTTAGGGGTGGTGGTTGCTAAATAGTGAAGCTCAGCTAATTTTAAAGCAGCTCCTTGGAACAGCTTAGGAAATTAAAGTGGAGAAGATCCACCCTGGAAGTCATTGCTAGCTTCTGAATGAACTTCTTGGAATCTCGGCAGGCAAAAACATCCATCCTTGGCTAAGGGCTGCATCTTTCTCCCACTTGGGGTTCTCAAACAGTCAGACAGACATGGCATAGGCTCAGGTCAAACATGGGACAGCTTCCAATTCAACCTGTTGTCTGTGAGCTGACAGCCTGGGCCGGATCTTCCACAGAACAGTCCCTCCACAGTAAGGTTTTATTCTATGAATAAAAACCTCATTGAGTGGTTGGAAGTCGTATAGAAGGATCAATATCCCTGCCACATAAAAGTGTCTCTGATAACAGCACAGCATTAGGAGTTAATCTCAGAGATTCAGTTTCACAGGCAGGCAGCATTGGCTACCACGCTGTACACAGAGTTCAGAGGGAAGCTGTAAATCTGGGCTATCCCAAGGTCAGATGGTCAGGTTTATTCAACGTTTTCTTATCTCCCACTCCAATCCCTGGAAAGTCTCCCTTCATAGAATCCAACTGCCCCTCCTCAGCAATATGGGGCTATCTGGCTTCCATGTAGGGCTGGAACAAAGGCAGAGTCCCCTCTCCTAAACCAAGGCCTAAGAAGGACCACCCAGAAATGCCTGTGAATTCCCAAGACTGTTCACTTTCCCTTGAGCAGATAGGAAGGTGGCCAGAGGAACTAGGTTGAATATGGCATCAAGGAACACTGGCAGCTTCTGCAGGGAAAAGGAGCAGATGTGCCTTGGGTTTGGAGTACACAGGGGATGGTGAGGACTGGCTTACTGGGAGCAGAGGTTCTATAGAAGCCATGAAGATGGAGTTTGCATGAGTAGGAAGGTGATGTCTCAAGGGTGGGTTTCACCTTGTAGAGGAAGCAGCTAGCTTTTGCTTCAACTGTGTGCCCAGAGCAAAAGGTAATGCTTATGATGTCTTGTCCAGATAGTGGTGTGTAGTAGAAGTAATATTCTGGGTCCCCACATGTGTCCCAGGTACAGCTGGCTTGATTTTTGTATGTGTGTGCTAATCTGCAAAAACTCTTCTCTAGAGCCGGGCGTGGTGGCGCATGCCTTTAATCCCAGCACTCGGGAGGCAGAGGTAGGCGGATTTCTGAGTTCGAGGCCAGCCTGGTCTACAGTGTGAGTTCCAGGACAGCCAAGGCTACACAGAGAAACCCTGCCTCGAAAAACCAAAAAAAAAAAAAAAACTCTTCTCTAGAAACCAGTCACCATGCAGGGAAAGCTGTGTGCGGCCACACAGTCTATTATGACCTGTCCTGGATGGCATGAGGTGTGTAGGCACAGGTGAGGGCTTTCTGAAGTGTCTATAGCTCTGTTCTTTCGAGGTCTTTGTATAGCCCCGCCAAGACTCTGTGAGTATCCTGAAGCCTGGCTTGCTGGTTCCTTAGGAGAACATGAGTAAAGCAAACTTCCTAGGCTCAGTTTCCCTGCCTGTGAAATATGGCCAGCACATCTCACGTGTGTTTAATGTCAATGCAAATAACTAAGTGTGGGGAGAGGGTCATCACCTATGTCCTCGGTGGTGTCCTGAGGTCCCCATGATGGTTCTTAACTCAGAGTGCCTTTATGAACCCAGTGTCCCATTAGATTAGGGAGAAGGAATACAGTCTTCTCTGTCTCTGTCTCTGTCTCTGTCTCTGTCTCTGTCTCTGTCTCTGTCTCTGTCTCTGTCTCTGTCTCTCTGTCTGTCTGTCTGTCTCTCTCTCTCTCTCTCTCTCTCTCTCTCTATATATATATATATATATATACATACATATCTGCTCAACCATTCATGTATCTGCTTATACTCTTCCTCCATATATCTACCCATCTATCCATCCACCCATCCATCTATCCATCCATCCATCCATCCATCCATCCATCCATCCATCCACTTACTCATTCAATCAATCCATCCATCCATCCATCCATCCATCCATCCATCCACCCACCTACCCATCAATCCACCTACCTACCCACCCATCTATCCATCCATCCATCCATCCATCCACCCACCTACCCATCAATCCACCTACCTACCCACCCATCTATCCATCCATCCATCCATCCATCCATCCATCCACTAACCATACCTCCTAACCATCCATTAGTCTACCCATTTTCTACCAGCCATGAACACCCCATAACTCTTCCCATCTATTAATCTGTCCATTTGTCAGTCTATCCATCCATCTGTCCATCCATCAACCCACCCACCAACCAACCTACTTCACCTATCAATCCACCCACTCTTCATCCATATATACTTTCCCATTCATACTTTGCTAGACGCCCACTGGTGAGTCTCATTACCACAGATGATTCCTACAGGGAGTCCTGGATTCCTAGGTTCAAGCTTGTCTTGGCTCAGAGTCATAGGACATTGGAACGGTCCCACTGGTGCAGGCAGACAGAATGTCTGGTGAGGAGGAGGGCTCCTCATTGACATGCTTTACATGTCAGGAACAGTATCTTGAAGGACGCCTGAGTGTGAGCCTGGCAGGATGATATCCTGTAACTTGCCAAGCCTGTTCCTACCTGGGGGATGTTGGAGCAGACTCCAGAGATCACCCTTGTGGCTGGCCTACTGCTCCAAAGTCTGCTTTACACAGCCTCCAGTGTGTGTGTGTGTGTGTGTGTGTGTGTGTGTGTGTGTGTGCGCGCGTGCAGTTATGCTTCCATCTGTGGTATGTAAACCTCTTGCTTCCTGCTGTGTTTGCTAAATACAGGTGCTTTGAGACATTCTGATTCAAGGACCTTGTTTGTCTCTGTAGTAATGAGAGGGGATGTAGTCCTACATTTCCCCTGTCTCACTAATGACACTGTGTGATAGACAGCTTCCGGAAGGGGCTGCATTTGGAAACACGCACGCACGCACGCACGCACACACACACACACACACACACAATTTTATAAGCAGAGCAAGAGTATATATAGCTCTAATGAAAAGAGCTGGGGCACAAATCACATGCAAAGTAAGTAACAGGCATCCACTCCCTTAATCTCAAGGAACCTGTGCCCATAGACAGGATTGGGTCTCTCTGTGGCAGTTGTTTCTTGCAGGTCACAGGTGAGTCTTCCAGCCAGCCTGGCCTTCGGGAGAGTCTGTGTATTGTTCCAGAAACCCCTTCCTGAGACCAGCATTCCTTTCAAACTTGCCTTTGTTTTCGGCTGCACAGCCACGGGCTACTTCTGCACAGCACTTCTCATCCCTACCCCGTGTAGTCACATTGTCAGCAGGTGCAGTGTGAGGGTTGCCAGGCCTTGCCTGAGCCACGGCAGCTGATACGCGTGCTCTCTGGCATTGCTTTGGCAGGATGCCACTGAGATACACTTACAGAATGCTCTCATCTCTGACCTATCTGGCCAGCCTGACAAAAGCGGGTGACCCTGGTCACCTCCTCCAAACCCGCACAGGCCTCTGCTGCCTCAGAGAGCTGGAATCCTCCTCCTCCAGCTAATCCTATCCTCTGGCTGCTGGTCTCTATTTGCCTGTGGCTTCTTGGTGTTTCCAGAAGAAGGAAAAGGACCCAGAGATGGGGAGAGGTGATTCCTTGCACACAGATATGAAAACGCTCACACTTGACTTTATTTTTTTATTTTTATTTTTTTAGAAATCTTTAAATAAAATCAGCTAGTTAAATAAAAACAATGTGAAGTCACCATACACTGTCAGACCCCAGCTTCTCTGACTGCTCAGGGCTGTTTGCTTGTGTCCTTAATCCCAACCTTACCTTCTGGCTCACAACTTGCTTTTTATACCTGAGGCTGGGTGTTTTGAGCTGGTCACTCTGTCCCAGTTGTTCTGACCCAGAAGCTCTGGGAAGCTCTGTTGCTTACGACTCCAATCCTGGATATTATAAACCACCTCGTTTTTGTACTAAGTATTTTTTGCCAACTTCTGTAAATTATGCAACCCACACAGCTATTATTTTTTAATTTGTTTTCAATTTATGTGTACAATGAATGAATTGTCTATCTGTATATCACCCGTGAGTCTGGTACCTGTAGAGGCCAGAAGAGATTAGTGGATCCCTGAAATCAGAGGTACAGACAGTTTTGAGCCACTAAGATGTGAACCCAGGCCCTCTGCAAGAGAAGCCAGTGCTCTTAACCCATCTCTTGAGCACCAAGATATTAAGTTTTTTTTTTAAAAAAAGAGAAATTACTTTATTTCATACTGTTTTATACTTTCATTTGGTACAGGCCTCTTGTATAATAGCCATAATGTATAAAAACTACCCACAGCTGTCTGCTGTGTGTGCCTTCTGGTCTATCTCTCAGGATGAGAAACTTGGCTACTCAAACACAGTTCGTTCCTGAGAACCCAACCCATCTCTGAGCCCTGGCCTATTATTACTCAGCCCCTAGCTCATCCTTAAGCCTGCATCCCTGAACTCAGCCTTGCCCGTGAGCCCCAGTGCCTCAGCCTTCTTGTTTTTTCTGACTCTGGTTGTGGCTCGGCTCAAGTACCCATCTGATCATACGCTTACTCATTTACTCCCCCATTCATCTACCCATTTCCCAGCATTCATGCATCTTCCCACATTCTTCCCACCCATTAGTCTGTCAGCTGTTAACCCATCCACCTGCCATCCATCCATCCATCCACCCATCCACCTGCCATCCATCCATCCATCCACCCATCCACCTGCCATCCATCCATCCACCCATCCACCTGCCATCCATCCATCCGTCCGTCCGTCCGTCCGTCCGTCCGTCCGTCCGTCCATCCGTCCATCCATCCATCCACCCATCCACCCATCTATCCACTCATTCATCCACCTATCCATCCACCCATCCACCCATCCACTTCCCATTGTCCCCCCTCATTCTTCCTATCTGTTTGTCTGTCTGTTCCTCCCCCATCCCTGTCTCCTCTGTTGGATTCCCACTGGTGGTAAACACGCCTACATTTCTGGACCTCCTGCCATGCTCCCACACCTTCTAAGTTCAGCCACTGGCACCATTTTGGTGTGTCACTTCCTCAGCAGACAGACTTTAGGTTAGGTCCCTTCAGTGCAGGCAGACTCTTCTAAAGTATCGCCGTGTTCTGCTACTGCTTAGTCAAGGGTGTTCTGAATGTCACCTGCCATGATCTTGGGGACCCTCCTCCCATCCATTCCCATCCTGACCATCTCTGTTTATTGGGACCTCCAGGCTTCTGGGTTTTTGAGGCCCTTGCTCCAGTGTGTATAGGACTCACTCCTTGACTGTGGAACCTGTAGCTCATCTGAGATTCCCTCCCCCAACCACAGAGTAGACACACAGCCCGTGGCTCTGTACCTCCTGAGACCAGGCTTCAGTAAATGATAACTGACTGACTGTGTGAGTGAATGAATGGGTGACAAACGAGCGGCTTCAGAGGCCTTGTGGTAACAGTTGTTGGCACCACCAAGATACATGCTCTGTAGTGGAAAAGCTTACTCCCCTAACAGCCTGTCTCCCCCTCATCTTCCATTTTCACTGTTAGAGCCACAATAATGACCCTGAACTGCATCTTAATCATTGCTTGGCAAAGTGGCTAGACCTCAAATGTCAGATGGGGAGCCTTATGGTCCTGCCCCTGCCAAGCAGAGCTCCACTGTCAAACCAGACGCTTACTGTAAACCTCTCAGGGCACCCAGAATGGGCCAGGAGCGCACAGTGTTATTGACTTGTGCTGGAATGGCCGTCAGTTGTATTGATTCGAAAACTAAGTGTTGTTTGGGGTAGGCTGCAGTCAATATCTCACCCTGGAGAGTGGCACACTTGTGTTTTTCTCCACGTTTGAGTGTCTTCATTAGCGGTTCCTGAGAAACAGTGTGTCCTTGGAGCCCACAGGGCTACGTACTCTCAGGTTGCTGTGGTGCCTTCCCCATCTCGGTGATAAAGCCTGTGCTTGCTCGGCTGGGTGTGAGCATGGTCTGTCTGGTGTGAATGGAAACAAGAATTCTCTCAATGTTAACTAACGGTCAGGATATAAGGATAGGGGCTGCAGAGTATTGGCACAGTACTTGCCATTCAAGGAAAGAATCCTGAGTTCAACTGCAGAACTCCTGTGCAAAAGCTGGGTGTGTTGGCAAGTGCTTTAATCTCAGTGGTGGGGAGACCAAGGAGGATGGGGGGAGGAGCGGGCAGGGTGGATCACAGGCAGAAGCTTAGGTGGGTGGGGTGGGGCGAGGAGGGACAGTGGGGCGGGGGCAGGGCGAAGGCATGAGGTGAGGCGGGGCAAAAGCTCAGGGTGGGGGGGCAGGGCAGTGTAGTGGGTGGGGTAGGCAATTTGTAGGCGGAGGCTTAGGCAAGATGGGACGGGTCGAGGCAGGGCTGGACAGGGGTGGAGGTGGAGGCAGAGGCAGAGGCAGAGGTAGGCAGGTACCATGAATAGGTAGGTACCTTGGGCTCACTGGTCAGCTAGCCCAGTTCAGTGAGTTCGAGGCTAGAGAAAAACCTGGGGGAAAAAAAAAAAAAAAGAAGGTAGGTCAGCAGCAACTGAGGAACAATATACCTGAGGTTGATTTTCTGGTCTCTCTGTATATATGCACACACAAGTGCATGCGTACTTGCATGTATATGTGTGGCTGCATGCATAAACATGCATGACAGACACAGGCATACAGAAGCAAGGTCACAGAGGAGGCACACTAGGCTCGGCGCTTATTTCAGGATTGTATTGGTTGGACATGAAATCACACCTGAGGTCATTCATTTACACCTCTGTGTTACTATGCTAGGATGACCTGGCATCAGACGTCAGAGCGGACAGCTTCACTGAACTGCATGCTGTGTCAGGAATGGTAGCCCTGTGGAGTTCTTCGTGATGGCCATACTGTGTCCTGGGGACTCTCTGCTCCTCCACATAGGCAGCAGGTCTTGGTGACCTGCCACAGACACAGATTATCTGAGAGGAGAGATGGGTGAGGAGTCCTGCTGGTCATACTGCTGTGACAGAGTTCAGTCAACTCTGGATGACAAATGGGAGGGTGGCCTGGCCTTCCTTACACTCCCTATCTTCCCGGGGCGTCTCTGCCTACGCTCCTCTGCGCATCTCTGAGGATGCTTTCAGTCCTACACCGAGAGGCTGCTGCTGGTATTGTCCATGTCACCTAAGGCCCTGCTTGGGATTGGGATTGTCCCTACAGTAACACCAGGGCTCTCTCTAGTCAGAGCCATCTGTCACAGCCTTCATGTAGGACATGTGTGTTCCCAAGTATGAGAGCCCAAGATTACATGGATTTATTTTAACTTAAATATTTTAGATTTATTTATGAGTATTTTTCCTGCATGCGTGTGTGCTGTGTACATTCATCGCCCGTGTGGACATTGGAAATGGAACTCCTATCCTCTGCAAGAGCAGACTGTTCTTAACTGCCAAGCCATCTCTGTAACTTCTCCATTTAACTTTTAAAACACTACTACCCCCATTGGAAGACCAGCAATATAAACTAACCCTGACCTCTGGGAGTCCCCAGAGACTAAGCCACCAACCAAAGAGCATACATGGGCTGGTCTGTGGCCCCTGGCACATATGTAGCAGAGGACTGACTGCCTTGTCTGCCCTCAGCGGGGAAACTATGTGCCTAATACTGTAGAGACTTGATGCCTCCAGAGAAGGGAGATGGGGAGTTAGGTGGAGGGAGGGAGGTGGGTAAGGGGGTGATTGGGGAGCAAAGGGGAGGGGGGATGGGTGAAGAAATCTTGGAGGGGGGGGAAGAGGGGCAACATTTGGAATGTAAATAAATAAAGCATTTTAAAAATAAAATATTTACTGACTTTTAAAAGAAAAAAAAAACTACCAACTTTGAAACCCAACAGCAGAAAGAGTCTCCATTTGTTTTCCTGCCACCAGGTCACTCTTGACCCTTTAGAAGTTGTGACCTGGAACAACCCCTTCTACCCTTCCAGGTCAAGCTTCCTGGGCGAGTTACACCCACCTCTTCTGCCTGATCTTCTTCATTGTCTCTTCTACCTCGTTATCTCAGGTTAGAGTCCCAGCAAAGAGTTTATTGGAAGAGAGAAGGCTGTTTCTGGAAAATTCACTTTGCACTCTGATTAAGGGCCCTTTGTGCGTGGTCCGCTTTGTCTGTTGGTCGCGTGTCTCTGCTGGGCTCATACCCGGTAGCTGTTACGTCTGACAGCCTGACTGGGGTGAGGTGAGGACCATGCTCTGTGGTCAAGAGTGGGGATATCATGCTTTATCCAATCCTATCTTGACCCACCCCTTCTCATCCTCACCCGTCCCACCAACACTGAGAGGGCAGCTTCTAGTGCTCGCTCTTTCCTGTTTCCAAACCTTCTTCACACTCCTTAAAAAGTTTGACTAGCTTATAACCTAGTGGAGGTCTGTTCAATGCTCATCTCAGTTCTGTTCAATGCTCTCCCTGGCCTTCTCTTCCCACCCCCATCTGGCGCGCATTAGGCGCACATCTGGCGCACATCCAGCGCACATCCGGCACACGTTTAAACTTTAAGATTCTAGTCCTGGTTCCACCCCCCCCCCCGCCCCGTGTTCCTTCTCAGCACTTGTATCCCAGCATCCCTCTTTATTATATTTTTACCTGGATCTCTAGCGCACAGGCTCCCAAGCAGCTTCTTCACGCACACTTCATTTTGTCTAAACCTTCCCTGATCCTGTGTCTCCTCCTGTGCATCGGTTCAGTGCGTGCTCACACTGCTCTGCCTCGGGAACTCCCCCCACTGCACCTTTATCTCATCCTTGGCCTACCCTCCTCTGTCTCTGAGCACCCCCCCCCCTGCCTGTTTCTAGTGTCCTAACTTCCATATTTACTCCAGGATAAATATACAAAACAAGTGATCTGGAGCTAGCACTCATAAACAAGAGAAAACACGCAGCATTTATTTGTCTTCTGGGGCTCTGGTCACCTGGAGATGGTTATTTTCGGTTCTAGCTATTTACTTGAAAATTTAATAATTTCAGTTTTTATTATAGCTGAGCAGTGTACTGAGTGTATTACCGCAGTTTTGCAACCCACTTATAGGCTGGACATCTAGGCTGCTTCTACTTCCTAGCTGTTGTAAAGAAGACCCGCCGCTAGACATGATGTGCAGGCGTTTCTGAGGCACGCCGTCCTTTGGGTTTATGGCATCACATGGTATTGGGTCATATCATGGTTCTGTTTCTTGTTTTTTAAAGAAGCTACGAGGCTGATTTTCAGTGACTGCAATAGTTCCACCAACAATGCATAAGCCTCCTCTTTCCCCTTGCCCACACCAGCATTTATATCCCTGACAGCGGCCATTCTGACTGGGGAGTGGGGCGGAGTGGGGGGATGGTAGGGAAATGGAGTCTTAATGTAATTTTAAACTGCATTTCACAGGTGGCTGAGGATGGCACACACGTTCCATTTAAGTGCTTGCTACACATGTATTACTTTTACTGAGCATGTTCCGTTGCGATCCACAGCTCATTTTAAAAGCCGGGCTGTTGGTTTTCTTGGTGTTTAGTCTCTTGAGTTTGTTGGCTGTTCTAGACACAGATCACCTGTCTGATGTGTAGCTGCCTAAGCATTTCCTCTTGTCCTGTGGGCCACCTCTGCTCTGTCCTGTGGGCCACCTCTGCTCTGTCTTGTGAGCAGCCTCTGCTCTGTCCTGTGGGCAGAAGCCATCTAGTTCTCTGAGGTCCACTGTCCTCTTATTTCTGGAGCGCTTGTGTTCTAGTCAGACTGCCTCAAGGGTGCAAGCTCAGGCAAATGCCCTCCTCTTTCCTTCAGTCAGTCCAGGAGTCAGGTTTCAGTGCAGGTCTTGTGGTAGCTTCTTAATAGATCTGGAGTTAAAATTGTGAAAGGTGAAAGGTGAAAGGTAAGGATCTGGTTTCTTTTCTTTTTTTCTGCGTGTTGAAACTCAGGCTTCCCCACACCATTGGTTGAAGATGTTGGCTGCTTTGGCTATCTTTGGGCTTGTCCCAAAACAGCAACACTACCCCCCCCCCCCAACAGCAACAACTAGCAAACTAACAAACAAATTCCTGGTAGTAAATCTAGTCGAGGAAAGAGACGATCTCTCCTGTGAAAATGGCTGGGCACTGAAGAAAGCCATTGAGAAGACACTAGAAGATGGGAAGACTTCCCATGCTCATTGATTGGAAGAACCAATACTGTGAAAATAGCCATCATACTAAAAGCAATCTACAGATTCAGTGTGATCCCAGGCAAAATGCTGGGACCTTTTCACAGATGTATTTCACTTTTTAAAGATGGCACGGGGCCTGACAGGGCTGAAATCTATGGAGCTAACAAGCATGTTGGTTGTTCCTGCCCTAGCTCCTGACTGAAGCTCTTCTACCCACCTTATTCGACAACCCTGGAGTCTGCTGGGGACTAGGGCTCATTGCACACAGCCACTGCTGTCTGATGGTTGCTAATTACTTCTTGTCTGTCTTCCAAATTCTCACCTCCACTCACTGAAACACATGTATGAAGTAACTCCCAGCATTCCTTGCCTTCATGCACAGGTCTTGGTAGCTGGCTTTCCTTTATGTCTGTCTGTAGTTCCCATTACTGTGGACTACAAAAATGCAGCTTCCCTCTCTGGTCTATTTATACTTTCGAGTGTTTGTTCTCTACTCTCATTGACTTGACTGTTCCAGTGTCATCGGTCCTAAGAAGCGCGTATGTATTTAGTTTATGACCCAAGTCACAATTTTAAATAGTACTTCCTCCTAAAAACAACATCAGCTGTGTGAGGATGTGACCACACCTCCGTCTTGCTCTCCTGGGCTGCAGAGGATATATGCAGTGGCTTCCGTTTGAGAGCATGTGAAGGCTTGAGGTTGCTCTCCTGTAATCATGGAGAGAGTGGGCTGTTTGGGCCCTGTGATCTCCAGTGGCAGTGAAGGGTGTTCTTCAGGTGCTCTCAGAGTCTGCTCTTTGCTCTTCTGCAGAGATGGAGGGAGGGAGGGAGGGAGAGAGAGAGAGAGAGAGAGAGAGAGAGAGAGAGAGAGAGAGAGAGAGAGTATCAACAAAACAGTAATGAAATGGGATTTGCAGGGAGCCTCTGGCAGGGCCAAGAGCTAGAAGCAAGGTGTCCTGATTATGTTCCTTTCATTTCACTCCCATGGAAGTGTCTCTCAGCCTGGCACATGAACATTCAAGGACAGGATAGAGTGGCTGAAGAAAGGACCCAGGAGGATTAAGGCAGGAGCATGATGTCCAAGGTACACATCTCAAGTGTCCTCACTGAATTTTGGGACTCTGGGCTTTCTCTTGGCAGCCATGGTCCCTGAAACCTTCCTAAAAGCCTAGGGGTACACACAGGGTGACATCCATGACTCTTCCCTTAGACTTTTGCCTGTGTCAGAGTGACAAACACACAAAAGATAGATAGATAGATAGATTGATTGATAGATGATAGATAGATGATAAATAGATGATAGATAGATAGATAGATAGATAGATAGATAGATAGATAGATAGATAGATAGATAGATAGCTTGGTGAAGTCTGAAGCACTTACTCAGGCTGGCTCCTACACTTCTAAAGACCAGTTGTGCTTTTCAGGCAGAAAAGAGGGGCAGGCATATGTGTGTGACAAGACCACCAAGGAACCCGCTCTGGCCAAAGCCTGGAGTGAGGCATACTTAGGCTGGGTGACAGTTGGAGGGACTGAGCATCAGAGAATGAGTCAGAGAGACAAGTGTCTCAGGTGAAGTTTAGACAACTGTTGGCAAGGATGTCTGGAGATACCAGAGAGCAGCATGCTGAGATCAAAGCCCACACTCAGCATCACTGTCTCCTTGAGAGCAAACCTGCTGCTATGGGGCAAGACCAGGGCAAGGGGTCTTACCTGAGGCTGTGGGCATGGATGGGTAACCTGGGCTTGGTGGTGTTTTCCACCCAGAATCCCCTGGTGACAAACTGGATCCTAGTAGAGGAGAGGATGGGTTGGGAGAGATGTTTGACTTTGCAGGCCGAGGTTAGGGCTTCCCACAGTTCCCTGAACTGTTCCCAGGTTTTGGATTTCTAAAGATTCAATGTGCATGACTCAGCATGACTCAGCAGCAGGTGAATCATAGGCCAAGTGTGACTTCCTGGAGCAAGGGACTGGAGGGCAGTGCTGTGCCCGGGATCACTCATGCAGGGCCCAGACTGCTCACTGCAGAGCACTGGACATCCAAGGGCAGACATAACCAACAAATTAACCCTCCGCAGCGCAAATCAGTGTCATAGGCTTTGTAGTTATTAGAACACAAGTGTCCCCATGGGGAATTCAATAGAGAACAGTGAGCATGCTCACAGGTTAGACATCTTCCACACTGACGACCTCAGCTTGCTCATTTAATGGGGAAATCCAGAGGTGCCAGGAGATTGAGTTGAGGGTATGCAGCTGATTGGGACGAATCACAGCCACATCCTCACCCTGGGACTCTTCCATATATTGGACTTTTTGTGTATGTTTGCCTATTTTATACATGGGTAGTATAGTTAAAAGGGCATACAGAGTGCTTCAGTATGGAAGCTTCATCAAGGACGTGGACATGTATAAGGCCGTCCTTGTGCTTAGGAAAGGGACATGGATGGGATGAGAGGTCTAAATGTGGATACGATTGTATCTTGTATCTTGGGTATTCCAAGTTTCTGGGCTAATATCCACTTATCAGTGAGTACATATCATGTGAGTTCTTTTGTGATTGGGTTACCTCACTCAGGATGATGCCCTCCAGGTCCATCCATTTGCCTAGGAATTTAATAAATCCATTCTTTTTAATAGCTGAGTAGTACTCCATTGTGTAAATGTACCACATTTTCTGTATCCATTCCTCTGTTGAGGGACATCTGGGTTCTTTCCAGCTTCTGGCTATTATAAATAAGGCTGCTATGAACATAGTGGAGCATGTGTCCTTCTTACCAGTTGGGATATCTTCTGGATATATGCCCAGGAGAGGTATTGCTGGATCCTCTGGTAGTACTATGTCCAATTTTCTGAGGAACCACCAGACTGATTTCCAGAGTGGTTGTACAAGCTTGCAATCCCACCAGCAATGGAGGAGTGTTCCTCTTTCTCCACATCCTCACCAGCATCTGCTGTCACCTGAGTTTTTGATCTTAGCCATTCTGACTGATGTGAGGTGGAATCTCAGGGTTGCTTTGATTTGCATTTCCCTGATGATTAAGGATGCTGAACATTTTTTCAGGTGCTTCTCAGCCATTCGGTATTCCTCAGGTGAGAATTCTTTGTTTAGCTCTGAACCCCATTTTTTAATGGAGTTATTTTATTTTCTGGGGTCCAGCTTCTTGAGCTCTTTGTATATATTGGATATTAGTCCCCTATCTGATTTAGGATAGGTAAAGATCCTTTCCCAATCTGTTGGTGGCCTTTTTGTCTTATTGACGGTGTCTTTTGCCTTACAGAAGCTTTGCAATTTTATGAGGTCCCATTTGTCTATTCTCGATCTTACAGCACAAGCCATTGCTCAGTACAGGGGAAAGCCAGGGCCAAGAAGTGGGCGTGGGGGGGGAGGGTATGGGAGGACTTTTGGGATAGCATTGGAAATGTAAATGAAGAAAATACCTAATAAAAAAAGGAAAAAAATAAATGTGGACAAGAGTATCTGTAGAAGTGCACATAGAAGTAAGCATCAAAGTGCACACACAGTGGTGTGCACAGACAGGGGCTTGTGGCTGTGGTTAGTGTATGTTCTATTCCTATATGAAAATGTCCTGGAATAACAATAAAAAGGGAAAATAAGTATATGTACAGAATTGGTGGTGCGTATGTAATCTCACTTAGGTGGTTTAAGAAAAGAATGTACACATATGTGCATTCATGCATATAGCCTATATTGGTGTAGACTTGCATGTTCTTCTTGCTGAGACCTTCCACTAGCTAACAGCTTTTTTTCTGCAGTTTGACTGGTTGTCCCCTGCCTCAGCAGGGGTTTACTAGCTTAACTCTGTTTGTAGAGGCCATCAAAAACCTTCTTAGCGTCCACTCCTCATGGATAAGTAGCATTTTGTTTACTTTCTCGTTTGTTTGCTACCTGAAGCTCATGCACCTCCCCTCTTTCATGGGGCAAATGTTTCAATTTGGAGGAATGTCTCAATCAGGAGAAACATGTTACACAGCATCTCTTTAACTAACCTGCTCTAGAAAATCAATCACAGACATTCCAAGAGATTTTCCTCCTACGTGATTCTAGAGCCTGCCAGGCTGACCATCAATATAACCCACCA
Organism: Mus caroli; assembly: GCF_978045245.1. Classification (NCBI taxonomy): domain Eukaryota; kingdom Metazoa; phylum Chordata; class Mammalia; order Rodentia; family Muridae; genus Mus; species Mus caroli. The sequence goes on along the minus strand of NW_028227265.1, from coordinate 117,407,116 downwards.
CAACTCCCTATTGTCCCCAAGACTAGGAATGGTGCAGTTGAAGGGCTTAAGATGCTCTGACAACTGGTGATCCAGGTATAGAAGGCCTGGCTAGGGATTGGTGGTGAATTAGAGGTACACAAAGCTGGTGTCATAGGGGACTTGATAGTAGCTGTACTGTGGAGGAAGTGGAACAGGAAAGCTGGGGCTCACCTAGGATCATGCCGGGGTACAAATGAGTCCACACACCTCCACCCCAGGGACAGTACACACAAGGACATGGGGCCCATCTTTCACAATGTTGTCTTAGATGTCTTCTTGCTTGGGGGTTTAAAGACATTCTCTGTTCTTTAACCCACAGTTTGGGAGTAATTCAGGAGATCAGCTGTTCTCTGGAGTCTTCGGAATTAGTCTCAAAAGTGGCATCTACCTTGCTTGGAAAAGTACACCTTCCTGAAATAGCGAATTTGGCAGGAAATCTGGGTAAGGTCCCACGATTACGTAAAAACTAGTGTTCATTTTACAGAGTGTCAAGTTGGTCTTTAAATAGCTGTCTCATAAGCACTAGCCATTTTCTTATCCATTAAGTCATTCAGCATCTACTATCCAGGTTCTCAGGTTATTTTCCCAGAGGAGTTGCTGATATGCAGTATTCTTGCAAAAAAACGAGGGTATTGAGAGGAGAAAGAAATTGTTGAAGGGAGAGTATCCTGCAAGCAATCTCTTATTGCATTTGCTTGATAATTTAGGCAAAATGCAGACATCAAATTTGAGACAAGTAAAAAGGAAGTCTTTAGAATGCACTGTAAACTCAGGGCTGTTTGCTGTAGTTCAGCCAGAGGGTTTTTTAGTTTTTCATTGTTTTTTTGCTTTTGTTTTGTTTTGCTGCCAATGTATGGCAACTGTAGGCATAAGTCCATCATCATGTCCCCATTCTGAGTGGGACATCATGTCAGGCACAGGCCAGCGAGACAGTATTGTCTCTACTGGAGCTGGAGCCCTTGTATGCCTGGGAGATGGGCAATGCCTGCTGAAGGTCACTTAGAGTCCATAGCAGAGTGTAGGGCTATTCCACATCTGCTTCGAGAGTGTCTTGGGTTATCATGTCCATGCAGGGACTCCTAAGTGAAATGGGGTCTCTAGACATTCTAAAGGCACGACAGAAAACTTCCAGCCAGGGCTTTCCAGACTTTTTATTTGGAGGTCCAGGATCCAATGTTTATCAAATTCTCTAAAAGATCTGTGGTCACCATCACCATGGAGAGGTGATGGTTCTATAGAACCCAGGTCCCTTTTTAGATCCCAGTGAGGTCTGAGTGGAAACCTGACAGGTCACCACAACATATACCAACGGGAGTTTACCATTCTGAGAAGATGGAGATGCACTCGGCTTAGCCCCTCGCAGAGACTGGCAATAGGGAGCAAGCTCCTCCACCCATGGTTTAGAGTTGAGCTTTGGTCTCAGTAGATACCATTGCGTGTCACAGCCTTGACTTCCAGCTGTAGTCCTGAAGAGACAGGGTATATAAGAGCCCTAGGATGTCATTTGAGAATACAATGCTATGGTTTGAGTGGCTGCTGGGAAAAGCTGCTTCTGTCCGCGTGCACACCTCAGGGTCCCCTTGCACTGTGGGGCTTTGTATCACAGGCATGCACACGGCTAGGAAAGAGTGTTTGCAACCCTGATAGGAGGTCTGAATTCTTTTCACTGAAAGGAACCCTTGAGTCCCCCAGAAAAAGCTCTTTAGTACCCTCCCTGCAAGTTGAGAAGCCGGAACCCCTTTTGTCCAGGTAGTTCAATGAATGCAGCATCCTGTCCCTGCAGTGCTAAGGGCCACCATCACCTTTGATATGGGGACTGGCTTGATGCTGAATTTTTGGCATTGTTCTTGGACTTGTCTCCTTCCTTTTTGTCTAACCTGGTGCCTGTGACATACCCTTCAGTAGGGGGCCTGGCATGCTTTCCTGCTAGGCTGGGCATATCCCCAGAATGTTGGTCCCTTGAATGTGGACATGTTTAGGGACAAAACTCAAAATGCTTCAAAGTATTACAAGGTAAACACTGATATCAGCCATACATAAAGGGGTGTCCATGAGGCTGCCTGGTGACTGAAGTTCAGCCTTTTGTGGGTGTCAGGGAATTGAAGGCACAAACATAAAGACCTTGACTACTTAACAAGTGACCCAGGAGTGTTGCAGAATGGTAACAGCCGCTCAGAGATACCACTGGTGATCCAGTCCTGGTCTGTGGAGCTGCTGTGCAAGATCCCTGGCCTTGAATTTCTAGGATTGCAAGGAACTTATAGTGTTCTCTTGGAGTCTAGAGTTGGCAAGCAGACAGATTCCTGGGACATTCCTGCTTCCGAGTTCTGTGAGAAGACAATCTGAAGTGTCCTCTGTCCTCTGAAAGGCAGTGCCTGCAGTGTCTGTATAGTGGCTGAGTGAAAAATATCTCCCATAATCTCAGGCATTTGAACCCTTGGTCCCCAGTTGGTGGCACTGCTTGGGGAGGTTTAAGAGGTGTGGCCTTGATGCAAAGTATGCCCCTGGGGGCAGGCCTTATATTAAAAGCTCTGCTTCCCGCTTGGCTCTAAGATTTGAACTCTAGGCTTCCTGTACTGGCCACCATGCCTACTGCCTGTTGTCTGGCTCTGCCCCACAAGAATTGACTCTCATCCCTATAGTAGTATAAGTTCAAACAACCTCTTTCTTCTATGAGTTGCCTTGTTCATGGTAATTTATCACAGTAACAGAAAAGTAACCAGTACAAGCTGGGGCCTCTTTCTCTTACCACCTCCCAACACCATGGCGCTCACTGGAAGCCATGCTTTGTTCTGTTCAGTGCTAGAATCAGTGTCTCTGCCTGGGGAAGTGAAGTGAGCACCACTGACCGGCCAGTAACTCACAAGGTAACACCAGTTACGGGAACCCTAGGATCCCTGGGTGCTGGGTCTGAGTAATGGACCATCTCCAGAGGGCCAGAAGGTACACTCACCTGTCCACCCACTGGGTGCTCTATTAGGGGTCATGACTGAGCCATTTCTTATGTGTATAGTTGTACCCCATCTCTCTCTCTCTCTCCCTCTCTCTCTCTCTCTCTGAACCATCTCTCTCCTCTGCCTGCCCCTTCCTACCTGGATTATAGTGACTTCTCTCTGGCCACCCTATCAGTTCTCAAAGCACACTCTTGCTCAGATCTTACTATTTCCCACCCTCTTTGGGGGCATGGAGAGGTGTTTCACATGGCTTAACCAGGGAAAGGCAGACTAACAAGGTCCTGGAACTCACAGGTGAATGAGAAGTTGGCAGTTCTTAATAACTATGAGCTCATTTGAGACCAGTAAGAACTTGTCAGCCAAGATGGCTGCTGGTTGCTGGCTTTGTGTTGCCCTGGATAAATTTAATAGAAGCAAGGTGAAGTGCACAGCTGCAGGGTTGAAGAAGGTTAACATAGTCAATGGCTTGATGGATCTGGAGACTCAAGTCACCTATGAGTCCAACTTCAATGAAATGAAGTAGGAAGAGAACCCTTATTCTGCATTGTCCTCGAGAGATAAGTGGTTAAAGGTGATTTGTTTCATATCTGCTTGGTCCTTCCTACCAGGATGGTCAAGGACACACCTAAAGGTTGTTTTGTTTTACATTAGAGTTTCTAGAGGATGCAGCAGAACAGGACTTAGGACACATCTGATTGCATGTGGGCTGGTGGTTCTAATTCCATGGCTTATGTCTGCTGGTGGCCTATCCCTCAATATGTATGGGCAGGACACAGAGTAGGGGGTGGTACTCTCTGTGGAGACTTGTGGGGCAATGTGCAGAACTAGGGACTGGGAACCAGGTGGGGACTGGGAATGTTTCAAGAAAATGATGATACTGAAGTTGACTTTATTAAGTGAATAGAATATATAGTTAGATGAATGTGGTGGCTTGAAGGATAATAATCCCTATAGGTTCATATATTTGAATACTTGGTCCCCTGTATTAGTCAGAATTTTCTAAAGGAACAGAACTGATAGAATATGGATATCCCATATCTATGCATATGTATTTATCATATCCCTCATATAGATGAGATTTAATGGAGTGGCTTACAGACTGTAGTCTGAATAGTCACTGTCTTCTGACAGAAAGGTAAAGGATCTGGCAGTTATTCAGTTCATGAGATTGGATGCCTCAGTAGTCATTCTATCATGTCAGAGCCCCAGAGAAGTCTGACAAAGATGCCAGTTTTCAGCCTACATTTGGAACCCCCAAGAAGTAGGCTCTAACTAGTGAAGGAATGTCTCAGGAAGAGCATAAATGAACTTGCCAGCAGGACTGAGGGCCAGCAGGCATAAAGCGAAATCTCACTTCTTCCGAATCCCTTTAGGGAGGCTGCCACCAGAAGGCATGGCCCAGATTTGGGGTGGGTCTTCTCACTTCAACGAGCCAATCAAGAAAATCCATTGTAGGTGTGCCCATCTTCTTGGGTTTCAGTTGATTATAGATGTAGTCAAGTTGACAAGTAAGATGAACTGTCCTGTCTCCAGTTGGTAGAACTATTTGGTAAGGACTAGGAAGTATGGTGGTGTTGGAGATGTGTCACTAGGGCTGAGTTTTGAGAAAGTGTTCTCATTCTTCCTTGTGGTTATAGATCAAGAGATGAACTTTCTGCTGTGTCTTCACTCAACCATCCATCACAGAGTCTAATCCTCTTCTGCCAATGAGCCAAATTAAATGCTTTCATTTATAAGTTGACTTGGTCATCGTGTTTTTCACAGAAATAGGAAAGTAGGCCAGGCAGTGAAGAAATGAGGATGCGAGGTGACAGAACAAGTTATCAAATGAGGGACTAGTGTAAAAGTTTATCTTAAAAAAAGGATGAGGTGCAGTGAAGGCGTGGAGCTGGAGCAGGAAGTCAGAGATTGCCAGCCTGGACTTAGCTTGCTCCACACTGTGTGTCTGGTGACCTCAGGTCACTGTCCTCTGAGCATGAGAGTTAGCTAGTGAAAGTGACATTGTAAACTTGTTATGCAAATTTAAGCTCTTAGCCCAGGACCTGGCAAAGCATACAAGCCATCTGTTATTTAAGAAGAGAGACAAGAACCTCTTGGAACACGTAGGACTTGTTAATCTACCACCATGAGAAAATGACACATTTCAAACCCCAGCCAGTGCTATTGTGAACACAGCCAACAGCATTGTGGTGGAAGGCACCTGGGTCCTCCTCGTGAGCGTACCACACAGGACTTCTACTACCCTGCTGTCTAATTGTGACCCAGGGCCTCTAGCCATTGGTGTGGGACCAGGAAAGGAAAGGAGTAAATGGCGTTTGAATTGGGAAAATTGTTATTGGATTGCTATTATTGGATTACGAGAACCCCACCGTCACACCAAGTGTGATCGGAGCAGTAAGCCGGGCTGGACTGGCTAGTCACAAAGGAAATGTTCAATGATGGTAGCATCTGGTCTGGGCCACAGACTGGGGAACATGTTTCTATAGCAGCAGATGAGGCGGTTCCCTAGATGCTGGTTTGATGGGAACCAAGTGGGACTTGACCAGAGACTTGACCTAAGACTGCTGTGGCCCAAGGAAATCACAAGAATGGGGGATACAAGCCTGCTTAGTGGAAAGAACACGGTACCATGAGGGCATCACCCACATCCTGTGGCCATTTTCAGAAGGCTCATGTGGTTCCTGTAACTGTGCACTTTCCCGGGGGATGTGATGACGTTGTAAGACTGTCTTGCAAACCAGCAGCAAGAATATGAAGGGACTTTCATGAAACACAGCTAACTTCTCCAGCAGGAGAGCCAAACATGTGATACAGCTATGCTGTATATTCCAGGGGAGACATGAACAAACCTCTACCCATCCCAAATAGGGGCTGATGACAGACCAAGGTAAGAACAACACCAAAGTCCAACTTGGTGAACCAAAGAGTCTTATTGGGGTTGCTTACAAGGGTGTAGGTGAGGGGTTACTCACGGGTGGCAGAAATAACTCAAGGACAGCTAGCTGCATCACCAAAGCCCACCCCAGCACGGTGACATTCACAAAGCTGGGAGCTTGGAGCTCACTGCACAGCCCGCAGGCAGAATGGAATTTTGGAGGTTATCTCTTTTAGAAAGCTCAGTGGGGCCCGAGCCTCATTGCAGGCAGCTTAGAAGATCTCTTCCACTTCTCCCATCTGTTTGGCTGGTCTCTGATTGGGCAGGTTGGCTACACTGAGTCTCTTTCCCAGCTCCGTTTACCTGAAAGTAGTTCTTCCTGTTTGTATAAGCTTGAGGAGGGAGAGCTGTTATTTTCAGGGACTTCCTGAAGCTATTGAGTTGTTTGCTTCCTGATTTTAATGAACATCCCAGCAGGATGGACTATCTCACAGACCACCCTAGAATATCTTAAGGAGCTTTCCTCCAAGACAGAACATTTTATCTGGGGAAAAACTTGTCATGTAACAAGCTGTCACAAATGGCTGACATCATTCTGCTTGAAGAGATGTGTCAACAGGCCACACAGAGAACCCGAGCAGAGGTACATTTATCATGTGACGTGTAGCTTTTCTGAGAGGGCAAGGACAGTTCAGTACCAAATGCCAGAGTAAGAGGGAGCTGGATGAGAACTCATGACCTAATTCCATAGCTAGTTTATAAATTCCAGTTATAGTGCACTAAAAATTCAAATGTAAAATAATTAAACCATACAGTAAAAGAAAAACTGAGGTGGATTTTTTTTTTATGACTGAGGGGTAAAGTGACTTCCCTTTATAAAGCACTAAACAGAGAGAGCTTAAATATTTATTTTTAAGCCTGTGGCACAGAGCTGGGGCTCAGTCTTAGCTGATTGTTTGCATAAGTAACTCTGTTCTCTGAAGGTATAAGATCATGATGTTACACCCCCAGCACTAATGAAAAAAAATGGTAAATAGAATGAAAAACTGTAAAAACCCCCAAACCGTGCAAATCAGGAGAAATGCATAAAGGGCTACAGTATTCAGATGTTGGAAACCGGGAAGGGTCACACTAAGGTGAGAAACAACGTGTATAGCAAGCATTCACACATGGAGACCAGCAAGCAGCTAGAAAGGACAAGAGCCCCTTGGGCTAGGGCTCATGGGGTAATCTGGCCATTCCTGCTTCCATCTCTTGTCCTTTCTACACACATACACAGACACACATGGCAATACACACATACACAGACACACATGGCAATACACACATACACAGACACACATGGCGAGGGGCGGGGAATGCATGCAAGTTTTGTGTGGGTAATGGGATTTTATCTTGTATTTTCTAGAGCTTTCTAGATTTTTAAATCTTTTTTCTTATAAATGCATACAGGAAAATGTGTGCTGAGATGCCAGAGGTACCTTTCATGGTGGTCCAAGCCAAGCCAGATGTGACTCTCCACTTTGTCCTTCCCCAGTTCTTTTCAGTCATCTTAGGTCTAGCAGACATATGCAGGCCTAATCAAATTTACTTGACCTAAAAGCTGTGGGGTCTTTGGAGAGGGGTTGGAGGGTGACAGGAAATCCATGGTGTCCCGGGACAGGAGTGTCAGCAAATGGTACTATAGACTTCTCTATTGCTGCGATAAGATGCCATGACCAAGACATCTTACAGAATAAAGTTTATTTGGGGTAACGGCTCCAGAGCATCAGAACCCACGGTGGTGCAGCAGAGCTTGGCAGCTGGAGTAGAAGGCTCACACCTCGAATCTCAAGCACAAAGCAGAGAGAGCAAACTTAAAGCGGAGAGAGACTCTTGACTCTCAAAGTCCTCTGCCAGTGATGTCCTTCCCCCAGCAAGGACACACGTCCTAGGCCTCCACAGACAGTGCCACCGACTGGAGACGATGCATTCGGATGCTGGAGGCCATGAGGATATTCATTTAAACCCCCACAGCACTACTGTTCAATTCTGGGATTGCCATCACACAGAAGATTCTGCAGCCTCTGTGACTCCTGCTCCTGGCTTCTTCTGCCAAGTCTACGGGACACTGGTGCGAGTCCTGGATCTGGCCTCTTGGGCTCACACTCCAGCCAGTGGCTTCTCTCCGGGTTGCTTCCATGTTGGTAGAAAGCATCTATGCTGTGGTTCTCAGCTCCTGATACCCATGGCTATGGCTCTTCAAGTTAACATGTGTGCAGTGGACATGCAGAGGTGCCACAGATAGCCTCTTTATCTCTAGGTTTAAAGAGCAACTGTCATTCCCATTCTGCCCGTGAGAGGGGCCGGGCACCATGCCCACCTGCTTTATGGTTCTGTGTGTCCAGAAGCCAGTTATGTATCTCTCAGGTGTGCACTAAATATGGAGGAGAGGCACTGTACACATCAGATTATTTGAAGCATTTTAAAGTAAACAAATGTGTGCACATACATGTACAGGTGCATACATGTTTATGTACACGAGCGGGGAGGCCAGAGGTTGACACACAGAGGTGACTTCCCTTTAAGTTGTCACCTGACTTCCATATCTGCACTGTGTTCCCCACCCCTACGCCACAAATACATACTACATAAATATAAAACATTTTTCCCCCAAAAGGCAAAACTCTGAGAAGCCTTTCTGTCTGCAGCAGCCATACGCGGCAGCACCGGTCTCCTCAAGCATTCAGATGAATGGAGGATCCCTTTAGAAGTGACAGCCCAACGTGTAAGAATGATAAACGGCTCTGGCCTTGATAATTTTTATTAAGCACTAAATGTCACATTTAACCTGCATTACGGAAAGCAATTACCCATGTATCAACAGTCAAGCAGCGTAGAGCGCTTTGCCCACAGAAGCACGCTAGGCTCCATCTGGGAATAAGGATTTTCAATTAGGAGGCAAATAGCTGCCGAGGGATGTGGTCCTTCGGTGGCTCCCAGAGGAGGCCGCTGAGTAGAGTCTTCATGCCGGCAGCCAGCGAGGCAGTGTCAGCCGACCGTCCCCAGCCATCTGCTGCCAGAGCAGCCGCACTTTATCAAATCTCAATATTTACAGACGCTGATCAGCTCGTGGGGCCAGGATGGCTCCCTGCCAGGGAGTTCTGGGAAATTCATTTTAAGGTGTGTTTCAGTAGGCTAATTAATTTACAAGCACCTGTTTCATGGCTCGGAGCTGATCGTGCCACAGATGAGCACAGCCGGGGGAGAGACTCTATCCCGGAAATAGATTTCAATTGATTTTAATTTGCTGATGGCACGGTGGTAGGTTTAATGGGAGTGGAGCCTGGAGCCCCCTTTTTTTCCTTTCTCTTTTTGGAATGGGTTTCATTGGTGGCATATTGCTTGGCCCTGGCATTGCAGGGAAGGGCGGCCTCGGCAGGATGTGCGTGTGATATGGGCACCTGTGGCCAAAGGACTTGGGAAAGTGGTTCTGATGGAGTCCAGTGGGCTGTTGTGTGGGACTGGCAGTCAGCATAAATAGATGCCTAGGGACGTTTGGATTTCAGATACACAGCAAGTGATCTTTAGCAGTGGTGACCCCATGGGGCCATCTTGCTCTGCTCTGCCTGTCATTCGTCTGTGGTTGTTTAAACTTTACCTGCTGGATCTGGTGCTTCAAGTGTGGTGCCATGCTGCAGAGACACAAGCTCTGCCCTCCTGGGGCTCCTGCTCAGGACGTTATTGTGTTTGACTCTGAGACAGAGATTTTTGTACTTACAGCCAAGGGGACACCCAACCCAAGTTCTCTCCTGAGGTTCTCTGCTCCTATGCATACTTCAAAGACCTTGTCTCTATAGCCTATTCTACTTTTTTTTTTTTTTTTTTTTTGAGTGAGGGACTTGAACATTTTTCCTTGTGGGAGGCCTTGGGATGTGTAGTGACACCAGTTGTGTGAGAAGACTGGAAAAAGGAACAGGAGAAGGGGACGGGGATCTCATACGCACACTCAGTGTACTAACTGCTTCTCCTGGAGCTAATGTAATGGCCTAAAGCTTTACAAGATGAAGAGAGGGTGTGTGGCTTGCCAGTAGTGCTCTCAAGAGGAAACACTAAGAAGGTGTTAAAGAATGTGTTGGGTGAGACGGGTTTGGCTTGCTATTCCTAGCAATGTGCAGTTGCCTGTGGTGGCTCAGATATCCCTCCTTCCTACAGGAGTGCTGACATAAGGCACCACACAGCAGAGCTGGAAGGCTGCCAATATCCTCAACGCCGGCTTGGCTAGGCCAGAAGTTCCTCTAGAGTCTGTTCCGCCATCTTGTTGAGTGGGGGCCTTGGGATTATTCGGGGACTGCTGTTTCTCTCTACTTCCTCTTCCGTCTCTCCTTTTACATCCTCTTCCCATGTCCATTTGTGTGTGCTCTGGGCCCATGCTGGCCTAGAACTGTGGCACTCTTCCTACCTTGGTCCCTCAAGTCCTGGGCATGCTCTGAGCAAGACTCATGTGCGCATTACTCAGTGCCACTGATAGGACCTGCTTCGACTCCAGCATCCATTACTGTTGTACCCTCCACAGGGAGACTCAGCATGCTGAGCGCAGGCACTTGGAGCATTCTGGTAATTAAGAGATGGGTAATACCAGATATAAGGATCTGGCTAAGGATCCATGTCCCCCAGGGAAGGAGTGAAGGTATGGAGGAGGCACAGTCAAGCCTGGCTCTGAAGCCCGCTTCACTGTGATGAATCCCCCTCCCCTCCCTTCCTTTGCTGCCTCATTCTCTTATTCACTTTCTAAATATACTTATGTACACAGGAAGTGAGCATATGCATGCCAATGCTGATTTGAACATGTAGGCAGATTCTCCTGTGTCCTGGCTGTGGGAAGCTGTTAGAGATGATGTTGGTTGGTTGGTGTGAGAAAAATTGCTCTCTCTCATTAAGTTAGTAGGTGTCCTAAGGAAGGAGCCCAGATTGCACATGTAGGTGGACCAGCCTATGTGGATGAGAACAGGCTACCACTGTGGGCAGAGAGTCCAGCCACTGTGTTCTGTAACAACCGTTGAGAGTGGAGTCATTCTGTGGACAAACCCCTGAGGACATCGTGGAGGAGGTGCAGGATGGGACCTGAAGTTTACCTCCAGCTTACCAAGGAGCATCCGGTAGTCCACTCAGTGAACACTGTTCTACCCTGTGAGGCTCCTCCCTCTCCAGAGATGTGTTTTACCAATGGTCACTGCCCCAGCACCGTATTCTCTCCCTGGTCCTAGGGTGGACCTGTGGGAGAGCAATGAAGAACCAGTAGAGAGCCTGTGGTAGCAGAACACTAGGCAGGATTGTCCCCAGTGTGCAGATAACCGGTGTTGGCTCTAGACAGAAGTCAGGCCCAGGTCTAGAATGTGAGTGACTGGCACTTCTATACTGTGTATGTGCCCAAGGATAGTGTCCATATCTATCAATGGACAAATTATAAGTGTGCTTCAGTCTGATGTGACTCCCCTAGAATGGCACAGAACCCAGTACACTCTTCACACAGATCTTGTCCCAAGAAGCCAGGCAGCTAACATGCCTGGGAGCCTGGGAGCCTGGGAGGCTGTGTACTCATGAAGAAACCCCAGATTTCCATCTTCAAAGAAAGGCCTGGGGGGGCCCACCAGACTGGGCTCATTAATTTAAGACAGTTGAGCTTGCGTGCGCCGGGGCTCACAATTCAATTATGGAGGGAGATAATCTTCCTGGGGTGGTTCATTGAGGCTGTGATTTTTAATTAATTCTGTGCATGTGGGGATGCTGTGGAATGCACAGTCTGAGCTCTCAGGGCTGTCACCTCTGTGTTCCTGTTGGTGGACTCTGCCCAGATGCGTAGCTGCGGTAACGCTCCCTAAACAGGCTGGGCCACACTAGCTCTCTGCCTCCGGGCCTGGGTTGAGCCAGGGACGCTGTTTTCCTACCCCTATGGAATGGCTTGGAATAGTGCTCCCTGCCCTGTTGCCTGGTTTACACCCTAAAACCTCAGTGAGGATGCAATTTAATAGCGATGGGTCTCTTATTTAACTTCTCTTTGTTTTGCTTTTGGGACAGGGTTTCACACACCCAAGTCTGGCCACAAACCTGCTGTGTAGTTAGCAGTGGCCTTGTGCACCTAATAATCTTGCCCCTGAGTGCTAGGATTGGAGGTGTGGACATGGGATTATATGCATGCCCTCATGTCTGGCTTTTATATGGGTGCTGGAGACCCGAACTCAGGTTCTCAGGTTTGTGCAGCAGACACTTCACCTACCAAACTATCTCCACAGCCCCTTAAACTCAATAGTTTCTTATCACTCCATTTTCATAAATTGTGGAATTGTGTTTGGCCAAGGAGATTAATTGACAATATATCTCAGTGGCTTTTGACTTGGCCAGGAGACCTTCTGGATACGTGGCTAGCCAGTCAGATATACTTGACCCAAGACCCAGTTAAGTTGCCTGCTCTAGGCTAACACTCTTCGCTGTAAGATCTCATTAAAGACTAAGTTTTGCTGCTTAGACAGAAAACCAATTCAACCTACTTGCCTTCTGCCTGTAGGCCACAGGACCAACGCACAGTGGCTTTTTAAATTTTTTTCTTGTTTTCTTTCTTTTGAGACAGGGTTTCTCTGTATAGCCCTGGCTGTCCTGGAACTCACTCTGTAGACCAGGCTGGCCTCAAACTCAGAAATCCACGTGCCTCTGCCTCCCAAGTGCTGGGATTAAAGGTGTGTGCCACCAATGCCCAGTACTTTCTAAGGCAATGTTTGAAACCACGATCAGGGAAGAGGCTTTGTTTTCAATGACATCTGCTGCTGTGATCATACTGCGGTCAAACACACCTTCCTCTTGCTGGAGAGCAATCTCCAGTGGCTTTCTCAGAGAATTTCCTGAACACCCCTGAAATTTAAACATCTTTATGGAGGTCATTTTATATACAGAATCTGAGCAATTGATTTGTTTTTTAGTATTCAAGCTAATAAGAATAATCCCACTTTCTCATGTGTGTGTGTCTCCATCTCTCTCTGTGTTTCCATTTCTTTCTGTCTCTCTGTTTCCATCTGTCTCTGTCACTCTCTCTGTGTCTGACTATCTATGTCTCTCTGTGTGTGTTTGTGTATGTCTGTCTGTCTATCTCCCTCTCCTTCTCCCCCTCCCGTGTGTGTGTGTGTGTGTGTGTGTGTGTGTGTGTGTGTGTGTGTAGAACAGAGGCCAGCCTCAGCTGTTTTTTCTCAGGTGTCCTACATCATGTTGTTTGAGATAGGATCTCTCTATTGGCATGGAATTCACTGATTCAGATATACTGGCTGGCCACTGAGCCCCATGGATCTGTCTTTAAAAAGCAAAGCAAAACAAAACAAAACAACCCCCCGCCCGCCTCCTTGCAAAAAAAAAAAAAGAAAAACCCATGGCTCTGAGCAATCTAACTCAATCGTTCAAGCTTATAGGCAACTATTTACTAACCAAACTCTCTGTGGCCCAAGAATCCTTTTCTCTTGGCAGTAATTGTTCCAGGAACACCAGGGTGACAAAATGCAGGCCAGTGTATTACAACTGGGACATGGCCAGAAGGAGATTATGAAAGTGTGCGCAAGGGTACCTTAGCCTTTCCTTCAGACTCTGCGCCTGGAAGCAGCCTTTGGTTTGTTGAGGTACAAGGCTAAGGATGAAGCTGGATGTGAGAACTGTGGAAGTGGGAACCCTAGAGACTTGTGGGGAGAGGAGCAGGCAAAGCTAAGAGAGACCACTGTGTGGTCCAAGTGATTGGTGGCTGCTGACAGGGAGGTGGACAGCCTGCTGCTTCCAGCATGGTGGCTGCTGGGTGATGTGTACGTGTGGAAGCAGGTTTCACTTGTCTCAGATTTAACTCCGACAGCTGCAGTGTTGGCCAGCACATCCCTAGGCCCTGCGGCGATGGCTGATGCCTTCCATATCTGAGCCTGGCTCTGCTCCGCTGCTACAATCCCTCCTTCCTCTTCCTTCCTGCCAAGGGCTGGTTGTCTGTTCCTCTGTTGGCCTCTGTCCTCATCTTGGTGAGAACTTGGGAAGAGACTCGGGTCCACATAGTGTCTGGCCTCTTCTCTGTTGTGGAGTGGTTGGTGGCATTTTGGGAATGACCTGATTCACCGTGTAGATCTTGATTGATAGGGTTGTGTTGGTTGAAAGCATTTTCCCCCTAATGTACGAAGCAGTGGCTTAAATTGTAGGCTGATTTTTCTTTTGACATAAGCTTGGGTCTACATTTCTCATTTTTGGTGAATATTGATATTGCTGTTAGGAATGGTAAGTATCGCTGGTCCGTGGTGATGCACTACTTCTCTTTCATGTGTCCATCTTTTCTCCCACCATCTCCTCTTTGTTTTTCCTTTTCCTTTTCCCCCTGTTGAGCTTTTCCTGCTGTGGTTGCAGGTAGACTTTTAGACTCTCTTTTCAGTTTTCTGTGCTTCTTGTTGCTGGCTGAAGTAGGATCAGTTAACCCTGAGTAGATCTGTTAGCTCTGAGTGTCTCTCAATCCCTCTCCCTCCCCTCTCTCATCTTACAACTTGTCTTAAAAAGTTATACTTGTTTCCCTGAGGGTGAAACCCTTTGTGACCCTTACTTCATGGAGTTAACTCTACGTTGTGACCCTTTGTTGAGTAAACTCTGCTTTGTGACCCTTACTTTGTGGAGCAAATGCCACTTTGCAGAGTGCATTTCACTTGCTCATATCTCTTTTATAATCTAGGAAGTTTTTGCCAACACTGGGGCTAACTGGCTCCAGGGTCCTTTCCTTCAAGTGGAGGTGACTTGTCCAAGGTTACGCTCTGCTGCTGGGTTGGAATAGGTGCTCCTCTGGTTGCCCACCCCTCACCTGCAGATCCTCAAGCATTCTCTTGGCACACAGTGGCACTGGGGCTGCTGCTCTGGGTCTGTGGAGGGCAGAAGTGGTGGATGGAACCCAGTGCAGAATCCTCCTCTAAAGTTGTAAGTCAAGCCCAGTTCTCAGGAGTTAGAAGGAGGATCGGAAAACCAAGGCCAGTCTTAGCTACATCATGAGTTCGAATCTAGCTTTGTCTCTATGAGACCTCCCCCCACATCTCAAATAAACAAACAAAATAAACAAATAAATAATACTGTTCACCACTGGGTGCAGCCCTCCAAGTAGGGATATATCATCTTGAAAGATGCCCCAAGGTCTATGGCAGACTTACTGTCCTGAGTTCTTAGGCACAACAGGGAGATGGAGGAGAGGGAGCAAGGTGGGAAGCACCTGCCAACCTTTCCTTATTCCTCCCACGAGGCCCTTGCTATTTTAGCTCCTCCCACAGGGACGGGGCAGAGCTGGCTGCCTAATGGGTGCCTGCCTCCTACCATGACAAAGATCCTTTACTGAAGGTTTGGTCAACCTCCTTGCTGAACATCGGTTTCCCAGTATGAGATTGGAACCATGCAGTCAGGTCTGCCTAGGACTCCGCCTTGCATACATGCTGCTCTCCTTCTGGAAGGTTCTCTAGGAGCTAGGGAATAGAGCACTCTGAAGGAGACACCAGCGTCTGGGTCATTAGACCTGGGTACTAGTGAGCTTTTGTGACTTTAAGATTGGAGAGGCGAGTTGTTCTCAGAGGGCAGCTGAGATGTGCTCTAGGGTGTCACAGACACTTAGGGACATTGGGGGCTAGAAGACAATGGACAAGCTGCCCAGAACTCGCCTGTGTTCCATCTGCTTTAGGTCCATAAGTAGGGAAAGGGAAATGTTCAGGACAAAACAGCTGGCGGTTTGACAATGACTTTAGGACCTACATGTAAGAGATTGTAAGAAGAGGAAATTATGTTTTACCTGCAACAGCCCAGCCAACATAAATAAATAAAATCACACTTGCCAGCCAACATAAATAAATAAAATCACACTTGCACCCATGCAGCTGGAAAGCTGAAACACGCAATCAGAAGCTTGTTGCCAACAGTTTCTTAGACAGATCTCAGCCTGATTCCAGGAGAAAACCTGTAGTGATTTTAATAATTAAGGCATGATCAAATGTTTGTCCTTAATAATTAATGGAAAAATACCAGGATGAAAATTTAAGCTATTGCTCTGTGCGGAGGTTCATGTTAAGGCATAGACTTAACTCTCTGTCCTATGAGAAACAAGACCGAGGGCAGAATGCATGTGTGCAGGGCCTGAAGCAGGAGGCCCTGGAAGGAGTCGTGTGTTCAAGGTCCTCCTTTATCTTCCCAGTCTGCAGGCTAAGCCCGCAAACCTAAGCCTGCAGGAGTGCTTTGCACATGCGGTCTATAATGGAGCAAGGGACTCCTGGCTTTGGATAGCAGACACTCTGTGATCCTCTGCAGTCCTTGGAATCCTAATCAGTTTCTGGGGTAGGAGTGCAGATGACAGAGGAAATACATGTGTGTATATGTTTGTATGTGTGTCTGTGTGTCTATAGAGCCAGACGCCAACAATGGGTGTCGTAGACTCACGTTACCTTACTTTTTGAGACATGGTCTCTCACTGAACCAGGATTCAGCTAGACTGGCTAGCCAGCAAGCTCCAGGGAACCTCCTGTCTCTGCCTCCTCAATACTGGGATTATAGGTACACCACCCCACCAAGTTTCCATGTGGGTATGGGGAGTCAAACTCAGATCCTCATGTTTGCATGCTTTCCTTACAGCTATCTCCCCAGCCCCCAACCCTGGTCACTTTCTACAAAGGGGAAGTGTGCCAGTTGTCCTGTGTGCCAATTGTACTGTCTAAAGATTCTCTGACATAAGCTCCATTTGAGGTCACACATCACTGCCTCTAGGTTGACAGTGAGGGTTTGTAGGTGACATCAGCCTTTGCCACTACCTCAAATCTCAGCATGAGTCCTCAGAGCTCCACCCTTATGCTCTCTGCTCCTGAAGCCCCCCAGTACTGCACCATATCTGGGTGGTGACAGTGCTGGCCCTTCCTTCAGCAGCCTGCAGAGCAGCAAGCATCACTTACAAGATGCAGCACACACACACTCTTCGGGGCTGACAGTGTAGGGCCATGTGTAACGCAAACTAAGAAAAAGACACTTAAATATGTGTCATTTGAGGCATAAAACGATCAGAAGGCTCCGCTGGATAATGAAGATTACACTGAATTGTGTAAACAGATCCGAAGCTTTCAGAGCGGCCGTGCTCTGCCAGGCAGCTTCCGCTTTCTCTTCAGCTGCACTTTCTTTACATCGTCCAAGTTTATTTTCAGCACTTGCCTTTTTATAGATCAAAACAGACCTCCAGGTAGTGCCTTTGGAGAAACACCCTTTCCGTCTCATCAGCAGATAGAGCTTGCTGGAAACTGAAGGGACATGCTGCCCTCGTCCAGCGCCATCCAGAGAGTTTGGACTAGTGGCTGGCCACAGTTTCTGTCTGGTGCTGGTAGTTCTTGTGTTTCCCATGCCCCTCCCTTCCTTTCAAGTTACCTGTCTCCATTCTACATCCGCGTGCCTCTGGTATCAGTCGGAATTAGACAGGAAGTCCATTGTGTCATCTTCCTCTGCTGTGTGGCAGCATGCAGTGGCCTTGGACTTTGGAGGAAAGCCATGACAAAGCATAGTGTATTATAGACTAGGAGGAATGGATTGTAAGGAAGGGCGGAGGCAGCCATCTTCCACCTGTAAGTCCTTCCTTCAGTAGTGAGCAGAGTCAGAGGACCCTGGACTAGGTTCCAGGCACATGCACCCCTGTCCTCCTGCTGGAAGGCATCGGGGGCAGACCACAAGCTCCCCCTAGGAACTTTGCCCCTCTCTCTCCTTCTCTCCTTCTCTCCTCCCTCCCCCCTCCTCCTATCTCTGACAGCTGCTGTAGTTTACTGGGGAATGTGATCATGTGAGGTATTGAGTTTACTCCCTGGAAGGTCATACTTGACCCCTGGGTCCTGTACATTTTCACAGATGTCTTGTTCTTGTCCTTTCTGAGCTGGGTCTAGTGTTCCTGATATAGAGCTGGCCTATGTGCTACATCTGCTTGCAGCCACCAAGCTGCCTCTGTGGGGTTGTGTTGCTGAGCTGACTGGTGTCCCACTTTTCTACATCCCTAACCTGACTCCGTCCCCTTTCTCCAAGATCTGTGTATCTCCATTATATACTATATTGGGTATCTCCATTGGATACTATATTGCAGGTCTCCATTGGATACTATACACACACACACAGATCTCCATTGGATACTACACACACACACACACACACACACACACACGGATCTCCATTGGATACTATATTGGGGATCTCCATTGGATACTATATTGCCCTCCACCATGGGTCTCCTTCAGCTCCTGTCAGATCTGCATCCATCCTTGGGTTTTTCTAAATCTCCATCCTGAGGGTGCTGCCCATCACATGCAGTAGACGCTTTAGAAACTCTTGCCTACCGATGTGTAGTCAAGACACACACACCACACAGGGCTTGTTGGGCTCATGCTCTGGCATCTCTCTGCCTCTAAGCTGACAGGACACAGTCATGCTCCTGCAGTAAGCAGACCAGAGGTGTGGCTACTGTTCCAGTGACTTTTTGGAGGTTAATTTGATTGTCATATGTTGGAACCTAAACTCACCATGGAAACAAGCCCCTGGGCATGCCTGAGAAGGACTTTCTATATTAGTTAACTGAGATGGAAGGTCTACCCTAAGCTCCGGTGCTGTTCCCTGAGCTAGGGTCCCAGACTGAGTGAAAAGTAGAAAACAAATGACCACTGTTATTCATCTCGATTCTGCCTCCTGACTATGGATACAATATGAGCAGCCCCCTCACACTCCTGCCATGATGGCTTTCCAGCCATGATGAACTATGGTCCCAACCCTTCCCTTCCTAGCTTACTCGTGTCTTGTTGCAACTGGTGCCACTTCTGGTGCCCAGCTGCACCAAGTACCTTTGTCACTCTCACCTCAGCCTCTCCAGGTCTCAGAGATGAGAGCCCCAGGCTCCACCCATGCCTCCACACACCGTGTTCCTGCCTTCCTGGACACCCATGTGTGGGGCTCTGTAGGAGGATGGCTTTGTCTGGGAGAGGATGGAATGAGCTGTGGAATCCCTGCAGATGCTGCTGTTCCAGGAACACGTGTACTGTGGCGTATCGCGTAACGGTGCGCTGTGGGGAACTGCAATGAATAGAGGGGCACACAATAACATGCATTGTTGATGTTTGTTAAAATAAAGATATTCAATTTATAATAAAAGGGATTAAATGCTTAATTCATGCCTATGTTAATATTTGTCTGCAAGTACACAGATAAATGGAGGCGCACCTTATCACGTCCAACACCTGTGCGTACAACTTCCTCTGCTGAGATCTCCACGGGATTGTATGTTTTACAGAGCTTAAACTTTCATTTCCCAAAATAATGATATCATTCATTTACAGATATAGATAGGCATGCCATACTCCAGCTTCAGACCAAGACGAGAATTGTGGCTTGCCTATGGAATACGGGATTAATTACAGTGGTGGTAGGCCGCTGTCTGCCACCACAGCAACCAGTGACTTGCACAGTGGTAGTGGCCACATGCTTTGCGTCGGGAGCTAGTAGGGGGCAGAGTATCTGCTGCCCACCCAGCAGAGTGTTATGATGTGCTCAGCATTGTGCGGGAGGTGCTATGTTCAGAGGCCATGGGGCTTGTAAATTGAATCTGATTTTTAAATGTGCCAGGGGAATTTACTACTTAAAGAGCCTACGTCTGGGGCTTGGGGGGATGGGCATGTAGCTGTTTGTAAGAGGACTTGCTTAACTTGCATGAAACCCTCAGCTGCATCTCCAGTACTGCATAAACCAGGTAAGGTGGCATACTCTATCTAGGGCTAGGGAGGTGAAGGCAGATCAGGAAGTCAAGGTCATTCTTGGTTATACACACATGAGAGGATAGCATGGGATAATGAGACCTTGTCTCAGAGAGAGAGAGAGAGAGAGAGAGAGAGAGAGAGAGAGAGAGAGAGAGAGAGAGAGAGAGAGAGAGACATGCTGCCTTTGGGTGCAGCTCCTCAATAGACAGCTAACAGATGCTCACAGTCAGATGTCATTGGTCATTCCTGGGCAGAGATAAAGTCGGGTCACATCTCCCATGGCTTCATAAAAGCTAAATACAAAGCTATAGCATGAGGCTCTGAGCCCAGGGCTGTGTTACACAAGGGGTGCTGTCAAGCATAGTGTCTCTCTCACACGGTTGGCCTTGGCTACATCAGGATATACCGTGTGCTGTGTGCTGTGACAGAAACTTGTCCTCAGAGTCTGACATGGTGTGAGGGTGTGAGGGTGCTGTGAACCCCTGGGGGTCAGAGACAGCTCTGTTCATGTGCTCCCCAGCCTGTATGCAGTATCCATGTCAAGATAAGGAAACAGGCTTACCGTGACTGTGGAGGCATTCAGGGTCTCAGCCAATTACAAGGTCTGCCGTTCACAAACATGAGTGCCTTTCTCCGGTGTCCAGGGATCCTTGGGTTTGTGGCTTGATTTTCACCTGATATTCTACTCACTACTTCAGCCATTTTTAGGCTCAGGCTGCCCAGTATGATGTCATTTCTCCAGTTACAACTGTAGTGACCTAATCTCCAGATAAGAGGTCCTGGGGACAATGTCATTCAAACATGAGTTTTGGAGAACATAATTTGACCAGTAAAGGGCTTGTGCATGTTCTTGCATCTCTGTGTGTTCATATGTGTATATTTGTGTGTGTTCATGTGTGCATGTGTATATTTGTGTGTGTGTGTGCTCATGTGTGTGTGTGTGTCTGTGTATGAGTGTGTGTGAGTGTGTATGTGTGTGTCTTTAAGGGTTGCATGTGTAGATGGAGGTCAGAGGTCAACTTCAGAGGTCCTCCTTTACCATTCCTCACCTTCTTTGTTGAAAGAGCATCTCTCATGGTGCCCAGAGCTCACCCATTTGACTAGACTGGCCAATGAGTTCCAGTCTTCATCTCTCCAGCACCGAGATTATTGACTTAACTTTTAAATGGGTGCTGGAGATCCACATGTGGATCCTTGTGTATGTGTGTGTGTGTGTGTGTGTGTGTGTGTGTGTGTGTGTGTGTGTGTGTGTGTTGGTGGGAAGCACTTTACAAACTGAGTTATTTTCCCACAGCCCCACAGTGTGTGATGTTTTGAGACATACTGTGAGAAGCGAGCATGAGGCTAACAGGTAGAATGAGGATATGGACACAGGCTTAAGGTGGCTGCTGAGGACCTCAGGGTCTCAGCCAGATGCAAGCTGTATGCAATCATCTTTGGCCCAAAGTGTGAGCCCCCATGGCGCATAACAAAGTCCCTCTACTGATCAGGTCATGGGATGTGAGATAGTTTGTGTGACTACTGTTGTATGCAGAGAACATTGATACAAACTCAGCAGAGAATGACGGTGTTAAAGAATGATGGATAAACTATATGTTCTCATGAAGGCAGAGGTAGTCGATGGAGCCTGATGGATAAACTATGTTCTCATGAAAGGCAGAGGTAGTCAATGAATCTGCTCACAGTGTGCAGGCTTTTCAGGAGGAAGCTGACCTAGCAAGGATGAAGTCTTCATTGCCCTGAGTAAGGGCAGAGAGGAGCTGCAGCAAAAATCAGGGAAGCTGTGCCTCATGGATGCCAGGAACAGTAATCCTGAAGCAAACAACAACATCTGCTGGATATGAGGAATGAGGTTTTCAACACAAGACCCTGAACTAAAAACTGATTTCCTGAAGGGACCCTGGCTGTGCCTTGTGCTGTACATTCTGCAAAGGAGAAATTGCGTATCATGGTGATAGTTTGGTTTCATGGTCAACTTGACTCTGTGTGGAATTGTCTAGTAGACACAGCCCTGGGAACGTCTGTGGGGCTTGTTTCCAGAGAAGTTTAACGGAGCGGGGAAGGCCAGAGCAGAATGTGGGCAGTGCCATCCTATGGATCAGAGTTCCACACTGACCAGGAAAGGGGAAGAGAGAAAGGCAACTGAGCACCCGTATCCACCCCTCTATGCTTCCCGAGAAGACGAGATGTGGACAAGCAGCTGCCACACTCCCAGTACCATGGCACTGCCCAATATGCATAATTAAATTGATCATCATCTGTAAGTCACATGTCCTGTCGTTACTTGCAGCTTGGGGTCAGGAAACCTAAGAGCTTGAAAAAAAGAAGACAAAGTGAAATTTCAGTTTTCAAAGATCAATGATGTACCATGACATGCCAAAGAGGGATGTGACATGAGACGCATTGATCAGGGAACACCCTGGGAACTCAGCTCCTGCAGTCATCATCTCTGGCTGATATTGAATGACCAGTGGGCACCTCTCTAGGTGAGGCATAGCTGTACAGCACCATAGAGTGCTACTTCGAACTGGCCCTTGTGATTCCATAGCTATGAGTAAGTGGCAGGTGACCCTTAGCCAGCCTCATGACTATTCTGGGGCTTCCTAGCCAGATGCAGCTTGCATTGACTCATGCTGGCAGGCCAGCTGTTGCCTGCATGAAAGGCGAACCCATTGCTGCTCAGTAGAGTGTCTAAGTAGAGGGATACTGGAAGCACGGGGCAGGGTCCAGAGCTGTCCATCTTTCTGAAGCATTTTATAGGACGCAGGGGCCTGGAGTGAACATGCTGTGCAGGCGTCACTGATGTAAAACCTTAGGTGAATGAATGCAATCATGTGTGCTCTGGACACTCCTCACAAAAAATTGGTTTGCAGGAGCGAATGATTGCATGGTTACATGGAGTTGTTTGATAGGCCAGGTCCAATGTGGTGACTTTTGGGAGTGTGGCTCTCTTAGAGATCACAGGACAACCAAGTGAAGATGTCTTTTGGCTCTGAGATACTGTGTTTATCTTGTGTGAGATTTGGCCCAGAAGCAAATCCCTGGTCTGTGCCTGGCCACTTGAGGGTTGAGGTCACAGTACTTACAGGGAGCCATGTTAAGACTTCAGGCCTCCACCAGACACATATCAAATGCTTTCAAAGCCACGGGTGGCTTCAGCCCTGTGCTGCATAGCATGGTACTGGGTGTGGTCATTAGTGTGGAAAGTTCTAGAATGCATTACTGTTCCAGGGAGAGTTGACTCTGCAAGCTGAGTCTCTAATATAAAGCAATACAAAAACAACCTTAATCCTTTTTAGAATCATGGGAGTGCTTTGGTCTGAACCACAGAACGTTTATTTAGATGAGTGGTGTTGCACTGGTTACATGATCAGAAGTAAAACTGGTTTTGCCATCTCAGCTCTGGGACATCTAAGCCCCGTGTCCTCAGCAGTTAATGTGGCGTCTCTGATCCTGTTTTCCCAGTCAAAAGGAAAATAAGGCCACATACGACAGGCTTCCGTGAGGGCGTGAAGGTGTGACAAATGTGACCCGCCCAGAAGCTCTGCACAGCCCTTGCTATGAGCCAACAAAACATGGCTGTCAACCTGCGGATTACTAGGTGTTCGGCTGGTATGGTGTTAAAATTGAGGCCATGGCTTTTATTTTATTTATTTACTGACTTTTGAGACAGTGTCTCTCTATGTAGCCCTGGTTGTCTTGGAGCCCTCTGTGTACACCAGGATGGCCTCACACCACACGTAGTAAGGTCAAGATTTTTAAAGCCCGCTTTGAGGGGAAGATCACGGTATGTGGGGACATTCTTTTTCTCATTACCAGGACAAGAGTAACTAAGGAAGGGTCTTTCTTGTTTGTTTGTTTGTTGAGGCTTGTGGCTTGTGGCTTGAGGGTACAGGTCATATATCAGCGCAGGCATGGCAGGAAGGGTTTAAGGAGGATGCGGGTCACATCCTACCCACTGGCAGGAAGTAGAGTGATAGATGTTGTTACCGAAATACAACTTTCTCCCTTGTATTCAGTCTGAGACTCCAAGTCGAGGGACAATGTCATTCACATTCACAGTGTGACTTCCCCCACAGATACTGTCTCTAGGAACACCCTCAGAGCCACGTCCATAGGGACACCCTCAGAGCCACGTCCCTAGGGACACTCTCAGAGCCACGTCCAGATGTGTGTGCCCGGAGTGGTTTCAAAGGCAGTTAAGTTTACGACGAAGGCTGACCATGGTGGTGAGCTACTTAGAAAGGCTTAGAACTACCACCTCCAAGCCGGGTGTGGTGGCGCACGCCTTTAATCCCAACACTCGGGAGGCAGAGGCAGGTGGATTTCTGAGTTCGAGGCCAGCCTGGTCTACAAAGTGAGTTCCAGGATAGCCAGGGCTATACAGAGAAACCCTGTCTCGAAAAAAAAAAAAAAAGAACTACTACCTCCAGGGGTGACTTAATTTAACCTTTGTGAGCCATCTGACAAGGAGACAAAATGTTCTAGTCTTTGGCATAGAATTGAGACAGCTAGCTAGAACTTGAACTTTGTGTTTATGAAGCTGAGGCCTGGACTGTCTCTGTTTTGCCCCCGAGAGCAGCTGAGAGCAGCTTGCCACACCCACTCAGAACATAACCACATCTAGCAGAGTGGGAATGGGTGGGAAGGATGGGGAGGTCTGGGGACTGGGCTGAGGACTTTGCTCCCTGACCCTGACGAGTGAAGCAGGTGGACTGTGAGACACATTGATCCAGTGTGGCCTGGGAAGAAAACTGGTCATTGCTGTTAGGTAGATAACAACCCAGGAAGGCTTTCTAGGGTACGACTTCGGATGGAACGGAGGCTTCCCTGACTTTTCTCTGAAGATGCCAGTATAGCATTATATCACTTCGCCTTCATCCGGTGATCTCGAGTGAATGGCCATGATTAGCTGGGCTGGTCACCAATGGTCAAAGTTCTGTTCACAGGGTTCTGCACGCTGACGGTCTATGATAAAGACCTCCCCCTACTCTCTAGCTAGTGAGAGCAAACAGAAGAGTGTGTTCTACTTCCTGAATAGATCTTTAGAAGAATGAAAGGCTCTGGACAGGCCTTGTGAGGGCAGGTGTGACTGCCGCCATCATGGGCCATGGGCCATTCATTGGGAAGTAGCTATTTCTTAGAAGTTTCTAGCCTTTGATGACCTCATGTTCTGATTCATTTCTGTGGCTTCTTATTGCACCAGAGCCACTGTTTCTCAAGGTTTGATGTTATTCCCAGCTAAGACTGATAGGAGCTCAGACCCAAGGTGGGAACTTTTCCTATCATGCCAGAAAAACTGGGCTCCTGGGAATAGGAAAGGCAGCCTGTGGTGGATGAGGGATCCCTCTAGGTTCCCAGGGGAAGAAGCGCACAGCCTTGTCTGTGCTGCTGGGTGCACACTCTACACTTCGCAGGTGCTTCTTGGGGCCGACATAGTTTCTAGTAACTTAGTCACCTGAGAGAGCCTCAGTTGCCCTGTGGGAGGATAGTGACTTACTCTGGAAATCAGCCTTGAACACTGAGTGTCTGGCTCAGACCAACACCACTGTCCAGGATCGTGTTCCTGGAGCTGTAAGGTCAAAGCTCACACTGGGCAGAATCAACCACTTGTCTCTAGGCACATCTATGAAAGGATATCTAATGGGACATGGACACATTGTGAACAGGAACAAGAGTCCCAGTGCATCTAAGTCCATCTCTGGTGTCCTGATGTAAGGTTTATGTTTAAATAGTAACAGGATGCCTGTATAACTAAGCAGTCCTACCTATCATCATTATTATCATCATCATCACCACATTATCATCACATCATCATCACATCACCATCACATCATCATCACATCATCATCACATCATCATCACATCACCATTACATCACCATCACATCATCATCACATCACCATTGCATCACCATCACATCATCATCACATCACCATTACATCACCATCACATCATCATCACATCACCATTGCATCACCATCACATCATCATCACATCACCATTACATCACCATTACATCACCATCACATCATCATCACATCACCATTGCATCACCATCACATCATCATCACATCATCATCACATCACCATTACATCATCATTGCATCACCATTACATCATCATTATCATCATTGTTGTTGCCATCATCATTGTCATTGTCATTATCATTATCATCATCATCACATCATCATCATATCATCATTACCTCATCATCATCACATCATCATCATATCATCATTACATCATCATCATTGTCATTGCCTACTTGTCCATGTAGCCTGTTTTGCAACTGTAAAATCTCCCATTCAGATCTGCTCCCCTCTGGCTGGCACCAGGTTTCAGCCTCTCCCATGAGATCCCTAGGGCGATTTTATTTTTACTTTTTTGTTGTTTCAGCGTTCTGAAGACTGAAAAGAGGGGTACACCTGTCTCTCCAGAATGTCTTTACTCCTCTGAGGGTGCTGATGGCTACAGCACACAGCCAGGGACAGAAGGAAGAAGGGCCCACTCACTGCCCTGCCTTGTGAAGATCTTATTCTTGCTCCCTCGTCCTCTTTTGTTTGTGGCCACCCTCCTGCCTCAGCTCCTCTGAGGTCTTGTTCTGTTGGTTTTTGTATTTACACTAGCTGTTGGGAGTCTCCAGCCCCTGTCTGTGGTTGAGAACTGGATGCCTGACGTGGGCTGAGTTATATGCTGAGACCTTTGACCTCCTGTAGAGTAAAAGTCGCCTCTGTAGAAATTATAAATGTCTAATGGGTTTTAAGTAGGCAGACAGTCCTGGCATTAGGTGTTACCCAGTAGGTTGCCAGTGTAACTGGGTGCTAGGGTCTACTCTGTCAGGACCCCTCTGTGGGCTGGGGTGGACATGCCACAGACAACTGTGTTTGTAGGACGCTGCCCCTCCCCCCTTCATTTAAACAGAATGGCTTTTTTTTCCCTTTAGACACTGGGGCTTTTGTTATGCTAATGAACCGGGGACCATTTCCAATTCAATTTTACCTGGGCTTGGTCAGCTGAGTCGCTTTGTTGGCATCCCCCTGGGACCTTCCTTGTCTTTTAAACTGTAATTTAGTTGGAACGGTCGTCAATTTCCTCTGCTCATTACATTTGCTGGGTATCACAGATATTTAATGGAGCCCATGTTCCAGGACCTGAAGGGATTCTGAAGGGGTTGTGTCTTCCCTGAGTGAGCCAGCGAGGTGACCACGTTTCTGTCACCCCTGTCTGTGGTCTGGCCCTTCTTCTGGCTTTTGGTTGGGTTTCTGAGAGATCTGGCCCTAGAACCCGCTTGGTAGAGGGCTCCATAATTGATTAGCGATTCTGGTTAGGTGGACAGGCCAGCCAGCCTGCCAGGCCTGCACTCACTCTCACAGTCCTGGGCGCAGGGGGACTCTAAGCGACCACCTGTAAACTCCCTGCCAGAGCTCTCGCATCAGACCTGCTGTATGATTAATTTTTATCAGAGTCACCAGCTGTCGTGGAAGTCCCAGCAGTGCCGTTTCCTACCCTCATCCATCCACTCCCAGCTGCGCTGGACCACGCAGGCCCCCAGCCTGGGAGCTGGGCCTCTAAGCAGGTGCTTGGTGGGCACAAGACAAATGCCCCCCACCCCCACTGTTTCCTGAAAGCTAAGACAAGCTTAACTGTTGCGTGGCTGCATCCAATTGAGGTCTGCAGGCACAGCGGCCTGGAAGCCAAGCGTCTGGGTGGTTCTCCTTCCTGCTGTCAGGAATGAAGCAGGAGCTTGGGATGGGGCCAAACATGGTAAACTGAGGCCACAGCCAAGGATGACTGAGCACTGCAGCACCACAGAGGCACTTGACTTCCTAAAATATGGGAGTGCAAACCGGAAAGAGCAGAGCAGGAGGATGGGACAAACTGGCAGAGAGAGAGAGAGAGAGAGACAGAGACAGAGAGAGAGACAGAGACAGACAGATAGGCAGAAAGAGAGAGACAGACAGAGAGAGACAGAGACAGAGAGACAAAGAGAGTCATGGAGAGAGACAGACACACAGACACATAGACAGACAGGCAGGCAGGCAGGCAGGCAGATAGACAGATAACATCCAGACAGGGAGAGAGAAAAAGGGATAGAGGGAAGGAAAGAGAAAGACTGAGAGATGACAGTGAGATAGGAAGAGAGAGAGAGAGAGAGAGAGAGAGAGTAGGAAAGACAGGTGGACAGAGACAGAGTGAGACACACAGAGAGAGATACATACAGAGGAACCATAGGTTAAGAGACACAAAAGGATACAGAGAGGTGTGTGTGAGAGAGAGGGAGAGAGGGAAGGAGGGAGGGAGGGAGGGAGGGAGGGAGGGAGAGAGAGAGAGAGAGAGAGAGAGAGAGAGAGAGAGAGAGAGAGAGAGAGAGAGAATTGGAGGAAGGTGCCAAGTCAGCAGCTCTGTGGTAGGACAGGCTGCTTCTTATGATTGTCACCAAGAACACTGACCATGGGCCCTGCACCCTGAGAGCCTGTGTCCTCAGGTCAGCCACTCTCCTCTCTTCCACCCTGGAATGCAGTACTATGCTTAAGCTACTCCAGCCTTAGTGGCTACTGTTGGTTCCTTCCCGGGAAGGCGGGGTCTCTCCTTCAGCCTGTCCTCAGGGTTTCTGTCACTCTCTCTCTATTCTGGTTTCGGTTTCTTGCTGCCCCTCACCAGAGTGCTGCATCTAGTCTCTCTTGCAGGGTGCGTGTGATCTCAGGCAATATTCCCCGTTATGTCTGATGGTGAACAGGGTGGTTGCAATAAAACCGTGAGACATCTTAGCACTGTGGTCACACTATCTTTGACTAAGAACTGTGTCCCCAGAGACAGTCCTGTGAGGTCCACTTGAGTCACATATGTGAGTCGCCATGGTGCATCTCGCAGATCCAGATGGCTAATGGCGGATATGGTTGATGCTGACTGACATATACTGGGGCTTACATGTCAGGGAGGGTAGGTGGCGGTGCATGGCTGAGTTCTCTAGTGACAGATGCCCTTCAGTCAGTGAGACCTGCACTCTCTCCTTGTGTTAAAAGGGTCCATGGGGACAGATGGAGAGACACTATCAGGGGACTTCTTTCTCCCTGACTGACTGACTGAGAGCATCAGTCAGCAAAGACACTTGGCGAACCAGTTCTCTAAATGCTAGCCTGACCTCCCTGCTGGCTGTCCCTCCCTCCCTCCCTCCCTCCCTCCCTCCCTCCCTCCCTCCCTCCCTCCCTCCCTCCCTCCCTCCCTCCCTCCCTCCTGTGTTCTCCCTACCTGGAGCTTGCCACTGGAATTCTGGTCTGGCTTTTCTCAACCCAGAAACACCTGGGCAGGAATGCCCTGGGCATTTGCTGATGTTAGAGTGATGAACAGACATTCAGCAGCCATATTAGGCACAGAGCATGTGGGTGTATGCTCTGCCCACAGCACCGGAACAGGGTGTTATCAGCATTACTCTTACTCACTGGGTGACCCCCGCCCCCACTAAGAGGCTTGTACCTTCTCAGAGCCTTGGTGTCTCATGGGAAGGAGATGGCATTACTGGAAGGGTAAGGGGGGTAGGGGGGGAGTACAGACTATCCAGGAACCATTGCCTTGCTTAGTTCAGAGCATCCAGTCCTCATGTTAAGGGCAGAGCAGGGTAGGTAGACCTACATATTGTCTAGGATTATAGTTGATCACATCTGAGGCTTGGTTAGAATGATGGCCACGGGTCCATGGAGCACAGTAGGAATGTACACACTCAAAATAAACATGATTTCAAGCCTTTGGGCAAAGGCTCAATGGAGGAATCATGGAGTGTTCACAGAGGGGTGTGTGTTGAGCTGTAGTGACTTCTGTTGTCTTCTGCCTTCGCCTAGCAATCACCTAGCACTGTCCATTAGCAGGGCACAGTCTAGCAGTCCCTCCCGAGACAGTAAGTCCGGGGAAGGGTTTTGCGACTTGCTTGTGGAGTAGTGTGTTCCTCGACACAAAGGAGTGGTTCTCAACTTGTGGGTTGCTACCTCTGGTGGTCGAATGGCCCTTTCACGGGGGTTGCCTGAGACCGTTGAAAACCAAGGATACTTATATTACAATTCATAACTGCAGCAAAGTTACAGTTATGAAGTAGCAACAAATTAATTTTATAGTTGGGGGTGGTGTCACCACAACATGAGGAACTGTATTTAAGGATCACAGTGTTAGGAAGATTGAGACCACTGTCCTATATGATCGGTGGCCCTTGATTCTCCTACATCTACAGGACCACAGTGTGTTTGTGGCTATCCTCTGTGTTGGAAGTGCTGGGGAGGAGGGAGGCGGGGTACCAAGGGGTGTATCATCCTGGGGATGGGAGTTGAGCAGGCTCCCTAGGAGGCAGTGAGCAGACTGTTCCTGGATGATGTTCCAGGACAGTAAAGAGATGCAGCCACTCACAGTCTTGGGATGACAATCCACAAGCCAGGGCAGGGGACATTAGCCACTGAGGAGAGAGGGCAGGATGCTGCTGCGGCCAGTTCTTGAAACAAGGAAGGACAAAGACACTCTCTTATTTTCATTAGGAATATGGGAGAGGAAGTGTCTAGAGCCAGATAAACCACTCTGGCAGTGGCTGAAGTGGGAGAGTGAGGGGCGGGGACGCAGAGCTGGGATCTGATTGGCTGTGTGAAGGCAACTGAGATGGTGATCTCCTCAGCCTCGTGCCTTTAGGAAAACAAACCTAAAGATTCTGAGGAATAAAGAGCTGAGCCCTGGGTGCAACATAGGCGCAGCAGGCAAAAGTGATGCTTCCAGCTCCCCAGCTTCTCCATGGGAGAACCCTGATGCCCTACTGTGGATGAGGTCACTGTCTGGGATGTTCACAAAGGCTGTTTGCGTCAGAGAATGGCTGAAACCAATCATTTCATGAATGGCCATCATCATCGTTGCCTTTGGAAATGCATGCCCTCATGCTTGGGGTCTATCAGGTTTAGGAAACATCTCTGAGGGGCTTGAGGTCACACAGTGTTGGAATTTAGTGCTCCCTGAAGCTAGCCGCCCACCTCCCTTCATCCCCTTAGACAGCCTCTTGTCTCATCTTTTCTCCTGGGCAAAACCACGCTGTGCCTGGACACAGGTCCTAACAGCCCTAGCTGTGGTCTGGTTTCTCCTATTACAGGACTTACCAACAGTAACAATGGCTGTCTGGGACCAGGAGGCAAGTGGATATTTGGCACACAGCCAACAGAGCCACGCAGGGTCTGTGGGTTTAGATGTAGAGGATCTATTTGTCAAGGCTGCCATGCCTCCTGTCCTAGATGATACCATGATTGGCTTCTGGACCCAATCTGCAATAACTGCATACTCTACTCTCAGCTCAGCAAAATGTTCACAAGTTATTCTGGGTTTTTTTGTTTTGTTTTGTTTTTGTGTGTGTGTGTGTCAACTTGACACAAACATAAATATATCTTGGAAGAAGGAATCTTAATTGAGAAAATGTCTCCATAGGATTGCTCAGTAGACAAATCTCTGGGGTGTTTATTGTCTTGATTGATGTGAGAGGGGCCTAGCTCACTGGAGGCAGTGTCACCCCTGGGCCAGTGGTCTTGGGTGCTATAAGAAAAGCTGAGCAAGGTAGCCTCTACCTCTAAGTTCCTGCTTTGACTTCCCCAATGATGGACTATGGACCATAAGATGAAATAAAACCCTTTCCTCTCCAGGTTGTAGTCCTGGTGTATTGTATCACAGCCACAGAAACCATATCCAATACAATAGTAGTCCATTTACCAATCACAAATTAACTTCCAATCTCATTCAAAGTTACTCCAGGGACCTCCCCCACACCCCTGCCACATTTGGGTTTTCTGGAGGCTTCTGAGTCACATTTGCCTGCTCTGGGAAGCTGATGTGTTTTCCCATTTGAGGCTCTAAAGGAAGCACATGGCTCTAGAGACTGCTCACGGGCAGCCCCCGACCCCCTGCTCAGAGACCTAGCTCCTGTCTTCAGTCCCTCTCTTCACCACTGATGTCACAAGCAGCCTCAGAAGGCTCTAGCACCTCCACTTCTCCATACTGACTTCAGATGGGTAGCTTATGGAGTAGGTTTTTCTACCCCTGAAGATGGAAGCAGGTATAGCCTGTGCTGGAGACCTTGAGCACAGCCATCACTGTTTTAATTCTTCCCAAGGACAGTTTCCAACTGGCACAAAAGAGATCCGAGAGTGTATGGAGTAGGGTGCTGAGTGGCCTTGGCCAAGGTCATCCGGCAAGACAGCCTTGGGCCTCTGAATAAGGCTCCCAGGAGAAGGAGGAGGTGGAGCTGGCTCTGGCTTTCCACTGCCCACCCAGGGTGCCCGTGGGGCCTGTGGTGCAGCCTGGACACAGCAGTGACATGGCATTGTGATTCTGCATTATTCTGAGATGATATGCCACAGTGGCAGGCTGCACGGGGACATGCCACAGGGAGCACAGGGTGGCTGGGACCAGGGCTGGGGCCAGGGCTGGGGCTGGGCTCTCCAGGAGCCCACTCAGATGTGGGCGGTTGGATTTTGCAGGCTTCTTCAAAATTTGGGAAGACAACTTTGTTGCCATTTCTCAGGTGTTGTGCAAGCCCTTGGCTGCACATATTTTATGTCTAGATCTGTCTGTCTATCCTCTATCTATCTATCTATCTATCTATCTATCTATCTATCTATCTATCTATCTATCTACCTATCATCTATCTATCATCTATTATCTATCTATCTACCTACCTATTATCTATCATCTATAGATTATCTATCTACTATCTATCTTCTATCTATCTATCTATCTATCTATCTATCTATCATCTATTTATTATCTATCTATCAATCATCTATTGATTATCTATCTATCTATCATCTATTGATTATCTATCTATATACTATCTATCATCTATCTATTGATTATCATCTATCTATCTATCTATCTATCTATCTATCTATCTATCTATCTATTGATTATCACCTATCTATCTATCTATCTATCTATCTATCTACCTACCTATCATCTATCTATCTATCCATCCATCCTTTGGTAGGTAAGTAATGAAGTCACTCACTGCCTCTAGCGCTGAGGTTATGTTGGAAGTAACACAGTCAGTTTCATGAGCAGCAGCAGCATGAAAAAGAAACGAAGCTGTTATTTAGGGTGATTATAAGTGTTTCTGCTCGGATGGGAGGGTATCCTGGGACTCGGAAGCCCGGGAACCACACAGCTCTGAAGGAAAAAGGTATCTTGGTGGAAGGGCGTCTTGAGAGACAGGAGCTGAGGAGCTACACAGTTGGTGGGTGTCTGTCTGTCCATTGCAGTGCGAGCCCGTGGGGCTAGAGCCTCATGTGCTTCAGTCAGCTCATCCCTGCTCCTTGTCCTGCTTCCCACAGAACTTGCTTTTTCTTTCATCTATTCTCTTTTGTTGATTTTTATTCTAATTTCTAAAGGATGTTATCATCTTTTACTTTACTAATATTTTAATTCCGGTCATTATATGCTTAATTTCTTACAGGACAAACGTTTGGCTGTGGCTTCAGTGTCCTTGTTACTCGGGTGACATGTCCATCGTTTGCCCCTTTGATATTTAATGTATTGGTTTTCTTCTTCCCACCTCAAAATGTCCTCAGGCATCAGTGTGTCCTGACTGCCAGGCATGTTTAGAGAGGGGAGTGGAGCCAGGGCACAGGAGGTGGACCAGGGAAGGATCTCCAGGGAAGGGCCAAGGAAGTTGTACACTTCAGGGATTTTCCATGAGCATCGTTACAATCTCCAACATCAGTTTCCTAAGCTCCCATGATGTCTGAGACAGCAGATCCTCAAAAGCTCCAGCTGTACTTATTTATTTTTGCACTGTGGCCTCTGTTCTCTCAGCTTCAGGAGCAGTAAGCTGTGTTGCTGCCATAGCTGTTACCATACCATCTTGCAGGCCTGGCGGTCAGTGACTCTGCAGTGACTGCCTCAAGTCAGCCATGGTGGAAATCACCTTATAGAAATGATTGCAGGGGAGGAGGAGGCTTGAAGTTTTGCTTTGTAAAGAACAAAGCTACTACAGCTTAGCTTTTACCCCTTAGCAGCAATGGTGGGTTCCAAATATCTCCCCTGTTTAGCAAACTGTAGCATTGACTGGTTCATCCTTCATGTTTAAAGTTATTTATCACAGTAATCAACTCTGTAAAAAAAAATGTTTACTGTTTACCATAAAGGAAGCTATAGCTGTGAATGCAATGTATTCTACAGCATTCATAATGAGGGGTTCGTAGTTAAGGCACAAGACATCTTTTGATTACATTTGATTTTCCTAAAAAGTTAAAAATTAAATCATATACATATATCAATCATAACAAAACTAATATTTTTCTAAGCTCAATATTTTAGTCTGAAAATTATGACATTGTGAATAGGGAAAAAATATAAACAGCAAGAAGAAGACAATCACGAAGAAATGAGATAATAATCTTCAGATGAAACAATTAAATATGAATTATGACATAATCACAGGCCCCCCGATGGGTGAAGAAGGAAGCTACTGATGATATAATCATGGTTGCTGAAATGCCTGCTGCTGTGCAGGCTAAAAAGATACTCATTCCTCTTCAAGTTCTTCCAGTTGGTTCTTTTTAAACTTTCTCAAAATGTTCCCTTGGACTAGAGATTTTTGTGCTTCAATTAAGTAAAAGATACTAATATTGAAGGGACGGGGAGATAGTTCCGTTGTTTAACAGCCATTGTTCTTACAAACAACCTGAGTTTGATTCCCAGCATGCACGTGGAGGCTCACAACCATCCACAGCCCCACATTCAGGGAGCGGCACCCTCTTCTGGCCTCTGAGAGAACCAGGCAGAGGTGTGGTGCACATACATACATTTGGGCACACAAAATAAAAGTAAAAAATTAAAAAGAAAACATGCACTACTATTGAAAGCATTTCTCAATGTGCCAGGGAATTTTCAGACAGGAATGTTCTTCCGTTACAGCCTCGGTTCCAAGACAGACATGCTGCACATGGTGAATCTGACTTTCGCATCAAGCAGTGTAAAGTTATCATAAGCTTGTCTAAGCAGTTAGGTATAAAATGATTTCAAACTTGAAAATAAAATGACCCATTGACCCTAAGACTAGTACAGTTATTTGGCTATAAACCATATGTATATGCATTTATCTACATGCACTTATATTGATGTTGTTTGCTTTTGTTTTTGTGGTACTGGTGATCAATCCCAAGGCTCCCAAATACTGGGCCAATGGACTACCTCTGGGCCACATTTCTAACTTCAAATATACATAATATATATAATATAATAAATATAATACGTATAACTAATATAATATAATGTATATAAATAAATTTGAGGTTTAAATATACATATAAATATACATGTCTGTTTACACAGACAAAAGCATGAGAGAAACACACTGGTGTATATGCAGGACATCCCTCGTGTGTATGGAGACTGCAAGAGCCACTGTGCTGTGGCTACAGCCTGCAACAGGCCTAGGTGGCAAGGCGAGACACGGACCTGGCCACACTGGCAGCTCAGACTTCGGCTGGCTGTACGGACCGTTAATTAGTATTAGGTTATAGTCTCGAACTGCTGGCATACTGCAGCACCTGTATCCCATCTGTTTGTTGCTGCTCAAATTATTGTCAATACCATTACGTAATTTACCTAACAACTGTGCTTTGCTCTGCGATAGCTTCAAAAGAGTAAGGGTGAAAAAAAAAAAAAAAAACCCACACAGGCTAGCCGAGGATGGGCCTCCTGTTTGTAAATCTACACGACCCCTTTAAAAATAAAACTTATTTTCTTATATTAAATGTAATTCACGGTTATTTAAACAACATGGGATGTATAGACTGGCTGCGGCTATTCAGTTACAACAGTGGTTAGGGCCGCTTAGCATTCAGTCAGAATAACAGTATTTCTTCGTCCGCAATTATTATTTTCCAGGGCCGAGACCCTAATGTAGTGCAATTTCGTGTCCTGGTTTTCTTGGGGTGGTGTTATGGCATAAGCATTTTCTCCTGTCATTAAAACTCTTTGTCAACAATTTTCAATGTGTGTGGAACATGCCGGCCTGGGGCTGCGCCTCCCTCACCACCAGGTACGCAGTCTCTTTCCACAGTTTTGAATTAAGGGGAATTTTCTAAGATTGGATTCTTCTTTAGAGGAGAAGTTACTATGGCAAGAGATGAAAACACACCGAGGGGTCCTGGTACACTGTGTTGCATGGTCGGTCTGCCGTCTGCTTCTGAGGGCTCTGCTGGGCCCTTCCTCAATGGGATGACACTTCCGATCCCTAGATGTTTGCTGCACGGGAGACTTCCGATCTGCAAGGCTGGCCTGCTTAGGGTGCAGTTCGTAGACAGGGCCTCCCCACGTAGCTGAGGAGATCCCGGTGTCCTGGATTGATGGGGTGGAGGCCTGGGTAGGATTCCTGGGTCTTTCTGTGTTTCATTTGCCTTGCTGTGCGTTAAGGCGTCCCCTGGGAGTCACCCAAAGGACAGCAGGCTCGGCGGGAGAGTTGCTCCTAATGGTTTATGATGACAGAGCTGGCACCTTTTTATGCAATTACAGCCCCGACTTACTCATTATTTTCTACTTAGCTTGATCTGTACTTCAAACAGGCGTACTGTATAAAGCCGACGCGACACGTGCGTATAATGCCCATGGCCCCGCCCACCCTCGGCACCTATGCAGGTAATACCTCCTCATAAGCCAGGGAGGCAGCTTCCTCATCCAAGCGTCTCTTTGTTTAATCGTGTTGTGTGTTGGAGGTCAGAGCCGTTGTAACAAAAACATCTATCTCGGGGCTTTTTAGAGGAACCTGTTTAAAAAGGTTAAAGTGGGTAATTAGTACACGCTCATTTACAACTCCTTGGCAATAAGAATTGCTTTTCAACGGACCATTTATCCATGATCCGAAGCGTCATGCTGCGGGCTTCTTGACTAGGTCAGGAAATGTAATTAATAAATGATAGGATTATTTATGGTTCACGGTGCCAGATTAAAAACACAATGATCTACAGAATGGGCGAACGCCATCCTCAGGGGCAGACTCCCACTCTCTGATCCTCGGGCTGAACTGTCATGTCACCTGACGAGGTGATCTCGGCAGCCGTCTCTGTGTTGTGCTCTGCTGGGGACTGAGCTGGGAAACAGCCTAGCTTCATGACATGCTCAAGACGCTTGACTGCGGCTGGGGAGTAGGAGGGTGGGGTGCGGGGGTACTGTGTCTTTCTGTCCCACAGGGACCCCTAGCCCTAAACATGGTTTCTGAGTACGAGCTAGGGCTCATGTTAAAAACATAACAAAAACGAGTTTGAAGGATTTGGGGAAAGGTACTGCATTTTCTGAGATCAAAACATGTTTGGCCCAAGGTGGATCCCCTTCGTCTTAGTGCTGTTTGCTTTCCAGCCTTCTCTGAGTCTGTACACGTTCAGTCCTTTTCTGACCGATGCTGGACCCGGACAGGGCTCTGTCTTCTTCTGTTCTCTATAGTGGTGAGGTTGGAAATCAGTCTGTGAGGTTTGTGTATTTTCCCCTGTCCATGCCTGGTGGTGGGTACCTGGACCAGATGACAAAGACTCTCCTCTGCAGACTCTTGGTTGGCTACCTGCTCTGATTTTCCCCACATGTCTTCATGCCACTCCTGGAAAGGGAAGGCTGATGTTACAAAATCTCAGCAGAAAACATGGGTTGGCAAGCTAGTGTTGTGTCCAACTCCTGCCCCACTGTCCTGTGTGCAGTCCCTGTCATAGCTGGTGCTTCTTGCTTGTGTGACACACCATATAGTGAGGGATCTGTGAAGTTCTTTCCTTCCCCACCAGTGATGACTAACAGTGGTTGCCAGTTTGACAGGATCTACAATCATCTAGCAGACAAACCTCTGGATATATATGTGAGGAATTTTCTGGACTAAGCTAACTGAGGTTGGAAGATCCACCCTAAGTAAGGGTGGCTCCGTCCCGAGGGTAAGAGTCCCAGAGTGAACAAGGAGTGGGAGTGAGTTAAGCACCAGCTCCCATCTCTCTCTGTCTCACAACTGCTGATGCCGTGGGACCAGCTCCCCCCCCCCACCTCCCTTGAGTTCTTGCCAGCATGACTCTCCTGCCACAGTGGATTGTATACCCAAGCTGTGAACCCAAACAAGCCCTTCCTTTCTTAAGCTGCTTTTTATCAGTTATTCCATAACCAGCACATGATCTCAGTCTCTGCATTTGCCAAGTCAGAAACATTTACTTCTTGCCTGCCTTCCAGGCAGCATGATGCTGAAGTGGTTATAGAGACAGAGGTTCAGTTCTGCTCCCATGCAGACAGCCTAACTCAGCATTAACTACAATGGTCACTGAGATGCTTGGTTGGCAGCACTGATGTCACAGTCAGTGTCCTGGGTCCCCTTGGTTTACTGAACACACTGCTCTTTTTTTTTTTTTAAATTAAGATTTAGTAAATTTTTATTTTATTTTATTTTATTTTTTAATATTTTTTATTACGTATTTTCCTCAATTACATTTCCAATGCTATCCCAAAAGTCCCCCATACCCTCCCCCCCAGTTCCCTATCCACTATCCACCCATTACCATTTTTTTGGCCCTGGCGTTCCCCTGTACTGGGGCCACACTGCTCTTAAGAGTGACCTTCAGCGGCCCTAACTGAGCCTTGTGGGCAGTGGTGGCAGGCAGAGCTCACGGCATCTCACACGTGTGCCTGGGACACCAAGATCACAGAACTGAGAAGTATAGCTGAACACGGGCAGGAACTCAGGCAATGAAGGTCACAGTTGGTCTGACGAGGGCCGCCCAGGCATGTCTCGGATTAGTCATAATAAAGAACAGTGTCCCAAGGCTACAAGGTGGCATGACAAAGAACTGTCACCTTTAAGTCTGCTAGTTTGCAGTGGGTTGTCATAGCACCTGGGAAATAAATATACATCCCTGAAAGTGATGTCAGCTAGTGAAAATGAAGCTGTGTGACACTACCACAAAGCAGCGTAGAGTGGGGTTTTCTGTCACTTGGGAACAGGAGAAATGTCTGCTAACCACACACAGGGTAAAGGGACAATACCCATGCTTTATAAGCTCATTACAACAGGACCGTGGTGCCCAGGAGTCTTTTCTAAAGAGATGTCCATCTATCTAGCATTGTGAGTGAATGATCACTGCCACTAACTATCAGAAGAACGCAAATTAAAAACACGGGCTCGTCCTACCTCGCTGGAAGCATAGTTACCACAGACAAAAGCCTTAGCATGTACAGGCAGGGAACTGAGTCACAGGAAGGTGGAGGTCGTAGGAGCCCATTCACATGTGGTCTGACCCAGTGGGCAGTAGGGTGTGCAATAGCCTCTCTGGGAGCTATGGTTGGGATGGGCAATTTTGGTTGGAGCCTGCGTGGTTCGGTGTGACACTGGATGGATTCAGGAGAGCCATTGTGTTACAGGGTGAGCCCTGAAGGCAACAGTCATTCAGACTTTAAAACTTCGCACCACAAAAAACTGCTAAGTGTGTGAACATGTCTATGCTAATTAGATCGATTAGCTATTCCTCGATGCTAATTAGCTTAATTAGCTATTCTTCAAAGTACCTGCATCTAAAACCACACATTCCACATGGTTAACATGTACAATTCACTTTCTTCTTGGCGTCGATTAGCAAGTATGTTTTCCAAACATCCTTTGAATACAACTTCCAAGTGACAGAAAATAATGACAATGTTCTGTGTGGACTAGAAAGGCAGGACAAAGGAGGAGGTTCGGGATAAATCACAGAGCGTTCTGGAGGAGGAAGGAAGCCGAGGTGGGAATTTGAGGTCTCCGCCATGGATGCTCTGATCCTCAGACTCTAAATCCCTTCCAGTTGTGGATATAGGAAGCCCATGCAGACAAGTGCACATGCCAGTGTCCAGGGCTCTGCATGTCAGACTGTCCATTCTGATTCTCCCAAGGTGGCAAGGAGAACCTTTCCTTAACTCTCCCACAGACTTGAACCAGATTTTTACTTATTGGATTCTCTCATATCCTCAGGTCCCGAGACACAAGGGCAGCTCTTGCTTGTGGGACTATAGATACGTTGTTTTTCTCCACAACCAGGTGACAGGTCCAAGTGACCCAGGTCATCTTTAGCTACCTGAAGCTTCCGCCAGACTTCGAAACCCATGACTTAGTGTTCCTGACGGCCCCCAGCTGGGTATTGTAGGGTGCATCTATAAAAATGAAATTTGCCTGGGGACTGGCGAGATGGCTCAGTGGTTAAGAGCACTGGATGCTCATGGGACCAGAGGACAAGCAACCACATCGCAGCTTCTAACCACCTGTAAGTCCAGTGCCATGGGATTTGATGCCTTCTTCTGACCTCTGCAGACACCGGCATGCAGGTGAAGCACACATACACATGAGGTTAAAAATAAATCTTAAAAAAATAATATAATTCTGCTTGAGACAACATTCAAGGGTTGACAAGTGGCTTCTCTTTTGAGAGACAGACACAACCCTGCATTTGCTTGGTAGGCTTGCTTGTCAGGTCGGGATGTTGCTCCCGGCACCTCTGTGATCATCTTAATAGTTTGTAGTTCGTATGTAGGAGACAAAGGGACACCCACTGTGCCTCTTAAGACACATCACTGGAACTGATCTGTAGAACAATGAGGCACCGGGCAAGCACATTTATTTCACCATCAGTGTTTTAAAATGGTGCTTGCAGAATGTTCCTAGAGAAGCCATAACCACTCAAACCTCTTACCGAGCCACACATTGGAAGGAAGCTTGGGCGAACACTTCCTGCAGGAGGGGTTGGCTGTGTGATGTTGCCAAATTCACCCCAAGTCAATGGGGGGAGATCAACATTTATGTATTTACCAGTTCTCAAGGTTCAAGGATCAAACCCTGCAGCTACCCACACAGAGCCTGCCCTGTTCCCTCGCACGCCCACAGCCCTGCACAAGTTGCCAGCTCCTTTCTTGTACGTAAGAAACACAAAGTGTTTTGCCCGGCGGGGCTGAGAATCACACACGTTTTCCTGTGAGGGAGCAGTGGCACCTGATTCTGAATTATTCAGGTCAAAAGTGTACATTTACGAAGCTCGTATCAATTTTCAATACTTCTGACTTGTTGGGATTTTTCACCAAGTTTATCCATTAGCTCCTTGCCCAAATAGGAATGGCAGCTGGAGAAATAAAATTAGAGTATCCAATCGCATTATTATTATTTTTTAAGCTTCTGGTAAATGGTGGCTGCTGATGCAAAAGACCTTTGATGAGAATGGGAGACAGGGGTTACCACGCTCTGTTCTAGGCAATTGGTGCTTTGGTAGCCGCAAGGATAGTGGATTGAAAAAGACTTGTAGGCTATTTTTTTTTTGTCAGATATATAATCCTAAAGTATTCTGTGCTGGCTATTGAGGTTCACTTCACAGTTCAGATCATGAAAGAGAAGAATCTTTGTTAAGAAGCGCGAGAGTAGACTATCCTAGCCAGGCGCAGTTGCTGGAGTTAGCGGGCTGAACTGAATGGTACAGACATTTACAGATCTTCAGTGAGTCAGGACAGAGAGGTGATGGATCCCCACACGTTCTGAGAAAGGAGAGGAAACAGACATGAAAGCATTATCAGGTATTCCTGAAGTAACTTCTCCTCCCTTCAGCAGAGCCTTCCCATGCGATTCTGAGATTCCGCAGTCAGCACGCCGTGTGACGTTGGCAGCTGCAACCCTCTCTAGTGCAGGAGTGGGAAGGGCCAGCTGGATGGCTCCACTGTCCACCGTTTACAAACCTCAGGTGTGAGAGAGTCATTCATGTTCCATTCCAGACTCCAAGCCTCTGCTGTTACCCAGGTTCCAAGGTCACTGGTGAAGGGCAGCATGGGTGAAACCCACATCCTTGCTCCAGCCCACAGACAGTCCTGGGCTCTCCGTCTCTATCCACAAGCTTGCTTTGTGGTGGGAAGCTCAATTCTGTCAATTAAGGCAGAACACCTGCTTTTTTCTCTGATTTTTCAGTAGATTTACATTTTGAGGAGCAAAGCAGGTGCTTGAATTTTGTAGCATTATAATGAAATGGAAAATTGTCAATGTCACTGGAGTGATTGAAAAATTTCCAAAATGACGTTGAATTTATGAAATGTGATGAGGTTGAGGCCCAAATTCTAACCCAGCTTTCTGGAAGAGGTTTGACCAGAGAGAGAGAGAGAGAGAGAGAGAGAGAGAGAGAGAGAGAGAGAGAGAGAGCCTTCTGACAGAACCCGGAGAGGCTTCATGGGGAACCAGCACCCTCCGCCACCCCAGGAGAAATGTAAAAACCAGAGTGTCAGGATGCAATTTTATGCAGCATGTTTAATCCAGCGTTTGTGAATAGCAAATTGCCAGGGCCTCTCAGGCACGCTATTCTATCTGTGATTCCAGAGCCAGGAAGAGGTGCAGGGAATTGCAGCAATTACAGGCCCATCTCATTGATTAATGCCGATTGCAAAATAGTTGCGAAAATATTGGCATTGCAGCTTCAGTCTGTTAGACCTAATACCTCCATGCCAATCAAACCCGTTCTGCCAAAGGAAGGCACTGAAACAAGGTGGCAGAGCCATCTGTGGCCCTCGGGCTTCAATACTACACAGAGGGCAGCACTAGTCGGTGCCCTCCTACCAGCCTCTCCACTTTACCTCACTCAGCAGCCACGACACATTGGCTTAATCACAAGGCACAGGGACAGCTAGGTTTAAAATACTACACGCTTTGATGAGTTGCAAACCATTAGATATCATGGTCCAGTTGCATCCCATGGTGAACACTGTGAAAGCCCGAGGCTGGATGATATCTTCCTGGAAAGAATAAGGAACTTGACAGCTGCGTCTGAGCAGCTACTGTGACTTGGTGAAGACATACACAAGAATCAAGTAAATAAAACATGACTACTAGTGTTATTGAGCTAGCTTCCTCTAAGGCAATAATTGGCAACTGGCTATATATGTCATAATATATATAAATTATAAACCTACTTTCTGCCCTTCAATGCATTCATGCTATGCATTTCATACCCTGGTGTCCATGGAACATGGGCGAGCCCAAGCATGGTAATTTATTGTGAGAACAAGAACTAAATGTGAGCTCTTCCGGTCAGAAAAGCACCGGGGCAGCTGGGGCGCAGGGTCGGCTGACACTCGCCAGCTACCCACAACACCCGCCACAGGATCTTAAGACTTCTGGTGAGTGGAACACAGCTTCTGCTCCAATCCAATTGCACGTGGGACCAGAGACTGCATTAGTTAGGGAAGCAGAAACCGGCCTGAGTAGGACCACAGGCCTCTTCCGGCTGGTCCAGCACCGGGGTACCATCAGCTACCCACGACCCCCGCCGCAGGATTTTGAGACTGCTGGTGAGTGGAACAAGCTTCTGCTCCAATCTTTAAACAGTGACAACGATAACAACTAACCCCAGAGATTACCAGATGGCGAAAGGTAAACATAATAATCTTACTAACAGAAACCAAGACCACTCACCATCATCAGAACCCAGCACCCCCACTTCACCCAGTCCAGGGCACCTCAACACACCGGAAAAGCTAGACACGGATCTAAAAGCATATCTCATGATGATGGTAGAGGACATCAAGAAGGACTTTAATAACTCACTTAAAGAATTACAGGAGAACATGGTAAAGAGTTACAAGTCCTTAAAGAAAAACAGGATAACACAATCAAACAGGTAGAAGTCCTTAAAGAAAAACAGAATAACACAATCAAACAGGTAGAAGTCCTTAAAGAAACACAGGAAAACACATCCAAACAGATGATGGAAATGAACAAAACCATACTAGACCTAAAAAGGGAAGTAGACACAATAAAGAAAACCCAAAATGAGGCAACACTGGAGATAGAAACCCTAGGAAAGAAATCTGGAACCATAGATACCAGCATCAGCAACAGAATACAAGAGATGGAAGAGAGAATCTCAGGTGCAGAAGATTCCATAGAGAACATCGGCACAACAATCAAGGAAAATGTAAAATGCAAAAAGATCCTAACTCAAAACATCCAAGAAATACAGGACACAATGAGAAGACCAAACCTACGGATAATAGGAGTGGATGAGAATGAAGATTTTCAACTCAAAGGACCAGCAAACATCTTCAACAAAATTATAGAAGAAAACTTCCCAAATCTAAAGAAAGAGATGCCCATGAACATACAAGAAGCCTACAGAACTCCAAATAGACTGGACCAGAAAAGAAATACCTCCCGACACATAATAATCAGAACAACAAATGCTCTAAATAAAGATAGAATACTAAAAGCAGTAAGAGAAAAAGGCCAAGTAACATATAAAGGCAAGCCTATCAGAATTACACCAGATTTTTCACCAGAGACTATGAAAGCCAGAAGATCCTGGACGGATGTTATACAGACACTAAAAGAACACAAATTCCAGCCCAGGCTACTATACCCAGCCAAACTCTCAATTAACATAGATGGAGAAACCAAAGTATTCCACGACAAAACCAAATTCACACATTATCTCTCCACGAATCCAGCCCTTCAAAGGATAAGAACAGAAAAAAACCAATACAAGGACAGGAACCACACCCTAGAAACAACAAGAAGGTAATCCCTCAACAAACCTAAAAGAAGACAGCCACAAGAACAGAATGCCAACTTTAACAACAAAAATAACAGGAAACAACAATTACTTTTCCTTAATATCTCTTAATATCAATGGACTCAACTCCCCGATAAAAAGACATAGACTAACAAACTGGCTACACAAACAAGACCCAACATTTTGCTGCTTACAGGAAACTCATCTCAGAGAAAAGGATAGACACTACCTCAGAATGAAAGGCTGGAAAACAATTTTCCAAGCAAATGGCATGAAGAAACAAGCTGGAGTAGCCATTCTAATATCTG
Organism: Mus caroli; assembly: GCF_978045245.1. Classification (NCBI taxonomy): domain Eukaryota; kingdom Metazoa; phylum Chordata; class Mammalia; order Rodentia; family Muridae; genus Mus; species Mus caroli. The sequence goes on along the minus strand of NW_028227265.1, from coordinate 117,362,656 downwards.
ATAAGATTGACTTCCAACCCAAAGTCATTAAAAAAGACAGGGAGGGACACTTCATACTCATCAAAGGTAAAATCCTCCAAGAGGAACTATCAATCCTGAATATCTATGCTCCAAATACAAAGGCAGCCACATTCATTAAAGAAACTTTAGTAAATCTCAAAGCACACATTGCACCTCATACAATAATAGTGGGAGACTTCAACACACCACTTTCACCAATGGACAGATCATGGAAACAGAAACTAAACAGGGACACAGTGAAACTAAGAGAAATTATGAATCAAATGGATCTGGCAGATATCTACAGAACATTCTATCCTAAAATAAAAGGATATACCTTCTTCTCAGCACCTCATGGTACCTTCTCCAAAATTGACCACATAATTGGTCACAAAACAGGCCTCAACAGATACAAAAATATTGAAATTGTCCCATGCATCCTATCAGATCACCATGGACTAAGGCTGATCTTCAATAACAAAATAAATAATAGAAAGCCAACCTTCACGTGGAAACTGAACAACACTCTTCTCAATGATACCTTGGTCAAGGAAGGAATAAAGAAAGAAATTAAGGACTTTTTAGAGTTCAATGAAAATGAAGCCACAACATACCCAAACTTATGGGACGCAATGAAAGCATTTCTAAGAGGAAAACTCATAGCTCTGAGTGCCTCCAAAAGGAAACTAGAGAGAGCACACATTAGCAGCTTGACAACACACCTAAAAGCACTAGAACAAAAGGAAGCAAATTCACCCAAGAGGAGTAGACGGCAGGAAATAATCAAACTCAGGGGTGAAATCAACCAAGTGGAAACAAGAAAAACTATTCAAAGAATCAACCAATCAAGGAGCTGGTTCTTTGAGAAAATCAACAAGATAGATAAACCCTTAGCCAGACTCACTAGAGGGCACAGGGAAAGCATCCTAATTAACAAAATCAGAAATGAAAAAGGAGACATAACAACAGATCCTGAAGACATCCAAAACACCATCAGATCCTTCTACCAAAGGCTATACTCAACAAAACTGGAGAACCTGGATGAAATGGAGAAGTTCCTAGACAGATACCAGGTACCAAAGTTGAATCAAGATCAGGTTAATGATCTAAACAGCCCTATATCCCCCAAAGAAATAGAAGCAGTCATTAATAGTCTCCCAACTAAAAAAAGCCCAGGACCAGATGGGTTTAGTGCAGAGTTCTATCAGACCTTCAAAGAAGATCTAATCCCAGTTCTTCACAAACTATTCCACAAAATAGAAACAGAAGGTACTCTACCCAACTCATTCTATGAAGCCACAATTACTCTGATACCTAAACCACAAAAAGACCCAACAAAGATAGAAAACTTCAGGCCAATATCCCTTATGAATATTGATGCAAAAATCCTCAATAAAGTTCTTGCTAACCGAATCCAAGAACACATCAAAACAATCATCCATCCTGACCAAGTAGGTTTCATCCCAGGGATGCAGGGATGGTTCAATATACGGAAATCCATCAACGTAATCCAGTATATAAACAAACTCAAAGACAAAAACCACATGGTCATCTCGTTAGATGCGGAAAAAGCATTTGACAAGATCCAACACCCATTCATGATAAAAGTCTTGGAAAGATCAGGAATTCAAGGCCCATACCTAAACATGATAAAAGCAATCTACAGCAAACCAGTAGCCAACATCAAAGTAAATGGTGAGAAGCTTGAAGCAATCCCTCTAAAATCAGGGACTAGACAAGGCTGTCCACTTTCTCCATACCTATTCAACATTGTACTTGAAGTCCTAGCCAGAGCAATTCGACAACAAAAAGAGATCAAAGGGATACAAATTGGAAAAGATGAAGTTAAAATATCACTTTTCGCAGATGATATGATAGTATATATAAGTGACCCTAAAAATTCCACCAGAGAACTCCTAAGCCTGATAAACAGCTTCGGTGAAGTAGCTGGATATAAAATTAACTCAAACAAATCAATGGCCTTTCTCTACACAAAGAATAAACAGGCCGAGAAAGAAATTAGGGAAACAACACCCTTCTCAATAGTCACAAATAATATAAAATATCTTGGCGTGACTCTAACTAAGGAAGTGAAAGATCTGTATAATAAAAACTTCAAGTCTCTGAAGAAAGAAATTATAGAAGATCTCAGAAGATGGAAAGATCTCCCATGCTCATGGATTGGCAGGATCAACATTGTAAAAATGGCTATCTTGCCAAAAGCAATCTACAGATTCAATGCAATCCCCATCAAAATTCCAAATCAATTCTTCAACGAATTAGAAAGTGCAATCTGCAAATTCATCTGGAATAACAAAAAACCTAGGATAGCAAAAACTCTTCTCAAGGATAAAAGAACCTCTGGTGGAATCACCATGCCGGACCTAAAGCTCTACTACAGAGCAATTGTGATAAAAACTGCATGGTACTGGTATAGTGACAGACAAATAGACCAATGGAATAGAATTGAAGACCCAGAAATGAACCCACACACCTATGGTCACTTGATCTTCGACAAGGGAGCTAAAAACATCCAGTGGAAGAAAGACAGCATTTTCAACAAATGGTGCTGGCACAACTGGTTGTTAACATGTAGAAGAATGCGAATCGATCCATTCCTATCTCCTTGTACTAAGGTCAAGTCTAAGTGGATCAAGGAACTTCACATAAAACCAGAGACACTGAAACTTATAGAGGAGAAAGTGGGGAAAAGCCTTGAAGATATGGGCACAGGGGAAAAATTCCTGAATAGAACAGTAATGGCTTGTGCTGTAAGATCAAGAATTGACAAGTGGGACCTCATGAAACTACAAAGCTTCTGCAAGGCTAAAGACACCATCAATAAGACAAAAAAACCACCAACAGATTGGGAAAGGATCTTCACCTATCCTAAATCAGATAAGGGACTAATATCCAATATATATAAAGAACTCAAGAAGGTGGACTCCAGAAAGTCAAATAACCCCATTAAAAATGGGGCTCAGAACTGAACAAAGAATTCTCACCTGAGGAATACCGAATGGCAGAGAAACACCTGAAAAAATGTTCAACATCCTTAATCATCAGGGAAATGCAAATCAAAACAACCCTGAGATTCCACCTCACACCAGTCAGAATGGCTAAGATCAAAAATTCAGGTGACAGCAGATGCTGGCGAGGATGTGGAGAAAGAGGAACACTCCTCCATTGTTGGTGGGATTGCAAGCTTGTACAACCACTCTGGAAATCAGTCTGGCGGTTCCTCAGAAAATTGGACATAGTACTACCGGAGGATCCAGCAATACCTCTCCTGGGCATATATCCAGAAGAGGTCCCAACCGGTAAAAAGGACACATGCTCCACTATGTTCATAGCAGCCCTATTTATAATAGCCAGAAGCTGGAAAGAACCCAGATGTCCCTCAACAGAGGAATGGATGCAGAAATTATGGTACATTTACACAATGGAGTACTACTCAGCTATTAAAAAGAATGAATTTATGAAATTCCTAGCCAAATGGATGGACCTGGAGGGCATCATCTTGAGTGAAGTAACACAATCACAAAAGAACTCACACAATATGTATTCACTGATAAGTGGATATTAGCCCAAAACTTAGGATACCCAAGATATAAGATACAATTTGATAAACGCATGAAACTCAAGAAGAATGAAGACCAAAGTGTGGACACTGTGCCCCTTCTTAGAATTGGGAACAAAACACCCAGGGAAGGAGTTACAGAGACAAAGTTCGTAGCTGTGATGAAAGGATGGACCATTTAGAGACTGCCGTATCCAGGGATCCATCCCATAATCAGCTTCTAAACGCTGACACCATTGCATACACTAGGAAGATTTTGCTGAAAGGACCCAAATATAGCTGTCTCTTGTGAGACGATGCCGGGGCCTAGCAAACACAGGAGTGGATGTTCACAGTCAGCTATTGGATGTATCACAGGGCTCCCAATGGAGAAGCTAGAGAAAGTACCCAAGGAGCTAAAGGGATCTGCAACCCTATTGTTGGAACAACATGATGTACTAACCAGAACCCCGGAGCTCTTGTCTCTAGCTGCATATGTATCGAAAGATGGCCTAGTCGGCCATCAATGGAAAGAGAGGCCCATTGGACTTGCAAACTTTATATGCCCCAATATAGGGGAATGCCAGGGCCAAAAGAATGGGAATGGGTGGGTAGGGAAGTGGGGGGCGCTATGGGGGACTTTTGGGATAGCATTGGAAATGTAATTGAGGAAAATATGTAATAAAAATATTAAAAATAAAAAAAAAAGAAAGTGATAGGCAAAAAAAAAAAAAAAAAGAACTAAATGTGAGACCTCTAATAGAGCACCTTAAGTATACAGATTTGAGGGCATAGTTAACCTGCAGCCCTTGGCTGCGTGTGTCCCAGGATAGCTATGACTGTCTAAACCCACTCGTTGGTCACAAGATTATGGGAAAGTTTGGGCCCTCCTGGCTAAGCACATGGTAAGTACTCTGGTGTTGGTTGCAGTTAGTGTGCACAATTTCTGTGTGCAACTTGAGATGACTGAAGAGGCTTCGCTGCTGGCTCTCTGTGTCCATGATGGCTACCACCTTCCCAGTGTGATCTGTGTGCCAGGCTTCCTACCCACACTTTGCATACAACCTCATGTGGTGTGCAAGGTGGCCTAGTGCACGGGGAGGGTACTCTCTAGTTACAGAGGAGCTCTCCAAGGCTCAGGCAGGGTTTGAGACTTGCTAAGGTCACAAGGTTTGGGTGTGGTTGATCTAGAATTTGGACTAAGACTCTCGGATTACCCACAGTGCATCAGTGCAGTACTAGGCGCCTACCACACGTAGGTCTTCTGCCTGACACACGCAAGCCTTGGGCTCTAGGGATTGAAATAATTTATTTCATTTTTGAATGAATGGTTTGGCTAAGGTTTTCTGCAGACTCTTGAGAGCACAATAATCCCAAGGGAAGTTTGTGGCTCTTGCCTACGAATACTGGGCATTTAGAAATTAAAACAGAAATGAAGTATTTGTTAAGAGTCCAACGCTAACTCATGTTGTGGTAACTGAGCTTTGGGAATAATAACTTTCTCACCAATGAGGCAGGTGTGGTGCTTTACGCTTTGGGCTTAGTGGGCTTTCTTCTTAGTCTGTGGCAAGACTGCTCTAGCTAATGTAATGGAAGGAAGCCAGCTAAGCAGGGGGGGATTTGATGACCTCTGGGTTTTGCAGGGATGGAGCATGGAGCTTGCCCACCCTGCTCAGACCTGTTGTACTGAGTGGCTTTGCTACCAGCATGGTTTTCAGTGCCGTGCCTCGTCCCTGAGAAAATACCTCCATGGAATGATGTGGGACTTTTAACGTCTCCAGTTCCCCACATAAGGTTCAAGATGCCCTGTATACCTCCCTTGGGAAGTCTTGGGTCCTGGGAGGGTCTCACATGATAGTAGTTCATCTTAAGGGCAGAGATCTGGGGTTAAGCCCTTCCCAGAACAATGCAAAACTGCCTGGCTAGGCCAAGATGGTGGCTTTGAAAGTCACCCATGCCGGCGTGGGTGTCTCTTGTTAGGTTGTTAAGGAGTGCCTGGCTGAAAACTGAGGAGAGCCAAGGGCGACCCTGCCTGGCCCCTTTGCAGTGTCCTGGCTTTCTCTCCAACCCTATAATCTTTGGCGAGCCAGCCTAGTGTTCATGTGAAGCTTGTATTTGGGTGGGTGATTTTTGTTGTTTTGTTTTTAGCTAGTGCATCATGGGGCCACAGTTTGGGGAGGTCTCTAAGCCAGGAGGGATCTCTCTACCCACTGGTGCTATGTGCGGAGCCTAAGAGGTGCTAGTGAGAGGAAGGCTAGCATGGTCTGCAGGGAGTCACAGAGAAATATGGCAGAGCTGTAGAGGAACATGAGGGAAGACATACTCAGAGCTTTCGTGGTAAGAGGAACAGCCCAGAGGACGGACAGCAGGTGATGGTGTGGCCAGATTGCTCACTGGAAACATTGTAAGTACACCTGGAAACATTGTTAAGCATGCCTGTGTGCTCTGGGCTGGGATGAGCTAGCTTCCCCTGGAAACCTCTGTTAGTCCTGTCTTTTCTCCTTCTTGAGCAGATGGGCAGGACTACTCTTTACGAGATACTGCACAAATGGTACTTCATCCCACTCACAGCCTCCTCCCCCCAGGAAGGCTGCTTCATCTTCACGACAAGGGCCAGGAAGTGAGGCAGGGGCTTGTCTGCTGCCTGGAGGGTCAAGACCACCTTTTTATTTAATTTAAAGGTGCTCTGAATTTCAGCACTCACCCCTCAGAGTAAGGCTTTGCCAGGGTCAAGAACTGCCTGGCCCTGGCTCACTGCCTTTCTGTCGGGCACATGGGACATAAGGGGTCTGTCATCAGGGCAGGGACTTGGAACTTGCATCTCAACCAAGTCAATGGCTAAAAGCTCTAATATGGGGTAGCGGGGACTCCCAGTTCTTTCTCATGCTGTAGAGACTGAGCAGACCAGACAAGGGCAGAAGCAACAGGCACGGGCCCTGACTGTCCTGGACAAGGTTCATCTGGATTTGATCTCATTTTTGTTTAATGTTTCATTAATTTTAAACAAAACATCAACTGTATGAATCATAAGACCTCGTCATCATGTAGTGTGCTCTGACCAGAGGGAAACAGTTTCAACTTGTGGTGTGTGTGTGTGTGTGTGTGTGTGTGTGTGTGCTGATGTTAGAATGATCTGGAAATTCACAGACTCCATGGGATGCACATACCATGGTGGCTGTACATGAGTAGATGATGATGGTGGTGATGATGATGATGATGAAGGAGGAGGACTTTTATTAACAGTCTTGACTTTTTTTTTTCAAAAAAAGAAACCCTTCAAGTCATAAGCTTTTATTACAAATTTTAAAAATCTCAAGTTGACCAACATGAAACAATGTAAAAACCTTTAAAGGTGTATTTAAAAATAGGTCCAAATAAACAAACAAAACCACCATTTGTCATTACCCAAAGGAAGTGTTTTTAGGTAAAAATAATAAGAGTCCCACATCATAGGTAACATGGTAGATCTAGTGTATCAGGTCTATGGGGAAAACCCAAGCAAGTCTAGATCTCCAATCTTTCATTCATTTTTTATTGCTGGAATTTTACACTCTTTTCTTCTTGTTGGATGACAAATCCCGATAGGGAGGCTGCATTTGCTTAGCCCTGCCCTGCTCAGCTTCACGAGATGATGACTTCTCAGATGGTGGCTTGTTGGTTTTTCTCTACCATCTCATTTGTGGATCTCTGGGGGTCTGTGTCAGTCACTGAATATGTGATGGTGTTGGTGACAAAGTAGCTGCTGACCCCAGGTCTCATCTTCTTGATTTTTCTTGTTGCCACCCTCTCTGGGCTCTCTTGGGCACAGAGGGCCTTGTGGAACTGTTGTCTCTAACCCTGATACATACTCTTCCCAGTGTCCTGCCTTGGTGTTGTTGTTATTGATGCACCATGTCTGTTGCTTGCATTGAATCATATTACCATTTTTTCTAACCTTCTTGCTAATGATCTTGCTGCTGACACGAGGCTCCTTGAACCACTACCTCCCACTCAGCTGCCCATAGTACCAGACTTGGTGTCGATGTTAGGCTGAGAGGAGGTGGCATTAGATGGAGCTTGAGGTATGTGGCCGCTGGGTTTTGGTCTTACTGACCATGGCTGTGGAGATCATGGCTGTGGTGCTAGTGACTAGGGTCAGATGCAACAGTTGCAGCTCATTCCAGGGTGTGATGAAAGCTAGGTTGGCAGTGGGGTTACTCTGGGCTCCCTGAGGTCTGCTCTCTGCTCAGGTAGAGAGTGTAGATATGTGGCAGTATCTGTTGAACCATGGATCTTGCGTCTATAGAATACTTTCCTTCGATCATAGAAATGCCGATGCTGAATTTTGTTTGTTAGTGCTACAATCTTATAGACATTTAAGTGAAATTGAGCAGGGTTTTGTAATGTATGCCTGACCAGTTTGCCCTTTTGTCTTAATTTTATACTTAAAATGGTTTCTCATCTTTGGAAAGAACTGGTGGTCCTCAATAACGCTGCCACCTCTGTACCTTCAGGCAAGAGACCACTTCTGGTCACACAAGTACAGGTGTTAGTCTTTCTCTGTTTCCATTTGCCTTCTAACTTTGTGTTTGGCATCTTTACATAGAAGAGAATGACAGGCACAGGGGAGGGAAAAATTCATTTTCCTCCTGCATCGCTAGGTTCACGACTGAGGCACCTCTAACAAAAGGTAAATCAGCAAGGGGGGGCCGTGCACATTCACGCATCACAGGAACTTTCCAAAATAAAGACCTGGAGACACAGGAAGCAGGAGCAGTTTGAGCTAAGGTGATGACTGGATACTTGTGGGAAAGTCCAGTATGTCACATGGTGTGATGCCACATGGTGTGACCAGAGGTAGCAAAGCAAAATTGTGGGGGTTGCAGGCCTGGTGACAACTGGGAACAACCTCTTCTCTGTCCCCAGATATGCAAGGCAGACATGGCCCATTCCTCTGGGCTCAGGCCATGCACCTCTTCTCTGTCCCCAGATATGCAAGGCAGACATGGCCCATTCCTCTGGGCTCAGGCCATGCACCTCTTCTCTGTCCCCAGATATGCAAGGCAGACATGGCCCATTCCTCTGGGCTCAGGCCATGCACCTCTGGAGTGGAAGTCTTTGGACCTGGTTCTGCTGATCCCTCGAATGCCAACAACCACGCTCAGAGCTCTGTATCCTGAACCCTTCCCCCTTAGACTTTCTGTTAAGATGGTTCTCTCATTTTCCATTACAAGATGATTGGCTAAACGTTTTCTAGCTGTTTAGTGCTTTAGTGGCATTCTGAGTTTATCTCTTTTGCAGTAGGACAATGGGTTTTCACTCAATGAATTGGCACAGACCACTCTTGAGTTGGCCCGTGTTCCCCTCATTTGGAAATTCCACCTTTATCATAGGCACCATACCCATGCTGCACTGCTCTGCCTTTTGGTCTCTTACTCTTAGTATGAATACTTATTCTGTTGTGTTTTGACCCTGGTATTCATCAAGTGTTCTTTGGGCATGTCGTGCTGATAATTAGTTTTTACTTACAACCATTTTTCCTATCTGTTTTCTCTTCTAGATGAATCTTACATTTAGCTTGTAAAATGTCCTTAAAATGTCCATGTGAATATTCCCAGCCCCACGGTCTGGGTGACAGTGTTCTTTCCGACCTCATGCCTCCCCTGCGGGAGCTCTTGCCTCAGCTGGGGTCTCTGAGAACACAGGCACTTGTCATTTCTGCTCACACTGTCTATTTCATTATTTCCTCTTTGCCATGACCACACACTTGAGCAGACACACTTAAGAGAAAAAGAATTTATCTGGGCTCATGGCTTGAGGGTGAAGTCTGTCAGAGCTAGATGACAACAGGGGTGTGAGGCAGCTGGTCACGTTGCATCTGTGGCCAGGAAGCAGAGAGACATGGATGCTGGGGAATTAGCTGGCTTTCTCTGTTCTCCTCTTTTATTCAGTTCAGGTCCCCAACCTATGAGATGATGTCACTCAAGTTCAGAGTGGACTTTGCCCTCTTAGTTAAGCTCCCTCTGGAAACATTCTAAAAAATATGCCTAGAAATATATGTTCTGGATGTTTCTAAATCCAGAGACATCGTCAAGGAAGATTGGCTGTCACACTGCCTGCCTTGGACTCTCTTCCCAGTTAGTGCTGCCTTTCACACAGTATGGGTTACCATTGACTTCCAAGTGGCTCTTCCTGTTCTCCTGCAGATCTTGGCTCAGTGATATCAAGCTGGCTCTGGACCTGGGGCCTGGGTGCTCATTGATTGAGCTCAGTAGGATAACTTCTGATATGGACAGGCTCAGCCTGGAGAACTGTTCTCAGGAGGAGCAGACAAGAGGCATCTTGTGGCCATGGCTGTGAAGTCTTCAACAGAAGACATTCTCACATGATGCATAATGGCAAAGGATTGGCTCCTCATAGGCAGCAGCAAGTCAGGGATTGGCCAGAAGAATTCTACAGAGCTGACCTGCACAGAGAAGGGTAGGTGCCACAAAGAGGCAGGCACAGATCCCCATACACAGGCTGTGGAGACTAGAAGCCCAGTGCCATTGCTGAATCTGATGTGTGAGCGTAGGTAAGAGTATGTGTCTGTGTGTGTGCATGTGTGTGCACCTGCATGTGCATGTGTGAGTGTGTGTACCTGCATGTGAGTGGGTAAGCCTGTGTGAGTGTGAGTAGGTGTGTGTGGGTATGCATACGTGTGTGTATGTGTGTGTGCACCTGTGTGTGAATGGGTGTGTTTGCATGTGAGTGTGGGTGTGTGCATGTGAGGGGCACGTGGGTAAGCATGTGGGTGGTATTTGTGGTATCTGACATGTATCCCTGCTCTGTGGTTTGGGATGACCAACCACCTTTGTTTCTCTCTCAGGCCAAATATTCAAATTCAAATTTCCCCCTCCCCATTCTCTCTGAGATGAGATGCCTCAGCCATTAGAAAACTGAGCAAGTGTCTCTAGTCTGTCACATATACTGCTTTCTGCATCTTGAACGTCTGTGTGACTCTTGACAGAGCACGATTGGCCTAGGCTCCTCCTGGGCTCCTAGAGTGGCCTGGCTTCCAGGAACTTTAGGCGTTTGACCTGCGTATGTGCTGTGTTTCTCGCTGGAGGCAACAGGAGGCTCAGGTATTCATTTTATGATTGTGTCACGTGAAGAGTCCAGAAAATTGACCTTTGACACATAGCAAATGGTGACAAGTCACCTCAGGCTTCAGAGGGTGCTGGTACTCACTGCCCCATCCCTGGGCTGTGCAGGAAGTTCCTGATACCCTGGTCCTCCTGACAACTTGTGTCATGGCTCTCTCCTGCTCTTTGCTATGGCGGTTGCTGAATTTCTTCATGTGCCTTCTGCTCTCAGTGAGTTTGAAATGTGAAGTACTTGGCCTCCAGCCTTCTCATGGTGACACGTGATGCCATCAGCCTTCGCAGGGAGTGAGCCCAGATCCCCAACAGAACCATGGATACAGACCCCCACCCCAACCCTCACCGCAGAGTGAGCTCTCAAGCATTGGAATTTCACAAGTCCTTTTTTGTTGTTGATGTTGTTGTTCTGGGAAATATTCAGGGCTGTTTGACTTTGGGCAAAATTGAGAAACATCTCGAAGTACATTAGCTCCAAGGCCACCTCACTTCACACAGCTGAAAGTGTCACCCAGGTCTAATTAAACCATTGATTTGAAGGGAAAAAAAAATACCCAGAAGACTGCCAAACATGACATGTCCCTGAGTTATGGGGCTGTGTTCCAAGTCCGCCCCCACATGCGCTTTTACCTCACAGCCCCCAGCTTCAGACAGCAGGAAGCCATGATCTTCTGCAGCCCTGACTCTCTTGGCAGGGCTCCATATGAATCAGTGCTGTGATGTTTAAAGGACTCTTGGTGTTCTGTTCCTGGGAGTGTGAGTCACCACCCTTAAGGCTGTGACACCGAAGCAGAGCCCCCTCCTGCTCTGCTCAGTGGTCGCTGCATAGAACCCAACTCCAAGGCATGTGGGAGCTTGGTATCCTTATTGTTAAATCATTGTTAAACCTGGATCCTACACAGGACTGGCATCCACTCAACGCCAACATTTCCTAGTGGTAGATCCAGGAAGGACTTTCTCCATCCCCAGACTCTTGTATTTAGCGCTGGGGTAATAAACATATGAATTACCCCTAGGACTGGCAGAAGGGACAGGAGTGGGATAGAAGAGTTGTGTGAGATAGTCACGGCCTGGGGGCTCTGGTGGTGTCACCAGCTGTGATCGCCCTCTAGGCTCCAGGTCCTGCCTATCATAAGGCCTATTCTGGTTCAAGTTCCCATGGTTGTGGAATTTCAGCAAACACTCTTATTGCCTGCAGAATCGGGCTTGGATCACAGTCTCTTTTTGTCTGAGGCAGCAAGAAACCACCCTGTCAATGTGCATGTGGATGTGTGTGTAGATATGTTATGCATATACCATAGTGTGTGTGTATGTATGTGTGTGTGTGTGTATGTGTGTGTGTGTGTGTGTGTATGTGCGTGTGTGTGTGTGTGTATGGGGGTGGGTGAGAGGACAACTTTGTGAAGTTTGCTCTCTCCTAAACTTTACAAGGTTCCAGGAATTGAGCTCAGACACCAGGCTGTGCGCCAAGGGTCTTTACCTGCCCCATCTGACCTGCCCCACCTTAATTTCTAAGATAGGTCTCTAACTGCACCTGGAGCTCACTTTTGTGATAGACTGACTGGGCAGTGAGCTCTTGAGTTCATGTTCTCCACCACTCTCTACCAGTGCTGGGGTGAGGGATGTGGACCACCACACCCAGCTTTTCTGTGGGTGCTGAGGTTTGAACTCAGCACCTCATACTGGCATAGCAAGCACTTCACTGTTCTCCGTCTGTGCCTGGGGCATCTTGACCTTGGGAATGGATCTTAGGCAGCCCTCTTTATGTGTACCCTTACACTCGGTGGCTATTTTCCTTCTAGCATCCCCACAGCAGCCCTTTGATCCTTAAGGAATCCCAGGCTCTGCAGCTCCATAGGCACACGGCACACACAGCTCATTGGAGGAGTTGCAAGCACAATTCCTGAGAACAGGGAGGTTACAGAGGCTCAGCAGAGCTGCGCAGCCAGTACCCTTGGTGAAAGCATCTGCCCAGCGGGGACTGGGAGATCCAGTGGAGAGGTGTCTAGGGACCAGCCACTTTTCTTATCAGTAAAAGTCCATTTTAAGCTGTTCCAGTGTCAGTGCAGAGCTGTTTACTAGGTATATACCTCATTAGAAACATGACAAAGTATTGGCCAGTGTGGGGCCAGGCTCACTCTGCAGAACCAGGGTTGCCCTCTTAGCTCTACCAGTAACTGAGGCGGAGGACAGAGGATAGAAGGCTTCTGAAGGACACAGGTAAGGTGGGTCACACTGAGACACACAGATGCCATGATCTAGACCAGACTTGCTTCCGGCTACCTTGGGGCTATACCTACTGAGAAGGTGCTTGTGAGGGAACTAAAGTACCATGTGGCACATGTCACGTGGCACATGTCACGTGGCACATAACACTTACAAGAAGCATCTGCCCACTTTTCTGGTCAAATCGAGTGTGTATGTATGTCTGGACCATAGCTTCAGCTGTCCTTGTATAGTTCTCTCCGAACCCAAGGCATGGCAGCATGACACTTTTCAATGCCAAGTTCCTAAATGCCTATCAGACACTCTCAGAAGGCCAGGTTTGGGAACCATGAACTCTTACGCAACTTTGTGCGGCATATGTAATATTGGGGGAAGCAAGCTCAAAGCTTCAATCCAATTCTCGTTTCTGACTGCCCCCTCCCAAGGTGTAGAGAACGTGCTCTAACAGGCCAAGCTCTTGATATAACAGAAGTGGGGGCCCAACATGGAAGGTGTACTTTACCCACTTGACTCCACATAACAGCCTCATGGTTACAGCTGGGAATGCCACTATGGGTTGGAGCAGGGGTCTGGGGAGTGGTCCAGGGTAGCTGTTCCTGTGTGCCTGCTTGGCCAGAGGTGTCATTGGATACTTGCCCAACTTTAGAAGTTACCATGGAGGCTTTTGTAAATGAGGCTAACATGGTTGAGTGGGTGAGCTGTGCTCAAGCAGATGTCTCGCTCTGATGTGGGTGTGCCGGACCTCTTGAAGGCTGTAAGAGAAAAAGGCTGACCTGCTTCTAAGAAGGAGGAGTTCTGCCACAGACGGCCTTGGACTTGAGTTACAGCAATAGCTGTTTCTAGTTCTCCAGCTGAATTCAGACCTACCACCTCCAGGAGCATAGGCCTCACTGCTCTAAAAGACAAGCAACCTTGGCAGATAGATGCAGACAGGTAGATGTCTCTCTAGATAGGCATCTGTAGATGACAGGCATCTGTAGATGAACCTCTATCTGTATAGATAAACAGAAACAGGATTACACACTCACACTTACAGAAGTGGTTCTGACTTTTGAAGAATTCTGACTAACACAGGACCCCACTTCCCTTAGGAACATTTACTAAGTACACACCAAGTTGTACATTTTTTGCACACTAAGTCTCAAGCTTGCTCTGTGACCTGGGCGATGGCCCCAGCAGTGATGGGGACAAGGAAAAGCTGTGCCTCTAACTTCGAAGAAAATAGGTCAGTTTGGACCCTGTCTTCCTTCTTTAAGAGCCTTGCTATGTGTGGAGCCCCCACCACCTTGTTTTGGTGCCATCTTGCTTGGTTTCCTTAGGCTACGGTTTGTTCTGGCAAGGTTCTAGGTGTCCATGGATATCCCACACTGCGCTGAATTTCTGTGAATTTCCCTTTGATCTTCCCCCAGATCTGTTTCCAGCCTTTGAGGTTTTGGCTCCTGCTTGGCCTCAGAATAACTGCTTGTCTTCTTCCTCTTGTGATGGCAGAAGGGTGGCATCCCAGGACAGTGGGGCCTACTTGACTTTACAGGATGCAGAGAAGGCTAGCTGTTTCTCCTGAAAGGCTCACTCTCAGCTTGCCATGACTTCAGCCACACAACAGTCTCCCAGAGCTCTCTTCCTGGCCAGAGAACTTGGCAGAGCCTGTGCCCCATGGGGAGGTGAGGGGCCCTTGCTAGCCTCTTCTGTCAAGCAGACATCTCCAGCACTGCTCACCTCGTTGACCACGCACTTGAGCCCACTCTCCCATCATCATCCAATTACATCCTGAATGACGAGGGGGCAGAGTAGAGCCCTAGCACACACAGGAAGCCAATCTGGGTCCCCGCTCTACTGTGCCCATCTGGACAGCAGCCAGCCCCAGCCACCGCTCAGGGAGCTGTCTCCTAGCTTAGGATCCGTCCATTATTGCTCAGAACACTTGGACTATGAGCAACATTGGCAGTCACTGTTGGTGCTAGGATCGCTCTAAACCTTGTATCTGGCATTCCTGGACTGGCTGGAGCATAGCAATGTATGCAAGGGGTGCCCTGATGCTGGGTCTTACAAGGGTGAGAGTTTGATCTGATGCAACCAGGGTTACCAGAAATGGCTGCTGGGCTGTGCCTGGATGAGTGCCGTCTGGCACAGGTAAGAAACCACATGCCTTTAAGGGTCATTGGTGTCCTAGATGCATCATTCTTTCATGCAGCCTCAATAAGCACTTCCCAAATGACATTGCTGTGGAGGAATGTGCATGTGTCCTGTCCCTCTGATCTGCACACAGCATTCTCAGCCTTGAGGAGCCCAGTGAGGTGGCTTTGTATGATGATGCCTGTTCCATCCCCCTACTCGCTCACCAGGATTCATTCCCTTGGCATGGTTCTGATACCCACATCTGTGTTTGTTAGGATTCACATGCTGCAAGTTAGAGAAACCAAAACCAGGCCATTGAAGCTGAAAAGAGGTTTTATTTGGGGCTGAGTCTAAGGATTTGAAGAAGACTGATATCAGGGTGGTGATGGGGAGCCTGGGCAGGGGAGAGAGAGCACTCCATTGGATACTGCAGAGAAAAGAAGCCTCGGCTCTGTTTGCCACGACTTAAGTAATCATAGGAGTGCACTCTCAGCTCAGAGTCACGACACAGAGATTTGACAACATCAGTGCTGTCAGGGTAGAGGCATTGTCAAGGTCTCCGTCCTTAGTGAGGGAGACTTTACTGAGTCAGCCCCAGGCTGGCTGAGGAGGAAGAGAAGGCCAGGGGACTGTAAGGGGCATGCCAAGGTCATGGTTGGACATGCAAGTAGGCAGTGCCAGGTCACAGTCCAGCACCTAGCTCAGAGCAGCAGAGACCTTTGGGTGTCATGTTTGGTGAGAACTATTAGGGACAAATCGCAAAGATGAAGATTAAAACAAGTAGGAGAGAAACTCAAGGTGAATTATTCTTCAGCCTTGCCAGAGAAGGCAGAATGTCAAGTGAGCAAGAGAAACATTGTTAATGCAAGCCAGAGTGGCCAGGGCTACAGACCCAGGCTCCCTGGAAATGGTGACATGTTGCTCTGGGCTTCTGCATGGTTAGAGACAGAACTCTCTGTGAGTGACAGGGCTCTCTGTTAGTGTCAATGAGCTGTTAACCTGGGAGAGAAACAACTTACTCTTGGTACGTGTGAGAACAGCATTCTAGCTCTCCCTGGACTCAGCAGGGTGCATGGCCTTGCCTCCCTCAACCTCTACAGAGCCCCAACCGTCAGGTTCTCTCAATGTTCACATGCTGCTCACAGAGGGGTGGCCTGTAGGCCGCAGATCATGCCATAGGAAGACTGCCTTGGTCAAGCCTGGCTCCTGTAACTCTCATGTCACCAAAAACTACCACAGACTTGGTTGGCTCTAGTCTCTGAGGACATACACCACTGAGACGGCAAATTGTCTTCGATATTTTTTTATTCTCTCCCTTTTCTACACTCAATAAAAAGATAGCGATCATAGCCACTACACCTCTCAGTGGCTCTGGGCTTCCCCATTGGCTGTTCAGCCAGAAGTCCCTGCCTGCAGTGTTGGGTGGGGGCTCCTGCCCGTGGAGAATGTGCACAAAGCCCCTGGTGAGTTCAGCCATCTTGGTATTGTCGTCTAGGATTTTTTTAATTAAAAGTCTGCCTTGGAGTATGTCAAGTACTTCTGTATTTTTGCCATTCTTCTTATCTCTATGGCAACAAAAATATTTCAACATTTACATGGACATCATACTTCCTGCTAATGTACTGTCTGAACTGTGTGCACCGAGAAGGGAGCCACAGATGCTGGCTTCTGCTGCTGGGATGCTGGAGTTGCCAGGACAACCGAGAGACCCAAAGATGTCCTCACAGTAGCACTAAATGGAGGCTTTAAATTAATTCGCCCTCATGTGTTTTTGTAGCTTATGTTGTTAATTGAAATAATAGGGGTGACCTTCCGTGTGCATGCGGAGCACCTGTCCTATTAAAGCCGTCTGTGCCGTTTGCTTAAGTACACTCATCTCTCAGGCAAATCTAGCGTGAGATACAAGGAAATGGAAGACACTTACCTCAGACCGCTGTGCTCCCACATGGACTTGGCATGATGGGGAAATGCAGCCTTTCTGTCAGGCTAGAGAGAACAGCAATAATTTATTAATTTTAAAACTTCACTTATGTTTTTCTCCCTCCTTTGCAGGCTCTGAGCCTGAGGGAACTTCTGTCAAATGCTGGCTCTGGGGAGGAGAGCAATGTTTGTTGACCTGTCTGCTTATTTTTGCAGATGGGGCATCGGGTGAAGCCAGGTAGGCTACAAGCCCTGGGATGTGTTTGTCCCCATTGCCTTTGTAAGTAAGCATTGGTTCTGGGAACTTCTTTCATGGAAGCATGGTGTCCTATCTGTCCCACTCATTACCCTCTTTCTAAAACTTTACTGAAGTGACAGCTGTGACTTAGAGATCAGATGTGACTGTCTGCCCCCTCCTTCCTGCCCAAGGAAAACCGCAGGGCTAGGAAAGCAGAGAAGGATGTGATTTGTTCAGATAGAATCTCCGGGGTGTGGGGCTGTCTCTAATGAATATCTAGTGAAATTTGGAGTAAGGGGTAGATTAGAGAAAGCCAATCACTGGGGAAGGCAGCGAGCCTTGGGTAGCTCATACCTTAGGAAGCAGCAAAGCCTTTGGGGCAGTGCCTGGTCCAGCCTCGGATGGCACAGGTGAGATGAGGTCTTGGAGTAAACAAAGCAAAGGGGCAGAGGTCAAAGTGTGGGAGAAGTCACCCACAGAGGGACTCAGGATAGTCAGCTTCTCATTCTGATTGGTGTGAGACCACTTCCCATGTCCCTGGGGACTCCTTGCTCTTTTCTGTAATCCCTCTGTCATCCCAGTTTTGAATTTAATTCCTATTATTCATGTCTATGGCTGCAGAACAACAACAACAACAACAATAACAACAAAATAACAACCTATAAGCAACTAGCTAGAGCCCTCTGACTTCCCTGGGTGTTTTAGTAAGACAGTTCATAAGAGTCATATATGGGTATAGACCAATGGTAACCGGTGAATCTGCTTTCTTACCACTGTGGCAATGCCTGCCACAGGGAGGAGGGTTTTACTCAGTTCGTGGTTGTGCTGGATAGGTTTATGTCAATTTCACCCAAGCCAAAGTCATCCAAGAGGAGAGAGCCTCAATTGAGAAAATGCCTCTACGAGACAGGGCTGTAGGGAAGTCTGTAGAACATTTTCTTGATGAGTGATTGATGGGGAACGATCTTGATCATTGTGTGTGAGCCCATTCCTGGGTTGATGAGCCTGGGGTCTATAAGAAAGCAGGTTGAACAAGCCATGCTGAGCAAGCCAGTAAGCAGCACCCTCCATGGCCTCGGCATCAGCTCCTGCCTCCAGGTTCCTGTCCTGTTTGAGTTCCTGTCTTGACTTCTTTGATGATGACCTGTGATGTGGAAGTGTAGGCTGAATAAACCCTTTCCTCCCCAAGTTGGTTTGTTCATGGTGTTTAATCGCAGCAGCAGTCAGTGGATCCAGAGTATTCAGTCTATGTTTGGGGGGATCATCAGGTGGTGGAAGCTTGTGGCTGAGAATGGTCTTCACTTACTCAGTGTCAGTCAGGAATCAGAGGAAGGGTTACAGGAAAGGGCCAGGAGAAGATATAACCCAAAGGACCCACCCCCATTGACCCACTTCCTTCAGCTGGGCCACGTCTAACCATTCCTCAGCCTCCACAAACAGCACCTCCAGCTGGAGAGCAGCATCCAACAGGAGCCTGTGGGAGACAGCTCACATGTGAGCCACAACATGTGGGAAGCTGGAGAGCTGGCCAGGGCGGTGGGCAGGACCCCACATGGGAAAGTTCCTCTGACTCCATCGCTCAGTCAATACAGTTCCCCTTCACAGGCAACACATGGCTCAGCCAGGTGGAGCCAGGCCCAGCAAAGGCCCGCCTCTGAGCAGGAAGGACCCAGGGTAGCTCTCCAGCCAATCCCCAGGGACCTGTAATTACGCTAATGGTCTTCTGGCTGCTGATTTTAAAGGAATTACCAGGAGGGCTTTTAAAATGATGACTTTTCGTTCGTAGCTATAATCTGCCCTGTCTCTTCATGCTTTCAACTAAACGCACAGCTGACCTAAGCATGGCTCCGGCCAGCCCCTCACAGGGAAGTCTCCTTTGCTGTGTTGCTCTTTGGTCCGATGGAAGGCGCATGTTCAATTTTGTTGGGGTCTGACTGTTTCTACTCTGGCCCAGCTTCTATGTTTATTTTTTAAATCATATTTTATTTATTATTTAGTGTGTGGATGTACATGTGAGTGGAGGTCAGAGTCAACCTTGAGCAAGTCAGTTCTTCCCTTACACCATGTGGGTCCTGGGGGCTGAGCTCCTGCTGAGCTTGACAGCGAACATTTCTGTCTTATCAGCCCCCAGGCTTTTATTATCCATAAAAAGATAGCAAATATTAGTTAGGAGATATTTCTCCTAACTTAAAACATCTCTACTTCCTTTTAAGAGCTAAGTCATTATGGACATGCATACTGGACTTTGGCTAAATGGTACTATTACACAGGTTCACTGTCAGAAATAATTGTATGGTAAAGGAAAAAACCCAACATGTGTTATTAATAACATGTTATAAATGACTCACGGAATTATTATTGCGATTTAATAATTACCTTCCTCAATTCTCCCCTAACAATTTCCTTTTGAGGGGCTGGAGAGATGGCTCGGCAGTGAAGAGCGTTGACTACTCTTCCAGAGGGCCCAGGTCTGATTCTCAGCATCCATTTAGTGACTCACAACCACCTTGAAACTCGTTTCAAGCGGATCTGGTGCCCTCATCTGAACTCTGTGGTCACTCCGTGCATAGGGCACATAGCCATATGTGCAGACAAATAAAACAAGCAAAAAACCTCATACCCACAAAATTAAAAAAGAAATCAAACATTTTAAACTTTCTTTTTGAAACTGAGTCTCGCATTGAAGCCCAAGCTGTCCTAGAATTTATGGAAATCCCCCTGCCTCAGCTTCTCAAGAGAGCTGGGATTGCCAGTGAGCTTCAATTTTGTTGTTGGTTGGTTCAAGATTTCAGAAGCTCGACTGTCCATACTGGGCTAGAGATAAAATAAGGGCATTAGTAAGCACGCGCCCGGGCCCACAGGAGTAGTTTCTTGAACTGACGAGGTGGGACGGAGGGCTGGCACTTAAGAAGGTTCATATCCAGAACAATAGGCATCTTGCAGTCCTGGCTGTTTGATGCCCAGTCGAAGGCTGGACTGTGAACTGGTGATTTGCCCTGGAATGTTTTTGAGTAAATAGAAACTTAGAGAAATCAGAGCAGGTGTAGTGAGAGGTCCAGCCTGGGGCTCTGGCTGAGCAGGTGACACCTGCACTGTGGCCCTGTGACCCACAGTCCTGCAGGTCTGGAGCAGGAGGGCTGAGGAAGACTCCAGTGTGTCCCTGCTAAGTGATGAGTCAGGAGGATCTGAGGGGATGTCTAGGCTTCCAGTGAGCCTATTCCATTTCCCCTCGTGAATTTGTTAAGTTCATTATTGCCTGCAGCAACGTCTCCCATGCCTTTGTGTGTTTAATTTCCTTTTTAATAGACAAACTGTCATGGGAGGTTACACAAAGCATTATTATTCAAAGGAATGTTTATATCACTCAGATAAATATCATAGAGAATTATGGGTTCGGAGCGTATTTATTACATATACAACCGAGAAAATTGACTGGTATTATCAAGTAAATACATGCTATATTTAAATTACATGATAACAATCGCCGATCATCAAGTTTTTCCTTGGTGTACTGAAATTAGAATATACAGAAAAGCAAATGAATATTTAAACTATGTAGAAGTTTGAGCATCTCCACTATGGATGACAAAGAGGACTTGGGCCATGCTGGGGTAAGGGTGGTACCCTGGCTGGGTCTCACTGTAGGCAGCCCATAGAAGTCACTCAGCATGGACCCTGTGGGCTATACGGGATCTCCTGTGTTCTAGAGATAATTCTATTATTATTAAGTTTTTGTTAACTGCATCTTTTCTCTGGGCGCAAGAAAGAGTATTTGAAATGAAACAGTGCATGGTTCTTGGAAGGGTAGAAGTCTTTGAAACACGGGCAGACCAAGGTAAGCTGTTGTCATGAACTCAGAGACCTTAAGACACGGGTGTGGTTTGGTGTAGCTGAGGGTGGTAGTAGCTCAAAGAGGGGAGTTAGCTATACACAAAGACTTGTGACTGAGGTGGTGGGCTCTGGAGGGAAGGGGATTCGTGCTGCTGCTGTCTCTACACAACTGGGTAGTGCTGGGTTTGATGGGTTGGCTCAGTTTGCTGTGTCTATACCTGTTCTGGATCGTGCTGTTTGGGTTTTGACCTCAAGGCAAGGACACCCCCCGAATTCCCAAAGCCCTGATGAGCCTGCTACAAGGCTCGGTTGTGAGTAGCACAACAATAATGTATCCCAGAATGGTCAACAGGATGCTGCTGAGCCACTCAGAGCATGCTTGTCTCCATTTCCTTAGGGAAGGTTCAAAGGACTCATTCAATCAGTGAGAGTCACAGGTGCCACCCAAGTAAGTTTTTCTATAGTTGGAGAAAGAGCAACATCCCTTGGGAGAGGGTTCTGACTGTTTAATCACTGTACCGGCCCAGGGTTCTTCTGTGGTGGACCATAATTCCACCTGAGCTACTTTGGAGATATAGGATAGTGTACGACATGCAGTTCTTTTATTTTGTAAGTGGAATTTGAGAGGGTGAATCCATTTCTCCTGATGACCCTAAGGGGGTGTCGGTGGAACAGATGCCCTCTTCCAGGGGATGTGCCAATAGACAAGTCTTCTTGTAGACTCCTAGGAGCTTGCTCTAGACCAAGCAGTGACGGGCATGCATGCTGGTAAGAGTGCATCTATGCATTCCTTTGCTCTGTCATCTGGGAGCTCCTGGAAGCAACAGCACCCTAGGGGTAATGAGCACTCTTGGCACCAGCTGCTTGCTCCAGCTCTGCCACACAGCAAGAGGAATGGAAGCTTAGCTTCCCCAAGGATTTCTGCTCCCCAGTCTGGGAGCTTGTGTGCGAAGCACACCAGGCAAACCCAAGGTATTATAGGTTTTAGGACGTATAGTAGGGTTTATGGAAATCTAACGCTAGTAAGGGCGTGCCAAGGCCATTGGAGCAAACTGAACAGGGTTTACAAGGCCATATCTGGGCAATGTTGAGAAACGTAATGAAGGACTGTAGTTATCCTGCCAACCTGCTGTTGGAGTTTCTGCTGTTTTAGTCAGTCAACTGTGTCCTAAAAAGAGTAAATGGAATATTACAGAAAGAAACACATTTTCAAATAACTTTTGTTATAGTTTGTTGTTGTTATTTCATCATTACTTATTAATGTGAATAGGTTTCTATGCCTAATTTTTAAAAAGAATTATTTATTTTGTGTATGTGAGTACATGGTCACTCTCTTCAGATACACCAGAAGAGGGCATCAGATCCCATTACAGATGGTTGTGAGCCACCATGTGGTTGATGGGAATTGAACTCAGGACCTTAGGGAGAGAAGTCAGTGCTCTTAACCACTGAGCCATCTCTCCAGCCCTTTCTGTACCTGATTTCGAAGCTAAAAATTATACATAAATAATTATAATTAATAATCATAAATAAATAAATTATAAGAAATTTCAGCATAGTTTTGTAGATGTTCCCACTCCTAGGTATCATAGCCTGTTCAGAGCTAAGACCATCAAATATCTCACACGCATCTCCTATGAAATGTACCTCTGCTGTAGTGGATTCCAACCCAAATCATACGGTAAACATCTGTGCGCCATGCGTGCAAGTAAATGATTGACGAATAACTGGGATAGTTGGCAGATTTCTGTGCGGAATTCCAAAGAACCCATGCAGACTCTCCTTTACAGTGGGGCCCATCCATCCACTCTACAGTATGGCTGCACAAGATGACTTTTTTCCCAAGATAGTGTATAGGGTGGGGAAACCTAACTAACTCCCTGGGCCAGGTCAGACCAGCAACCATAGTGACAGTCTCAGTATGTGTAATGACAAGGAGCAAATGGTGTGTGTGTTTCCCTAAGTCAGGGAATTTTTCTTGAGAAGACATAGCTCAGATAATCATGAGGAAAGAACTGACAAGTTCTAAATAAGGAAAGTTTGCAGACCTTCTGATCAAACTTCCCCAAGCATGAAGGTCAGCCCAGAATGTCTGGGGAACTGTCCCAGTGGACAAGAGCTTTAAAGTGGCCTTGTGCCATGTGGGCTCCTGGGTGGACCCTGGGGACAGCCAAGGGAAGCAGGATAAAGAGTTAGCAGCACGGGGTCCCTCTTTCTCCTAACTGGGCCACATTCTATTGGCCATTACTAAAACCAATGAGAAAGCAACTTGGAGGAAGAGGAGAGAGAGAGAAGAGAAGAGAAGAGAAGAGAAGAGAAGAGAAGAGAAGAGAAGAGAAGAGAAGAGAAGAGAAGAGAAGAGAAGAGAGAGAATGGTCCACAATAGAAGGAAAGACGTGGGAGAGTTCATGGCAGCAGGAGAACACAGCTGGGTGGGAATCCTCACATCTGGAAAGACCAGGAAGTAGAGAGAAAGTGAGGCTGGTCTTCCTTTTAATTTGGCCAGGAAGAGGATTCTGGGAACCAGCTTCGAGTGACGGGTCACTGCTAGGCAAACAATAGAGACAAGGGACACGTGTGTGCACATGGTGTGCTTTTGACTGTGACAGAAATGTTTTCTAGGCATGAGAATGTAAGCCCTACAGGATCATGGAGGCATCCTTCACACAGAGTCAAGGAGAGGCCTGGGAGGAAGTTCGTCTGTGGCTGGGTCAGGATCCCTTCAGCACACAAGGCTGAGAGAGTGAAGATGAAGGGCCAGTGGAAATCCTAGAAGTCAGAGAAACCATGAATGTGCAAAGTCTACGGAGCAAAGCTGTAGAATTTAAGGGAGAGGGCGCAAGGCCACAATGGCGGGGCTACCGGAGCCTTTCAAAGACTCCATTTTGCCACTGATGCCTCAGACACCAGTCGTGGAACCACAGCATTTAATGTCGGCCCTGCTGAGGTTTCATCTTGCTTTGACTGATCCTTTCCTGCTCTTCCCCTGTTCTTTCCGTCTGGAGCATTTTCCCTGTGCCACTTGTATTTTGAAAGTCTGTCACTTGTTTTGATTTTATGGGGGCTCACCTAAGAGTTTAACTTGAACCTCAAGAGTTCAGGCTTGTGCATACTGTAAAGGTATGGCACTCCTTGGAGCCAGACTCAGTGCTTGGCTTTGTAAAATGGACATGAAGCTTTGGGGGATAGATTGTGGGTAGAATGTTTGGGTGTCAAACTGAGGAGGGGTCCTCTCTGATACTTAACATCAATTATTGATTTACCTGGATTGAGGAGTGCCACAGGAGTCAGTAAAACACACTTCTGAGTATTTCTGTATAGAGATTCTAGGGGGAATTAGGCAAGTTGGAGACCCCTGCTACTGTACAGGGTGGGGACCTGTATGGAATAAAAGGGAGAAGTGAGAAATCCAGCTAGTGTAGATGTGCCTCTCTCTGTTCTGGGCCACAGTGATGCAATGTGAGCTGTTCCACCTCTAGTCTCTGCCACGGTGAACTAAAACCCCTGAGACTGAACCCAGATAGCACCCTTTCTTTAAGGTGTTATACCAGGTATTGTGTCCCAGGACAAAAAGCCCATACTTAAACAGGCACACTCACTCCTACACACACACACACACACACACAAAACCTTCACAAATATTCAGTAATAATAGATCCCACTATGTTCATAGGATATGGGTATTGCAGAGAGTAGGAGACAGGGTGTAAGGACACTCAGTGACAAAGCCACATCCTGAGAAAGTACTCTTTTGAGGGCATCCGAGAGAGCTGCCCTCTCTCTCAGCATGTTCAAGTTCCAGGGCATCTTAGAATCCTCATTGCATGAGACTAGAGACTGGGATGGCAGGCCCCAGAGTCTTGCAATGAGTGAGTATGTGGCTTCCCCCAGGAGGTCACGCTTGTCACAGGCAGGGATGGCATGTTGCTTTCCCACGGTGGGGAACGAAATTCGTGCTGTGCACCAGCCAGGCTAGTTTGGGCTACCTGTTAGACAGACACTGTGTGAAGAGGAAACATCAAAGCCATCGGCCTTTCTATTGGCTACCATTGACTTGCACTTAATCTGCTCTGCTCCCCAGTGAGCGCTGAAGGGCCAATTTGCCGTGCAGCCTTCTGTGCATTAGTGCCCATTATGCTGCAATGGGTGTCTATCAGTGTCAATATGTCAGCAAGCAATTAATTCAGCTCACTACTCCTTGCCAGTAATTGCTAATCACTGGCCCATCCTGTGCTCATGATATTAAACACCATCTTGACCATTTAGTGCCTCAGCTGCGAGCTGACGTGTGGTGTTGGCTGCAAGTGGAGGATAATTATAGAAAGAGTTATCTCTGGAAACATATATATTTTAGGACCCATGTTAAACATATATATATATGTTTATATATATATAAAGCACTCATATATCGTCTATAGTAAGACACACATATTGCGGATCAGCTGTAGGATATATTTGGTCAGGAGAGTTCATAGAAATAATCATTGTCATGTGTCCAAGCTTTGAGTTCTCTGCAAAGTTTTCTACAGTGGAAAAGGAATGGCTTCTACAAAGCGTGCGGGTCATATGGGAAACACAACTGAAAAGACAGGGGTCATGTTAGAATGGTAACAGACTCCCAACACAACTGAAGTCAGAGTAGACTCGGGGCTTTACAAGCAGGAAAGCCTCCAGTGTTCCCAGACCGGTCATCCCTGCTCCTGGTAAAAATGAGAAACAGCCGCTTAAGGGAGGAGTGGCTGCTGTCTGGCTCTTGGCCCCAGGGATTGTGGGAAGGAGCCTGATGGGATGAGTGCATTAGAGACTGTATAGTTATAGATGCCATGCTGTGACCTGGGACTTCAGGTGTCTGCCCACCGGTGTCCTTGCACATGAGATCATTGTCACTGGGGCTGTTCTGTGTAGTAGTATTGCCTGTAGGATTGGGGACTCCAGACTCAGGGCACAGGATGAGATGGTCCTTATACAACTGTGGTGATACTCAGACCTGCAAGAATTAAGAATAAGAAAACTGTGAAGCAAACTCAGACATCTGAAGCCAGTGCTTTGAATACACAAGAATATCTAATGTTCATGAAGGGATGCAGGTAGGTTTGCTAAATCACATTATATTTGGAAATGGCTCTTACAGACCAGAGCATTTGAATGTGGTGTAACAGTGGTCTGAACATGATATCTAAGGGTTTTTCCCATGTAGTTAACATGATATTCAGGACTGCTTCCCATGAAGATCCAATGCAGGTCCATGTTATCCCGGGATACTTCACATGTGGAGTCATGTTATCCAGGACTGATTCCCATTTGGGAACAACAAACCCAGGAGTGTGTCCCATGGGGATACATACTATTCAAGACTGCTTGTTAGGTAGGTCCAAACAATTACAACAATGTGTCAAATGTTTACAGAGTGTTACTTGTGGCCAGTGTCTTCTGAGTCTTGCACACCAGTGGTTTGCTCTTTATGATATCTGTAGTGAAGGTCCCACTGTGATGTCTGCTATTTCTAGAGTGAGCTGTCAGATGACTTCTTCCATCTTGCAGCTTGTGAAGGATGAGCCACTGCCCCATGGCATAAACCAGTTCTGTCTCCCAAACAATCACTTGTGAAATCATTTCCTCAACTTGAAAGCAAAGATGATGTCTAGCATGGGCATTACGCCCTTTGAATATGTTTGCTGTGATAAGAAGTGCTAATCCAGAAAGAAGGTGTGTGCTGGTCACAGTGCAGGCTTTGGCTTTGGGAGTGATTAGCGATTGATTGCTGGCTGTTGGGAGTGGCTCCAAGGATCACACCTGGGCCCTTGTGGGATAGGCAGGAGAGCCTGGCTTTGACAGGCCAGCAAGTCTCAGGTGACCTTGCACACTGGAGTTGTTCATTAGCAGTGACTGCATTTATCCCAAGCAGACCAAGCTTGCAAGGGCTTGGCACAGATGTCTGGTAAGGATATAGCCTGGTCCACATCCTGTCTTCTTGGTGTGGCATGATGGGAGTTGGGTCCTTTTGAATATGTTGTCTTTGGAATAGTTCAGTTCATGGAGTTCAGAGTCAGTCTTTTAAAGCAGTGCAATTCAGTCAGAAGCTGGAAGAATCAGTCAATTTGAGTCAGTCAGTTTGGAGATGAATTTGACCAGAACAGCTGAGTTGTTTGGAAAGAGCTAGAAAGAGTGAGTTTATTCAGCAGTAAGTCTCAGAGGCTGAAGCACTCTAGGCCTAGGTTAGCAGACAGAGGCTGGAAGCTGAAGTCTTCAAGGTCCAGGTTAGATTGTATAGAGGCTAGAAGCTTCTAGGCCTAGGCCTTGAGATAGAACAAAGAAGGAAGCACTCTGGGCTCAGCCCAAGCCATGTGTTCTCACAGGTTGGGTATGGCTCTCATCTCATCCCTTCATCTGAAGAAATGGAAGCGACATTTACATTTACACTTCAGGGGCCTGACTCTCTCTACCCACCTCCCTCAGTGCTGACTCTATAGATGTTTGCCTCAGTGCCTGGCTCTTATGTATAGGACACTTCACCCACTGAGCCATCTCCCCAGCCTTTTATCTTGTTTTTTTGAGCTCAGATTTCTCATTGGCCTGAGGCTTTCTCATGGGGTTAGGTTAGCTGGCAAGTGAGCTCCGTGGACCCACTGTCCTCACTTCCACTAAGATTGAAAGTTTGTATGTACATGTGTGTGTATGTATGTATGTACATATGTTTTTATATGTGCATGTGTGCATATGTGCATGTGTGTTTATATATGTGCGCATATGTGTGCATGTTTGTATGTATGTATGTGTAAATGTGTATGTGTATGTATGTATGTATGTGTGTATGTGTGTATATGTGTATATGCACATATGTATGTGTGTTTATATGTGTGTATGTGTGTGCATGTACATATGTACATGTGTTTATATGTGTGTATATGTGTTGTATGTATGTATATTTGTGTGATTTGTATATACACATGTGTATGTGTGTCTATATATGTATGTGTATTTATATGTGTATGTGTGTATGTGGTATGTTTATATGTCTGTGTGTGTATATGTGCACATATATGGGTGTGTCTATGTATGTATGTGTGTTTATATGTGTATCTATATATGTGTGTATCTGTGTATGTTTATATGTGTATATGTATGTATATGTTCATGTGTATGGGTGTGTATGTGGATATGTGTGTGTCTATGTATGTATATATGTGTGTTTATATGTGTATGTATATAGTGTATATGTTTATATGTGTATATGTGCATATGAATGTGTGTGTATGTGGATATGCATGTGCTTGTATGTATATGTGTGCTTGTATATGTATGTGTGTTTATATATGTGTATATGTGTGTGTATGTTTGTATGTGTGTTATGTGTATGTGTGTGTGTGTGTGTGTGTGTGTGTGTGTGTGTGTGTTATGTGTATGTGTGTGTATATTTAATGCATTATCTGGAGATTTATCTTAAGTTCTCATGCTTGCAAGATAAGCACTTTACTCCCTGAGCTATCTCTTTCACCTTTTTGATTTTTGACATACTTGATTATAACTAAACCCCCAAATTAAATTATGCTCCATGAAAATATATAGGGAAAAAAAACTACAGTGCTAAATAGCCCTTGTTGAATTCTCTGGAAGGGGCCAGGTGTCTTTGTCTGGCTGCTTTTGATTAACTCTAGCTAAAGGGAAAAGCTCCTTTCAGATGTAGGAAAAAAGCAGAGACTGAGACTGGCATAGATTAACTATTTCTCAGAAATCTTTCATGTGTATATTCCTCCTCCTCCTCCTCTTCTTCCCCCTCTCCTCTTCTTCCTCCTCCTCCTCTTCTTCCTCCTCCTCCTCTTCCTCCTCTACCTCCTCTTCCTCTGCCTTCTTCAAAAAGGAGATTTATTAGACAAGCAGGCGCATTTCCATGAGTGCATGTGACACGTCTGTACTCTGAAAAGTTGCATAAGGAATCATTTACTTTGCTCTCTCTGGGTGTCCAGCAGCGACGAATGTAAATATTTTATTAGGCAAGCCTGCAGGTCTCAGAAGATTATATGTCTTATCAAGTTGACCCTTATAATTATGTTGTCTTCTGCAACTGTAGGATCTCTTTAATTTTGCAGCTCTTTGGTAAATATTGAACACACGTGAGGTACACAATTGGAAGCAAAGAGGACAGGATAAAAGCCTTGGGAACAGAACTCTGTCACATGTAGGTAACAGGTAGACATCCTCACTGTACAGGGAGGGCCTTATCAGGCCAGACCATGGATGGGTCTCCACACTTTCTGACCATCCGTTTACAGCCAGTTGTTTCAAAAGTCTCTGGTCTCACTTCTCTTTTTCTCAGTTTGTAATGAAATTTTGATATTAAAATCTTCACCAGCTGAAGAGCCACGGTCAATCGAAAGGAGATGCTCTAAGATTAGTTGGATATAAATCTAAATTACCTCACCCCATCCCTTCCCAACATCATTGTGGCTTCAGTACCCCACATCAGGTAGACATGGCCATCAAAGGGCTTTATGTATGGCCGCTTGGTGTGAATGCCAAACTCTCTTGCAGGGGGGCAGTGCCAAGTGGAAAAGAGCCCCTTAGCCCCTGAGTGTGCACAGAGAGGGGTGGTCACAGGTCATGGGGCCTTCATATGTCCAGTTCTCTCTCCGGGCCTATGTTTCCTCTCTATTTCTGCCCCCATGGTGCTTAGCCCTGCATGAGCCCAGCTGGACTCAGCTCCTTTGAAGCTCATAGAGGCCATACTATGTGGCGCCCCGCAGGGCCATCCTTCTTTATTGGGGGAGGGTCTCTGTGTCACAGCTTTCATCCCCCCACTCCACCCTTCCCACACCAAAGCTAATCAGCTCTCTCACACTCTGCATTTGTACCCCCAACCGGGGCCTGAGAGCAGCGTTCGTGAGCTAAGGAAAATGTGGCAAGCTATGAGCCACTATGTATGTTAAACTGTAGATTCGGGGACTTCCTTGAACTTGGGTATGATAGGAAGTGACGTTCTTTGCTTCCCTGCATCCCCTGTCTTCAGCAGTCTGACAGCAGCATAAACTGTGACTTTCCAACCCCCTCAAACTCTTCTCCTACTCAGGTATTGGGTCCCTGAAGCACAGGAGTGTCCTTGGCCCTCCATCAGCCTGCCATTTTCAGGTTCTTATGTCATCCTGACCAAGGACACCCTGTAAGCCAGCTGTGCATCCAAGCTGTAGAGAAGGACAAGGCAATGAACATAGGGGTAGGAAAACATCTAACAATCTTGGCAAGTCTCACTGGTGCTGGATCCATCCTGACCCACAGACTGGGAAACAATCTCTGGAGAAGAAGCACTAATTGCTGTGAACTGATAGCTTACAAGGAGCTGAAGACATGAGAAGTAGTCTGGACTCTAGCAAATCTAACAAGCCTATAGGGAGTTCTATTAGGGTGTCACAGTGGCTGGACTGGGTAGGGCTTGTCCTGATGGATCCCATAGTAGGCTGGGGTGACCACAGCTACTATATCTGGCTCTCTCTGGCATCATCAGTATCCCTGAAGTCTTGAGCCCTTGGGTAGGTCCCAGAGTCAGCATCTCCACAGGTCTCTGGCCCATCTGGTTGATGTTTATGCTGGTGGCCAAAAGACAAGTAGGTTGCCATGAGAGCAATTAAAGCTAAAGTATATGGATGGGCTGAAAACCACTAGGTTGATCATA
The DNA here is from genome assembly GCF_978045245.1 of Mus caroli. NCBI lineage: Eukaryota > Metazoa > Chordata > Mammalia > Rodentia > Muridae > Mus > Mus caroli. The sequence continues at coordinate 117,331,985 of NW_028227265.1, read as the reverse complement.
CAGGGTCAGAGAGGGCAGGGGCATTGTGGGTACCAGTCAGTCAAAGCAACAGCATTCAGTGGGGCCCATGTGTGGATCAAATATGGCACACAGTCCATGTAGAGTCCTCAGTGTGTTATCTCTCTAGGTTCAAGACCTCACTCTGATGCATGGGGTGAGGGCTAGCTCTGAGGTGGTTTTCTGCCAGTATCTACTGCACAGAACGGATTGGAGACTGGAATGGGGCAGTTCACGAATGGCTGAAGAACACCATCCTCTGTAGTAAGCAGCCACATTCCGTGCCTGTCATCTTTGCTCCTGAGAATGCCCACTCTGTTGGCATCTTCCAGCATGAGGGAGCTGAAATTTGAACTCACTCTCTGCCGTCTACAACCCTGCTCTCCAGGTCTCAACATTCTGCCTCTCTTGCTGCTCTGGCTGTGCAGGACACACAACTCACTCTCTGCTCTGACACTGAGCACAGTTGAGAGTAGATCTCCATGCTCTGCCTCCCTATGTGGAAACTGAGGCAGAAAAGAGTGAGGGCGGTCTCTGAACAGGACCAGAACACTTCCTTGGTGCCACATAGTCTCAAGCTCTTGAGTTTTTTGTTTGTTTGTTTGTTTGTTTGTTTTGGCTTTCAGCCTCTCCTGTGACACCCACTCTGGCTGCACCCTGCTTCCTAGCTCTGGGGAATTAACAAGGCCAGTGGGGTGGATCTGTCCCATCCACAAACCACACATAAAGGACCATTCATAGGTGGGTCCCCCCACACTCAGCAGACCCTCAGTATTGCCATGGGGAGAAAAGCCTCATGTAGCCTTTAGTGCTGTCTCGGTTTTACAGTTCCAAGGCTATGGTCTGAGCACCCGCCTGCCCCCTTCCCTTCTCCACTTCCTGTGCCCTTTATACATTTGTTCTTGTGCTTATGCTGAACTCCGGAGTCTGACTTCCAGTTGCTTATTATTAGCTTACAGGCACATGACTGGTGCCACAGGTTTACCTTGTGTCCTGCAAAGGCTGGGGGTCCCTCTTAGTGCAATAGATATGTGGGCTCCTCTAGGGCCTCTGCTGTGGGAATCTTTCCTGAAAGGACAGCATTCACTTCTTGATTTCAGACCCAGGGAGGATAATTCTACCATTACCACGAAGTGTAAGGTAGCTGTGTGGCTTTGCAGGTGCTCTTTACGGGGTCAGTGAAGGCCTCCTACAGTGGTAGTCTGCTCAGCATTTTTGACAAAGGTGGGTGTCATTAGATCTGTGACATACCTTTCCCACACCAGTCAACATGCAGCTATGGTCCTTTCCTTCAGTCTGCTGATGGGGTGGGATACACTGAATTATTATTGAATATTGACTCAGCACTGTGTGCTTTAGCAAAGTCCTGAGCAGTGAGGTGTGTTTTTCTTCTTCCCATGTGTCTCTGGGGTTAGGTTGCTGCTGGCTTTGAGCACTAGGCATTAAAGTACCTGAGCAGTACTGGGCAGCAGCTGCCCCCGTTCTGGACTGATTGGGTGTAAATCAGGAGATGGGAGGAGTGGTAGAGAACTGGCTTTTTAAAAATATTCTTCAGATCCTCCAGGGAACATCCTGGGTCTGGAGGTTTCTTTCAGTAGTGCTTTTAAATGACAAGTTCACTTTCTTAAGGGTGGTGAGATGATTCAATCTGTCACTTTTGGAGAGCAGGATGGGCCTCCTGGGAGACAAACAAGCCGAACCGAGACACATGGTTACACTGATCAGAATCACCCCAGTCCATGTCAGGAGCTTCGTTTCTATAATCATCTGACTGAGCATAGGGTACAGAACAAAGTTCTAAAAACGTACATTTTATCTATAAGGAATTTGTCTATCATTTTGAGCAACCTAACCATTTCGAGTTCTCCTTAAATAAGATTGGACCGTTATAATACAAAAGTAGTTCTAGCCTTAACACAGCTTTCACACACACTTAAGGATGGCTCTAAGCCGAGCATAGTGAATGTTTGTAATCTCAGCTCTTAGGAGTCTAGGCACTAGGATTACTGAGAGTTTGAGGCCAGCCTGAACCACAAGAGTGAGGCCCTGTCTCACAGAAACGAGGGCTGGCGAGATGGCTCAGTGGTGACTGAAGCTCAGTCTCTGGAACACAGGTTAGGCTGGAGGACAGAACCAGGGCTGTACCGTGTCCTAGGCACACAGAGGATCACAGTGATTGTCCACACATGCACTGTGCATGTGCACACACAGTAATAAAACTACGGTGCAAACCAATGTATACTGACAGTCTCTCCTGGCATCTCCTCCCTTGTGTGAAGTTAGGTTTTAAAGTTATATACACTGTAGAAGGAAGGAATTTCGGGTGTCCATCAGGGAAGTCCTGGCTGCAGAGGACCTGAGCTTTATAGCAAACATCTCCCACTGCTGATTAAAACCATGTAGGACGCAGGACCAGACAGATAGAGACTAGCCAGTCACTGCTGTGTGGCCTCAATAGATTCCTTCTGGGACCCAGAAGACTGGTACCAACTTCAAATTTATTATTGTGTTATTTCAAGAATATATGCTTTGTTAAGCCAGGAAGAAGGTGTTGGTCAGATTGTCAACATCTTCATGAAATGAACTTTTTAAACATTCGGATATAGTTTATTTTTAAATTATTTTATGAATATTGGCATTTTGCTTGTGCATCATAGGTATACCTGGTACCTGTGGAGGCCAGAAGAGGCTGTAAGCTCTCCTGGAACTGGAGTTGCAGATGGTTGTGGTCTATCCTTTGGGTGCTGGGAATAGAATCTGGGTCATTTGCAGGAGTAGCTAGTGATCTTAACTACAGATCTATCACTCTAGCCCCAATATTTTGTTTTTAAAATGAAGAACAAATACCCCAAAGAATACTTGGGGTAGGCAAACAGGAGTTAAGACCTTCTTTGAGCTCTGCAATGGACATAGAAGATCAGGGGTGGGCCACAAAGGCTCATTGGACTACCTAGGACCCAGAGAATATTCTACTTCTACATGGTACCTGCTTTACCCAGCCAGCAGAGCAAAAGCCAACAGTCTGAGTTGCTGGTCTCAACATCAGAATCATGCTACAAGAACCTGCACATTGTAGAAGCGTGTCATTGTCAGCAAACAGAATGCTCTTCTGGTGCATTTACAATGTGGGGGAGGACGCTGTCTTTATCACCAAGTCCCACAGCATAGCACGTTTGCCTGAAAGCAATCTCTGTAAATAGCGATTCGGAGTCTATGAACGATATCTCTCTGGACTGCTATTTATTTTATCTTCAGAATGTGCGAGACACCACCAATCTTTTTATTTCTTGGGGGATGAACAATCGCAGCATTAAGAGACATTTAAATAATGCTTAATTTTTGAGGCAAGAGAATTAGACAAATGGATGCGTTCAGCTTTGGCTTTGGATCTGGTTTCTGTTTTTTAAGCTTAATGTGTGGTATTAGCCTATTAAGTGGCTTTCTTTTATTTGATAGACTCTCTATCCCCATTAGATGTCATTTTTCCCACTGGTGTTTTATATTATTTGTCTGTTAGCTCTTCTTATGTTAAACTACAGGGGCTGTGAGGGAAATAATTAGATTTATGGCTTTGTACTTTTAGTTATCAATTTAAAAGTCTATTCAAAAATAACTCACAATATGGTACATACAAGGCCATCTCCCACTCAGATTAGCTTATAAAAATGAAATATCTCCTTTAGCTATTTCTTTTTTTGGAGATGACGAAAGATGACCAAATTCCTGCTCAGAAGAACGTAGCCAGGGGTTGGAAATGGCACCAGACCCTGGCAACACAAAGAGAACCAGACTCATCTTGTCTCGACATGGCTTTTCTCAGCTGGAGGAAGCGTCATCTTCAGATGTTATCTGAGCTATTGGGTCAGAGCCTGCACCCTGGCAATCCTGACAAGCTAGGTTCAGCCATGTGTTCTCAACAGGTTGCTTAAAGTAATGAGTATTAACGTGGAGTAGGAAAAAGAGACTTGTTAGCCCCAAAGGAGATTTATTCAATGTGGCCACAATGGGAATGAGAACAAAGAGGTTCATGGACACCCCAAAGTCTACTTCAGAATCCTGACGTGAGGCTTAAGTTAAACACAGAAAAAGGGCCCACGGGTAACCAAGCAGTCTTGGTCGAGGTACAGTCCCGCCCACCATTGGCCATCGTTGTCTGGGATCCATTCTCTCCAGCAAGGTGGCCTGACAAGGTCTGAGAACTGTGTGCAATCTCTTTGTTCTCTGGCTGGCACCAGGCTTCAGCCTTCCTCTTCCCTGAGGGGACATTCCCTTACTTAGGATTCACTGTTTCAATAGTCTGATAGCCAGACATAAGGCCAGTATCTTTTTAAAAAATATCTTCACCCTTGCCAGGTGCCAGGTTGGTTTCCTAGGGATGTTAGTCCTGGGCTCCTCATGGGATGCTGCCTTCACAGTGGCTCACTAGCAAGAGCCCATGGGAGCTTGTCCGAGAGGTGAGATATCTGGGATACCCTGGGTTCAAACACAGATCTGTTCCTGAGGGCTTTGGGAGGGGCCATTCCGCAGAGCACATGAGGTTCTGAATGCCTGTCCTGCTAACCCTTGACCATCCTTTCATAGAAGTAGACAGAGGGTTGGGGAAGACACCCTCAGGCATCTCTGGACTTCTGACCTGGTCTCCTGCTGCAGGTGTCTGTCCTTGTAGGAACTTGGCTTCAAGAGCCTGTGACCTCAGCTTTAAAATGGAGACAGCGTGTTCCTCGGATCCTGTGAATGCTCATTTGGTGACAATGCTGCGTTCCTCCCTTTGTTTGTGTACTTGTGGAAAGATGCCAATGGTGGAGTTCACTCCTGACAACATGCCAAGTATTAGCATGACCTTGTGGGCATACCTGTTCCCAGGACTAGATTAGTCTTATCTAGAATGTACCTTTGATTTCAGCTTGGATCTTTCCTTCAGTGTCCCCGAGTCTTTATTTGCAAAACACACATAAAACCCCACCTTGAAGTTTGCTAGCAGCATTCCCGAACCTTATCAAAGAGCCATTGATAAAGGGTTTATATCGTGCACCCTAACTCTGTGCCTGGTTGTGACTCTTTTTTTTTTTTTTTTTGGTTTTTCGAGACAGGGTTTCTCTATGTAGCCCTGGCTGTCCTGGCGCTCACTCTGTAGACCAGGCTGGCCTCGAACTCAGAAATCCACCTGCCTCTGCCTCCCGAGTGCTGGGATTAAAGGCGTGCGCCACCAACGCCCGGCTCTGGTTGTGACTCTTACAAGCTGTGTTGTGCCGTAGCTTACTATGAAGGTCCCTGTTTCCCCTCTGCCAGGTAAGCAGAGGGTCGGAGGTTAAGATGGTGATGGTTAAGGTAGATTTATGTCTGCCCAGAGATGGCCCTGAGAAGGCACCTGCTGTTCTCGCCATCCTTCTCTGGGTGTCCAGAAAGCTGGAGACCCTACCTGTTATTTTTTTAGTTTCCTCCAGAGCCCCCTTGTACCTCTGTCCCCATTATCATGCAATGCAGCATTCATCTTGTAACAGTCTGCATCTCTGGATCAGTGCTGAAAAATCTTTGGATCCAGTAACAGGTGTGACCTTCAGCCTGTATGTTGCAGATAGATTCCAGGTATCAACATGGGCCCAGATCCTTCTGGAGTTCCCTGCAGTTATCCAGTCATAGCATAAAATGAAGGGGAGTCCAATAGGATTCCTACAATGGGTCTCACAACAACCTCTCAAAAAGCTAAATCTACATCTAAAACTAAGTTGTCAGCACAGCCATTATTTTACATCCATGAACCTCTCAGTTGGGAAGCATGCCCAGGGAGAGAGTTTCAGTTTTAGGCAAATTCTTCAGTATGTGAAAGGTGAGGGTTGTTTTTTTTTATCAACTTGACACAAGCTTGGGTCATCTTGAAAGAGGAAACCTCAGTTGAAAAAAAAAAAAAAAGCCTCCTTAAGAGTGTAGCCAAGTCTGTAGGGCATTTTCGCATTTTCTTGCTGGCTGATTGTTGTGGGAGGGCCCATCCTCCTATGGGTGATGCCATCTTTGGCTAGGTGGTCCTGAGTTGTATAAAAAGCAAACTGAGTAAGCCAGAGGAAGCAGAAGAGTAAGCAGCGCCCCTCCCTGGCTTCTGCTTTAGTTCCTGCCTCTGGTCTCCTCTCCCAAATTCTGCCCCAGTTCCCTTGATGATGGGCTATAACCTCTAACATGAAGTGAACCCTTGAACCCCTGAGCCACTTTGGCAATTATCTTTATCACACAGAAGACTTGAATAGAGGTGTTGTGATGGCTGTTCTTGGAATGAACTACAATCCAGAAATGGAGGGCACACCGACCATGAGAGAGTTCCAGCTTGGTTTGAGGTGGGTGAATCCACTTCTAGTCCAGACCCTTAATGCAGGAAGACACACCTTTTGATGCCTTTGTCTGGATCTTGAAGTGGGAGGATAACACCTTTAGTCTGGGCTACACCTCCTGGAAGCCTATGGAAGAATGTGAGAGAAGGAAGGCTCTGCTCGTTGCCTGCTTACCCTCACCTTGCTAGCAGGTCCATTCCTTCATTGGCTTTAGAGCCTATTTCTTCAGGATTCTAGCATATACAGAAGACCAGCTGATACACCCAGCCTTGTGGAGCAAATAGTAGATTCTTGGACTTTCCGTTCAAAACCAACCATTGTTGGATTGGCTGGGCTACGACCTGTACATCATTCCAATAAATTCCTTTTATGTGTATTCATTTCATACATTCTGTGACTAATACAGGCAACATGACTCCCACTATTGCCCCAGAATGTCCCTCTCCCTGCTGAAGCCACCTTTGATGGCAGTCACAGCTTTAAAGGAGTCACAGGAAGACGATCAGACCATACTCTTTTTTTTTTTTTTAAACTTTGTAACCTGGGACAGTGACCCAGGAATCTATCTCATGGAGGCTAAAATTAAAGCAGGACGGTGCCTCTGCCACCAGCACTTCGGGGATTCCATGAAACCCCACAGGCAGAGGCATCTGAAGCATCAGTTTCACCCACCCCACCCCACCCACAGCCTGTGGCCTTAAAACCCACCCCTCCTTAGGCCCTGCGATTTAGCAACTGTGAGACCTTCTATCCATAGCGTATTTGTGACTCGGACTTCAGATACCTGCGCATGTGCCCTGTGAGGCGGCTTTCATCTTCAGAATCCCAAGTGCTTACAAGCCGGTGAAAAGATAACTCCCTGGATATTAATCCACTCCTCTAACACAGCCTTGCAGGGAGAGGAGATCAATGGTATTTGTCAGCGCCTAACACCTCTGTCCCAGTCACGGGAGCCTTTCACGGGCTCTCCTTCAGGAAGAGATAAGGGCCTGCAGCCCCATCACACCTGTGTGTGTTTACTCGGGCCTTTAAAGAGAAGCACTGTAATCAGTGAGTCAGGTATTGAACAATTATAGAACTCCGGAGACTGAGCATAGACTGAGCATGTGCTCCATCCGTCTCTGAGTCAGTGACAAATTCCTCGAGAATCAGGACTCTTCCTATGGTAGGAACTGCATTTCCTTCCCAGGCCACAAAATGTGCCCTGGGGACCTTCTGCCTCTTACCTGGCATGTTTCTCTAAGTAGGTTGCATGGGTTCTGGGGTGAAGCTGGGGGCTAATGAGGAGACAGACATTTCTGGTAGCAACTTACTTATGCTTAGGGAGTGTCTCAGTCAGGGTTTCTATTCCTGCACAAACATCATGACCAAGAAGCAAGTTGGGGAGGAAAGGGTTTATTCGGCTTACACTTCCATACTGCTGTTCATCACCAAGGAAGTCAGGACTGGAACTCAAGCAGGTCAGAAAGCAGGAGCTGATGCAGAGGCCATGGAAGGATGTTACTTACTGGCTTGCTTCCCCTGGCTTGCTCAGCCTGCTCTCTTATAGAATCTAAGACTACCAGCCTAGGGATGGCATCACCAACAAGGGGCCCTTCCCCCTTGATCACTAATTGAGAAAATGCCCCACAGCTGGATCTCATGGAGGCATTTCCCCAATTGAAACTCTTTTCTCTGTGATAACTTCAGCTGTGTCAAGTTGACACAAAACTAGCCAGTACAGGGAGATATACCACTGTTCCAGTATGTATACATAGCAGGCAGCAGGGCCCCTGGTGTACCCAGGTGGTTCCTCTCTCAGCCTGGGGTTGATACATGGACATTTCAGGGATCTGTGTATGCCCTTAGAGAATAGTTCTATCCTAAGGTCACCAGAATTTCCAAGAAGGAAAGAAGTACTTGCTGGAGAGCGTTGGGGACCTCATGTCTTCCTCAGGTCCTTGTATGTGGGAGAGTTCACTTGCCAATATGTGAATAGGAGGACACAGTTGTTACTGCACCCAGAGTTCACGGGGAATCATAGGGCACAGCAGACAGCAACCCTGGCTGAGGCCACACTCCTTGGCAATGCACAGGGTGGGAACCTACTGAAGAACAGGGGTGAACCCCTGGGACTTGAGGTTTTGGGGTTTCTCTGTAGTGACCATTGTCTGTGGGCCATCCACTGATAGTAAAGGGGACAACCTCTCTGAAACAGAAACTCCCAAGTCCCAGGATTGACAGTGGCAGGGACCCAGCAGGCCTTCGGTCAGATGGTTAAACTACACGGTTATAAGAGAAAGAGATGAGGGAATAGGAAATAAGGGGGAGAAGAAGAAGGATAAAATCTCCTCCAGGGCCAGGGCTGGAGAAGCAAAAGGTGTCAGAATATCAGATGTGGAGAGAGGAGGAGGTAGCAAGGAACCAGTGGAGCGCAGAAGATAAGCCCCGAGCCTAGAGGGCTTCTCAGCGCTCACTTTTTAATAGAACATAGTAGCTCAGTGTCTCACGAAGTCTTTAGCCCTTGTTGTCCCATGGGTTCCCAACAGAAAGATGTATTCCACTATCCACATGACAGGAAGTATCAGAAGATGGGGGAACAGAAACCTTATCCATGAAACGTTGCTCTAGACTGTCAATAAAGGTGCATTTATAAGATAAAAATGGGCAAGAATTGTGTGAGAGTCCTAGTTTGCTGATGGGTGATTTACATCCAAATAGACAGCTCTCTAAGGAAGGGATGAAGTCATGGTAGGTGCTAGAAAGAAGAGAGTAATAGAAAGTTTGGCAGGGACGAAAGAACACAATGTTGATGGACATCTGTGGCCTATGATAGTGGCAGTTGCTGGAGTAGTGACTCTACTTGCCTTCTATTGCTGTGATAAACCAACATGGGGAGGAAGACATTGCATCATCTTACACATCACAATCCATCACTGAGTGATGTTGGGACTCACGCAGGAACTGAAGGAGAACTATAGAGAGATGCTACTCACTGGCTTTCTCCCTAGCTCGCTCACAGGTTACTTAGCTTCTTTCCCATCCAGCTCAGCCTACCTTCCTAGGGCTAGTGCCACCCACGGTGGGCTGGGTCCTCTCACATCCATCATCAGTCAAGACAATCTTTCACAGACATGGCCACAGGCCAGTCTGATTTAGGCAATTCCTCAGCTGAGGCTCCATTCTTCCATTCTTCTGGGTTCAGTTCTGGATTGTGTCAAATTGACAATAAAGAACAAACCAGCTTAATTTCAGAGCAATCTGTCCTTCTAAACAGTGCCTTGTATTCTTGAAGGTTACAAATTAAGTACCTTGTCGACTTGGCTTGCGCATCTGTTTTACTGAGCCCCAACCCTGACAACTCAGAGTCCTCTTGGACTGACTGTTAAGTTTCTGCCTTCAGCCTGAGCCGCCTTAGTGTTTCCCTTCTCAATGTCTTTTATGATTTTACAGAACTATCAGATGTGAGTGTGGGTGATTTGTAATTGGTGAAAACCACGGCGTGTTTAAACACGTGTTTTTGTTTGTCTGCTGCCCTGTGCTACTGGTGAATCAGACACAAGGAGAAGGGGTATTAGAATAAACTTGAGCTTCTGTTTGGAGGCTTTATATGCAGTGGCAGTTCAAAGACAAGGCTTGCTTCTGTCCAATGAGGATGCTGTTCAAGGACGCAGCTGCTGATACCGCAGGGAGGGAGGCTTATTTGTACCTAGCGGAGGGCCCTCTAAACGCTAAATAACCGTCTTTGCGCTGCCCTTCCCTCTTCGCGCCGCACTTCGCCCGGCTCACCTCTGTGCATCTGCGGCACTAAGAAAAATGTCTCTTCTCTTTTAAGTGTCTCTTTTGAGCTTCCCTCCTAATTGTTTCACCTCTGCTCAGCAGCCCCATCAAGAAGAATTCTCCTTGTTCACCATTAAAGCATATCACTTGGATTGTCGGATATTAGTGTTGTCACAGGCAAGGGGCCATTGGCTCTCTCCTAAGCTTCTTAAGCTTTTGAGAATACCCAGAAGGTTCCAGGGCATCCTCAGGGGTCGCCAGTGCTGGGACCCAAAGGCCTGAAGCCTCTTGTAGCTCTTCAAATGCAAACACAGAGGCGGAGCAGCAGTTACCATAAAGGCTGGGGCATAGCTGGTTCCCTAAATAGGATCTTCACAAAGGATCAGTGGCAGCCTGTTCCCTCTCTCTTCTGCTTCCCCTGCTGGCTATGTGGAGCTGGTACTAGCCCCTTGAGGATTAGAAAACATTTCTTTAAAATGCCCACTCAGGGGACCAACAGTGCAATGGTATTTGCTGCTAAGCCTGGTCTCTAGGACCTACCTAGTGGAAGAGAACCAAATCGCACAACTTGTCCTCTAACCTACACACACACACACACACACACACACACAGAGGCCAACATATGAGGACACAAGCAGTCTCTCAAATCCTGCATATGCCTCCCTGGAAATGGCTGCTGACCGAAGAATGGGTTTTATACTTGTATATGAAAAGAAGAATGTCATTTCACAATTTGTAAAATTCCTATGAAACTCAAACGTTATTGTCCCTAAATAAAGATAAATTTGTTGCAGCCACACCCAAGGTTTCATATTCTCTATAGCTCTTTCAGGATATGGTGACAGAGCTCACTAATATGAATTATCCAGGAACTAACACAACAACATCATTATGCCCAATGATGCTACAGTTACTATCCAAGGTTTCTCATTTTATTGTCTTACTTACCCACGGCCAACTGCAGTCTGAGAATATAAAATGGAGACCCTCAGAAATAAACAAGCCATACAGCTTAAGTCGCAAGTGTTCTAGGTAGCAAGCATAGTGAAACTCCAGCTGCTTAACTCTAGCCTGCTTGGGCAGGGGAATCCCATCACCCCATGTGCTCACGCTGTATAGTCTACCCACCCATGAGTTTTGTAGTCAGTAACCCTGAGCTCAGATTGACTCTCTTGGCACCACACTGCTTTTATATTCAAGTGAACCACATTGTATCTAATAGTGGCCACAAAACGTGAAGAAAGTGATACAGGCTATTTTAGTACAGTGTACAGAACCACTGTTGCTTTAAATTTATCATTAGCTAGTCATCAAGACTTTAAATGTTAGTGTGTGTTTGCACGCACGACAGTGTGAGTGTGGAAGTCACAGAATAGCTGTGTTTGTTAGTCAGTTCTCTCTTTCTGCCATGAAGGTTCCTGGGATCAGAACTCAGGTTGTCAGACTTCGCAGCAAGAGCCCTTAATCAGTGAGCTGTCTCGCTGGCCATCACTGGCAATTCCCAATTTCAGAGTGTGACTAATTTAGAAATGAAACTTTCTTATGAGAGTGTGTGTGTAAGAAAAAAAAAGAAACGTGCTGTATCACTATCTCTGTTTTAGGCATCCCGTGGAGACTTGAGTTTGTCCCTGATCGTTTGGGGGACTTCACAGGAGGACTACAGGCCTGGAAACACCCCTCCCTCTCCTTACATTCTAGGTTTTCAGAGGATGAGTTTCCCAGAGTTACTGGATGTCTTTCTCTGCTCCTCGTGTGCTGTGGGTTGGTGCTGAGTTTGTTCTGGTGTGTGGTGATGCCCTTCCATGGGACTCAGTGGGCTCTGGACCTGCAGTGTGGGTGACCAACTTGTAACAAAGACAAACACCAATGCCTATGTGAAAGTGCACAGTGGTGACTGTTTGACATTAAAGCCCCGGGCACGGTAGGAGAGCCAAACCACGCCACACTGCCCTCCCACAAGACAAGGCATCACATTAAAGATTTAGGAACATGCTTGCGCCTGCGCAGTGGCAGTGGGGCTGGGGGTTGGGGGGGGGTTGGGGGAGGTCTGAGACAGGCTGAATGCCTCTGCTTCTTCCTCCTGATATGTCTTTGTTAAAAGCTCCTGGGAACCTGGCCCCCTTTGTATAGGCAGCTGCTTCCAGTCAGAGGAGCAGAGGCTAATTTGCAATCTGATGAACGTTTGTCTTTCCACCACTAGGAGCAAAAACTTTCTGGAATCTATCTGTTGTACGGATTATGTATGTGTAAGAGTTGAACGGCAGTTAAAAACAAGCCTCGGAAATCAGGAAGTCATTTTCTACAAAGAGGGCAGGTCCTGGTTGGGCCTAGGCCGAGGTAAACCTCTCTCCTATAGTCCCCCACTCCAAGCCAAGGCTTTCCAGTTGGCTGACTTGGTGGTAATTGAATCTGGAGGTGGGATCCTTGTTCTCTTAAGACTTGCCAGTGGAGCTCTATAATCCTCTCTGGCTCCTCAGCGAATCAGGTCTTCGGTTTATTGACATGTAATTAGATCCGTGTGTGTCACTGTGTCAATGCCAGTGCAAACATCACAGGGCGAGCAGCTGATCCTTACAACATCAGCCCCCTAATCTCCAGGGATGCCTGTTGACAGGAGCCTGGGGGATACCTGACTCCAGCTCAGAAGCTGCTCCGTGGCAGAAACCTACCACCTCCAGGTTTCCTTGATCCATCCACAATGTTCCTCACCATTTGCAGGGACAGGCAAAAGGAAGAGAGGGCCTTCTGATTCCGGCTCCGCATTTTCCCCTACGACGTCGAAGGAAGTGGGACACAATGCCTGGTGCCTGAGGCATCCAGGACTAGAGCCCCTCTGAGTTTCCTTGACTTAATTAAGGGACTTGCTTTCTGGAAAGTTCCTCTGATTACATCCTTTTCCGTGCTGAGATGAGCCTTTGCAGCAGGTGTTTATTAGTGACTCTGTCACAGACTGGCAGGGATATGCTAGTCAGGTGACGTCAAGGTTCGTGGACAACGGTGAACTGGTCACCGCTGCTTTGTTAGCTGTGTGCTGACTGAGCCTGGGCATCTCACTGAACTAGCACTTGAGGGGCCTCATTTATGTTCCTGTGTTTCTGTGAAGCCAGGGCCTCCTCATGCCTGTTGCACAGTTATTGTAACTGAGGCTATGAGAAGTTTATGATCTTTTTTTTAAAAAAGAGATTTATTTAGATTTATTTATTTTATGTATATGAGTACACTTTAGCTGTCTTCAGACACACCAGAAGAGGGTGTCCATTACAGATGGTTGTGAACCACCATGTGGTTTCTGGGAATCGAACTCAGGACCTCTGGAAAAGAAGCACTGACTGGTGCTCTTAACCACTGAGCCATCTCTCCAGCCCATGAAGTTCATGATCTTGCTGGAATATGCACAAACTGGACCCCCGGGGGAGTGGACAGCTGCTGGATCAAATGGGCTAGTTCCCCCAATCACTATGTCAGTTGGCCTCAGAGGGCTTCTCTTGGGCATGGGTAGTCTTTAGTACTGACCAGCCAGTTCAGACCAAGGCCAGGTGGGTGAGACCTAAAATAATGACACTTACTTCCTCAGCCATGGCCCCAGATGGTTCACTGATGGTGGACCTTGGCCCCTTGGTGGTTCACTGCAGTTTATCCTGACTGCCATATGGTTAGCCATACTGTAGGCTCTGGCTCTCAGGTGGCTCACTATAAGGGGCAGAGTCAAGGCCATTGTGGCAGGAGTAGGAAAGAGAAGAGCCTTTGGCTCTCCCTCCTCTGTGGTGCATTTCTCTGAGCCTCTTGGATATGGAGGAGCAGGCCTCTAGCTTCTGAATCTCTGGAGTTCTACCACTGCCTGTTGGTCCCCTGCAGGTCTATCTTTCTGCTTCTTGTTTGCTTGTTTTAAAAGTGATGTGGTGTCTGACTGTGTAAAGTTGTTCTCAACGCAGCCACAGTGAAGCAGGAAAACTGTGGTGGGTTGAAGGGGTATTCCCTCAGGAAATTCTGAATTTTCCTCAGGAAAATCTGCATCTTCCCTGGTGCAGAAAACAACATTTAGTTTCTAAAACAAACCACAAAGAGCTCTTATCAAGGTCCAGTCCATCCGATTTCCATTGCCTGTTGCTCACCTGGTGAGACCTTTCCTGTAATGAGGGGCAGTCTTCCTTCACCTGCCCTAGGATCGCTGGTGTTGGAACTCTATGAGTGACCAGCAGAGCCTGCGTGCATCTTGGTATGACCAGAGATGCCAGTGATGCCCGAGGCTGGCTGAGAGGAGGCCCCTCCTCCGGGATGTTTCTGTTTCTCTGGCTGCAAATAGCACAGCCTCTTGCTTGTGAGTCTCCTACCAGGAGGTGAGCCACCAATGCATCTGATTCAATTCTGAGAAGCCTTTGAAGGTGACAGGCTCCCCTGTAAAATGTCACACCAATCAATAAGGCATGCTGCACTGGGTAGAAGAAACAAATGGCACCTCTTATCTTGTTTACTGTGGAGCTACACTGTAACCCATTTTATTTTGGGTAATTAAAGTGTGTGTGTGTGTGTGTGTGTTTGTGTGTAGGGGTTGGGGAGAACCATGTGCTTATAGGAAACAAATTTAAGCTAGCATAAAACAGCATCTCATGAAAAGTGCCTCTGGTCCTTAGCTGATACTTCCATGTGTAAGTCTGTATGTGTTCTTGTGTGTGCAGTTATGGTCTATACTCGTCTAGGTGTTGTCAGGACATGGAGAGCTGATGTTACGTAGTCCAGATATAACTCCCATTGTAGTATGGGTCAGAATTCCAATCCTTTTCATGGCTGGATAAGCAGCCAAAAACAAGAGAACAGTAGTGGCCAAGCAAAGAGCAAAGAAGAGCCCATGGTGAGGGTATCGAGTGGTTAGCCTGGTTCCAATGCTTCGCAGCACATACAATGTGCTAATGTTCTCAAGAGATTCAGGGTGGATTCCTGACCTGGCAATCCCACCTCTGGGTCCTCAGTCACACAACACACAAGACACACGCATGCTCCTCCTGTGTCCACACCAGCCCAAAGAGGAAGCTTTCATAAGCCTGCCTGGACAGCCAGGTATGTAGAAGCCTCATGGTAGAAGGTTGCCCAGCCATAGGAAGGAGTGGAATTCTGATCCATTCTCCTCATGTCACATGGGAACAAACAGACTCGAAAGGACAGATGTGGACTATTCCACTTATGAGAAGTGTCTGCAGTACATCAGTGACCTTTCAGGATGAAGAACAGATTGAGAGATGCTGAGGGGCCTGAGGGGCCACACAGTGGACACAGCACCAACTTCCGGGTGATGAATGTCTTAGGGATGGAAGTTCCAGCTCAACTGGTGGTCAAAAGTGCTATATATCTTGTTCTATGCATTTCACCCCAGTGAGAGTATGTATGTGTGTAGGTGCATATGTGTATGTAAATGTGTGTGTGTGTGTGTTTGTATGGTTGAAAGTCTGGCAAGATAGCAGACAGGTGCTCTCACCTTGTCAACAGAAAGGCTGGTGCAGGCTTCACCTGTTCGTGCTGTGATTGGGCCTCACCTGTCTGTGCTGTGATTGGGCCTCACCTGTTCGTGCTGTGATTGGGCCTCACCTGTCTGTGTTGTGATTGGGCCTCACCAGTCTGTGCTGTGATTGGGCCTCTGCTCTGCTCATGTTGTGACTGGACCTCCTCTCAGGCTGCAGTGTTTGGCTTCAGGCAGTTGCAGCTCAGGTCTCCGGCTCATCGAGATTCAGAGCAGCACCATGTTCTGTTTGGTGTGTACTTTGGGCATGAGAAAGGAACTCTATTTATCCTTTAGGAGGAGTTAGTGAGTTTATTTTATGTATTGGCAATTTATTTAAGAGAAAAACGACTTTAGTGGTCAAGGTCAAGCTTTAGAAAGATGGAGCGTGTGTTGAATTTATTTTGTCCTTAGTGCCTGAGATCTGTCTGACAGTCCTGAGCCTATCTAGTCCTTCAGCCCCAGACTTAAGGAAAGCAGGTTCTTTCTTTGAGGCTTCTGTCAGCCTGCTCTGGAGAGGCATGGGAGACACCAGCATAGGTTGATGTGAGGGGTCCTTTATGTCCTTTCTGCTTTGAGCAGCCTCAAACTGCCCCCTGAAGTACCTTCTCCCCAGTGTGGGGCCAGACAACCCACTCTCAGCAGACAGCTCCTCCTCCATGCGCTGAGGGAGAGAGAGGGCTGCTTATCTATCCCAGCACTGGTCCTTCTCAGTGTGGCAGGGTCTGGGTAGTTCTGTAGCCAGAGGGTCTTGTGAGCCCAGGAGATCTAACAAGGCTGGCATGGGTATCGCAGTTAGACTCCATCTCAAAACAAAACATTATTAAGAATGACTTTTAAAAGTGAAAAGAGCAGGCCTTACCTCAGGCCGCCTGTCTTGGGTTTAGAGGAGGTAAGAAAGAGGTGTGTGTCTGCCTGAGCCTCCTAATCCCTTGCCCCTGAGCAAGCGGGTGCTGCTGCAGAAAAGCTCCAGGCTGTGGGAGCAACAGGTGCTGTCACTAGGGGGAAATACATTTTAGCGAATCAGTGGAATTCACTTTACATTTTAACTCAATATCCTCCACTATTGTTATTTTACACAGCCAAACTGGGCGCAGCCATTATCACCAAAGCAGAAAAGACACTTAGTAACACGAGAGGAATCTAAAATAAACCACATCTGAGTAATCCAGAGATTAACCTCACCCTCACGCGACCTTTTCCAGACTGTTCTTCCCACCCCTCTTCCATTTCCACCCCAACTCCTTTCCTCCCCTCCCCCCACCCCCACCCCCCTCAGTACTTAAGGGTGGCTGTGGGTTCGATTTTTTTTTTGAGATAGAATGAAAGTACACCTCCCCAGTACAGTATCCTTGTCTCCCCCGTCCCAATAAAGAGCTTCCATCCTTTTATCGACATGAGCAGCCAGGGAGTGGTCTCTCCCTCCCTCTGGAGGAGCGTGCATCCCAGCCCTTGCTAGTGTGCTCAGACGGAGGTGAGCACCACCCCATCTCTGGCTGTTTTCTTGCCCTCCAGAATGAGACACCCAGGAGTGCTGCAGCAGTAACCATTGCTGTGATTTCCTTGGGAAACACCCTGGAGTGTTGCAACAGTAGCCATTGCCAGTTTTTTCTTCAGCATTTTTGGGTTTTTCTAGCAGCTTGCTGCTTAGACAGCCTCCTCAAATGTACCAGTTCATGTTCTCATTGTGGAACATCCCTGAGTGCCAATCCAAGAGGTGAAACCCCAACACGTCTCAGTGTTCACTGGGTCTTACAGATGGGGTTGCTTCTTCACGCCTTAACTAGTTTGCCTTGTTGCACTGTGCCTTCTCCTTCAAGTATGTCTGAGTCCCTTCTTCTTGTTGTTCTTCTTCCTCTTGTTCTTCTTGTTCTTTTTCTTGTTCTTCTTCTTGTTCTTCTTGTTCTTGTTCTTCTTCTTCCTCCTCCTCCTCCTCCTCCTCCTCTTTCTCTTCTTCCCCCTCCCTTTCCTTCTTCCCTTTCCTTTTCTCTTCTCCTCTTCCTCTCTTCTTCCTCTTCCTCCTCTTCTCTCCCCCTTCCTCTCTTCTTCTTCCACTTCCTCTCCCTCCCTTTTACTTTGCTCTCCCTTTCCTCCCCTCTTTTCCCCCTTCTCCTTTTCCTCTTTTTCCTCCTCTTTCTCTCTTATCTTTCCCTTCCTCTCCTCTTCTTCCCTTTTCCTTTTCTCTCCTCTTCCTCCCCTCCCTCCTCCTCTTTCTCCCCTTCTACTCCTCTTTCTCCTCCTTCTTTCCCTTTCTGCTCCTCTTTCTTCCTTTCCTCTTCCATCTCCTCCTCTCTTCTTCCTTCCTTTCCTCTCATTTCCCCTCTCTCTTCTTCCTCATCAGGCTACCCTTTCATACTTGTAGCCACGCCCACTTGTGCTTCACTGTGGACAGACTGTGGTCTTTACAGTTATCTGTCTTAAATGCCTTAAAGAGCATCTTCAGAGTGGGGCACTGGGTCAGTGGGAGGAAGGGGAGGATCCAGTCACAGGATGAAGCAGACAGCAGTGCTGACAGGAGACAGCTAATGATTCCTAGGGTGAGTGAGAGGTAAGACCTAGACACCACGGAGCAGAGGACATGTAGGTAGACATGCTGGTCTGGGTCCACAAACTCCTATTACCCCCGTCAGAAAGCGGCTATCCCTGCATGCAGTGTACAGCTGACAGTGCAGCAGCTGCAGATCTTATCATGGCTCTGCCCTCTCTCAGCCCTGGAGTATAAAGGCCTTGTAGGAGGTTGGCTTGCTCTTCTGCTCAAAATTGTATTACTTGCTCTTCTCTCTCAACAGAGCAGCAACCAAGACTGCTGTCTGGTCACTATGTCCAGGCTTCTGTCATCAGCCAGGTGTGACTCTAGCTTTGCCTGAGCTCTGTGCCACGGGAGACACAGAGAGCCTCTGCAGTCCTGGGGATGAAAAGTGCTTTGCACATGGGCCTGAGCATCACACACACACACACACACACACACACACACACACACACACACACGGGCAGTGCACACCCATGAGATGGGATGGACCTTAAAGCCAAGCTCATGTGTGGTTGGGAGAGTCAGAAAGACTTAAAGACTGCTTCTCCGTGCTGGTACCTGGGCAGCACCTGTGGCTCTCGAGATATTCCCACGGGCCCAGCACTTGTGAGACTACTCCTAAGCACAGCAATATTTTTATTCAGACTCAGTTGGCAGACACTGCACGGTGGAGTGACAGCTCTGGAGTTCAGGGTTCAGAGGTCAAAGTCCAGCTAGGCCTACGGAGGCCCTCACCTGATGAAGCCTTGTGCTTTCTGGATTATTCTCTCAAGAGACAAGTTTCGAATATGCGCAGGTGTGGGAAGTTTGCACAGGGTTTAGCTTCTGAGACATCTATTCCTGAGGAGGGCTCAGCTCTGCTGGCTCTAGGCCTAGGGGGATTCACCTCCCAAGCTGTAACACCTCATCTGTCTGAGTGTCCATCCCTTTTGAGGGGCAGGTAGCACCGAAAACATGATGATAGCCATGATGTCAGGCCGGGTGTCAATAGTTAGGATGAGGTTGTCTCCTCATCCAAAGGGGAAGCTTGCATAAGTCAGACCTACAGACAGAGACTGTGGAGGGAGACTCGAAGCTGTGCTCCCACCATGCCAGAGACATCCATCACCCCAGAGGGGCCTAAAGGGGTGCATCCTTAGGGCTCTGGGAGAGCACAGTCTACCTGAGGCTCAAGCTCTGACTTCTGAGTCCAGGGACTGTTTAAATCAGCCAGACATCTGTGGAACTTGATGCCCAAACCTGCCAGAGATCCTTCAAGACTGAAGCAGGCATATCTGTGCATGAGTTTGCCTGGCTCGGGGCAGGGGGGTGGTGTCATTGTAGCCTATGGTCACCTACTTCTCCAGCCTGTTGCTGGGCTGTGACAGCTGCCATCTATCTTGCTATCATGCCTGCCGAAAGAGCGGAAGCCATGTTTAATCAAAGGAAGCCATTTCAGGCTTCTCCCTGCGTGGAAAGTTCTGCAGCCGACCCACTGCATTCCCGTTCCCAGCTGTTTTTCTTCCTCTGACTGTGTGAGATTCAAATCTCAGGTTTCAGCAGTCTTTGGGAAGTGAGGGCAGCCACCATGGCGGGCAAGGTCAGAGTGCTCAGAAATGACTAGTGATTAGTTGACAATTGTTATGATACAGGCTCCACAACAATGGAATTAGTCTTTAAAGAGAGAAATTAAAAGGTAGTTTGCCCCCGAGGGAGCTGTGGGGCTCCGGGAATTAGTGAGGATGATTCTCCTCCTCGGGACAGACACAGAGCCCCAGGGCGCCTCATTGTTTAATCAGGACAGTATCGTTGAACTGATTAATCGTGCTTCCCCTGAAGGGAGATGCTTGCCTGGGAATGATTCCACTCTGCAGAACGCCAGTGCCATCGCGAGCAGGGCTCCAGGCCTATTGGCTGAGTTAGGGAAGGGATGCGAGCTGCTAGAGCATGATGAGGTAGGCTGGGACCTGCCCTGCCCACTGAGCAGCCTTCTGCTTTGGACCCACCCCCATGCTGTGCTTGCTTCAAGTATAGCAGGGAGGATGCAGACTTCCTTCCCTCTTTCCGTGTCTGGAGCACAGAGGGGAAGGTAGACAGCTGGGCAGGGTCTAAGGGCAGGGTTGACATAAACTGAAGTCTGAGTCCTGGCAGCTACCATACTGTACTGGTTTTGTGTGTCAATTTGACACAGGCTGGAGTTATCACAGAGAGAGGAGCCTCCCTTAAGGAAATGCCTCCATGAGATCCAGCTGTAAGGCATTTTCTCAATTAGTGATCAAAGGTGGGAGGGCCCATTGTGGGCGGTGCCATTCCTGGGCTGGTAGTCCTGGATTCTATAAGAAAGCAAGCTGAGCTGGGCAGTGGTGGCACTTATCTTTAATCCCAGTACTTGGGAGGCAGAGGCAGTTGGATTTCTGAGTTCAAGGCTAGCCTGGTCTACAGAGTGAGTTCCAGGACAGCCAGGGCTATACAGAGACACCCTGCCTTGAAAAACAAAACCAACATAAAAACAAAAAACAAAAAAGCAAGCAAGCAAGCAAGCAAGCAAGCAAGCAAGCAAGCAAGCTAAGCGAGCAAGCAAGCAAGCTAAGCGAGCCAGGGGAAGCAAGCCAGTAAAGTAACATCCCTCCATGGCCTCTGCATCAGCTCCTGCTTCCTGACCTGCTTGAGTTCCAGTCCTGACTTCCTTTGGTGATCAACAGCAATGTGGAAGTGTAAGCTGAATAAACCCTTTCCTCCCCAACTTGCTTCTTCTTGGTCATGATGTTTGTGCAGGAATAGAAACCCTGAACAAGACACATACACATGGGTAGGGAAGGATCTATGGCCTGTGAATCCTCCAACTTGACTTCCCCATGACATCTCTGTCACCAAGTCCCACAGATCCTGTTCAATGCCACCCATCAGCAACACAGGTCTTAACGGACATTACAATGTTCCTATTTTGCCGTCTCATTCAGGATTGAGTGTGAGCCAACCACTGGGGTAAAGATGCTGACAGGTATCCCAGCATTCTACTTCAGGCGCGACTATGCTCATCTGATCTATTGCATTACACCGCAGAACGTCACGGCGAGGGCCGTTTGGCTATCCTCAGTAACATCTCAGTGTCCCAGTGTGCCTGAGCAGCAGCTGGAGGCCCACAGTGAATCGTGTGTGTGTGTGTGTGTGTGTGTGTGTGTGTGTGCAGTCAAGTTGAAGTAGGGGAGAAAGCTAACCCACAAGGCAAAAACTCAAGTTGTTGCAGATAAAAATACTTACTTTTACCTAAGATGTGCTTGAGACTCTGAGGAAGAGCAGACCAGAAGGATGCATCATGTTTAACACACCCTTCCACTCTGAGAACCTGGAGACTTGGGAGTCTTCCGTCTCCCTCTGACAACTCCAGGGCTCTGCTGTCCACTGGATGTAGAATGTTGTTGGAATAATTTATAAAGTAGTGCTTCAGGCAACTTCAGGGTCTTGTGTTTGCTACTATCTTCCCCCCCCCCCGACCTTGAAGAGGCAACTTTGAGATCTGTTCAGTGGCAAACGGGGAGAACACGCACACATTATCAAAGAGGAGCGAGATCCCCGACGACGTATTGCTTTGTAAGAGAATCAAGCAGTTCTGTAACTTCACTGCTCGAGCTACTGGATAAAGTTTACGGTGAGGATTATACTATTTATGGGATGTATGATCCTTTTTAAAGATGCTGCTTGCTTTGCTCTGTGTAAAAAAACACAACACAACAAAACAAAAGAAAAGAAAACCCCACAAAACCTCTTTCAACAACAAAGCATGGTTAGGATTTAGCAACACGCCACAACGGAACAAGTCACCCAGGCAGGGGGATGAGGTGCAATGCCTGTCTGCACATTAGTATATCTGGGGTGGAAAATGCTGTTATGTTTTTCCTTACAGGAAATCCCTTAGCAGTTTACCAGAAGGTTTTGAAAAGGTATATATTCAGAATAAATCCTCACTTTGCTTTCTGAAGGAAAGTGGTCCAATGGCAACAGTTTCATAACTGTTAATAGCAGTCCCCCTTGGTACAGAAAAGTCTCTCTGGATACACAGCAACAACACCCTCTGATCTGCTGGAGCCCAGCTTTGTACATTTAGTTCTTATAATCTTTCCATTCTGTGCTTTAATTCCTTTCATTAAAAACAATATATATATCTTAAAAAACACACACACACTATACTATATGGTATTATATTGTATACATATACATACATACACACACACACATATATACATACACACACTCTATACTATATGGTATTATACTGTATGTGTGTGTGTGTATATATATATATATATATATATATATATACACACACACATTAATACACACATACACACAAACACACACACTATACTATGTGGTATTATATTGTATGTATACACACACATACACAGACACACATATATACACACATACACACAAACAAACACACTATATTATATGGTATTATATTGTGTATATATATATATATATATACACACACATACACACACACAAACACACATACAATACTATATGGTATTATATTGTATATGTATATATATATATATATATATATACATACACACACATACACACACACATAATAGTAAAATGACCCAAATATTAGCTGATATTTGAGGTGTCTATTGTGAGTCCCAGGACTTATTTCCCTAAAGCTTTTTGGGTAGCCTTGATGTTTCCCTTTCCTGCCACACACCTGAAATCTGAAGATGCTCTGCCCTGTTGTCCTCTGTGGAGGCTGCTACAGGCAGCAGGAGTTGCTGCTGTCTGTGGTGGCAGCCATGGCTACCATGAATTTGCAGGCTCTAAGTGATGACTTTCTGCAGGTGTGGCACTCTCTTGGGGTCCTGGACGTCCTCACTTACAAGTCCCTTGTCTCCTGTTCTCTTCAGCAAAGAAATATACAGAATCAAAGCAGGATCTGGGTTCTATATTCCATTGAAGTTGGTAGGCATCTGATGGGATGCGCTGCACAGCTCATAGGAAAAGCCAAGTGCTACCTGCTGCCTTGACACCTCGCCCTGGAGTAGTCACCCCATGTGTCCTGAGACACTAGCAGACATTTACTGAACATCTGAGGGCCCAGGCGATACCGCCCATGCTGGGTGTTATTCAGCTACTCTGCATCATCCTGTGGACAGAGGCCACCCGACTCTCTACATGTGACTGTCTTAGAAATTGCAGTATGACAGCTGGCATCCGATGGCCTCGCCCCCAGGTCTGTTCCGCTGCAGAGCTAAGGGCTGTGAGTCAGGTTGTCTGGGCATGCTGAAGGAGACTGGACACGGAGGACTGCATTGCCTTGGGGGGCCTTCGACAGACCCCGCCTCCAGCGGAGGAAGAAAACAACTTTCCTCCTGGGCAGAACTTCCGGGTGGGGACACAGGGATGGAGTTCCTTCTAGAAGTGGGATACTGCTACTCCTGTCTGGCAAGTTCTATGGTCACCTGGGGTAGGCACAGGTTAATGCTGGCCTTAGGCTGTCGCTCCAGCTTGTGAGAGGTGATTTGTTTATTCCTGCCTGTGGATATTGCTGGGCCTGCTTTTGCAGTGTGAACATTTGGCCACATAAAACCAATTACTGAAAATTACCCCCATTTTCCTAGGCCCAGTTGGCATCTTTATTTTCTACTCCTGCAGTGTGGAAATAGACTGGCAATGGGGCAGCGTGGGGTACAGGAAGCTCTGATTGGGTCCTGAGCAACCTGGCTCCAGGATGGTGAGAAATGCAGCTGGCAGTGAAGTGCCATGTTTCCCTGTGGGTAGTGCCCGCAGAGGCCAGCGACTGTCACCTTCCTGAGCCTCTAGCAGTTGTTCTCAACTTGTGGCTCATGACCTACTTTGGGGTCGCATATCAGATATCCTGCACATCAGATATTTGCATTACAATTCACAACAGTCATAAAGATAGTTATGAAGTAGCAATGAAAGTAATTTTATGGTTGGGAGTCATCACATGAGGTATTAAAAGGTCACAGCATTAGGAAGCTCTACCCATGAGCTGTTCTTCCCACCCTGCTCCGTCTGAAACAGGACTGTGTACATTCTTTGAAGAGAGGGATCTGGTCTAGAGGCTTCTACTCTGGCCATTGCTCTGGTATCCCAAGTTTGGGTAGAGCCATGGATGGGATTTATCTCCTTCCTTCCTTCCTTCCTTCCTTCCTCCCGCTCTCATGTCCTCTTCTCCCTAGACTTCCTGAGGATGGAGAGCTTCTCCGACGACCCTAGCTAAGAGTTTAAGCATCAGAATCCAAGGCTTACTCAGCGGGAAGGACATCATTTTCTTCCGCTTTTGCCTTTGCCGCTCAGGGTTTGAAATTCTGTTACAGTCATGGCTTGGTTATCAGAATACTTCCAGCAAGGCCTTTGGGGACAAATGAATACAATCTAACCAGAGGAGCTCCAGATGGCTACACTTTGTTTCATGCAGCTTCGGGTCTGGGGCTCGGACACACCCAGAGAGTTCCCAATGTTGAGTCCCCAAGAGCCCAAGAGCTTCTGACTTCTGGGCCTTCTGCTGGGAATCCTGGCTTCTGAGGCTCTATGGGCATCTCTGCCTTTCTCTCCTACCCATGAGCTGTTCTTCCCACCGTGCTCTGTCTGAAACCGTTTTGTGTACATTCTTTGAAGAGAGGGCTCCAGGTGTCCACCACCACTGCCCTGGTAGATCTCTAACATTGTAGAGAGAGTGATGGGGGTCACTAAGACATGGGCCTTGTCTCCACTTTCCACAGCAGATGTTCTACATCTGTTTGGTAGGCACCAGAAACCTGCTGGGGTGTGATGCCCTGGGCTGTGGGAGAGAGCTGCTTCAAACACGGCAGGTTGTTGGCTTGAGTATAGGAGGGAGTTGGAAATGCAATTCTGTTCTCCTTTCCTTTGCTCTTCCCTCCCTTTCTCCTTCCTTCCCTCCCTCCCTCCTTCTTTCCTCCCTTCCCTCCTTCCTACCCTCCCACCTTTCCACTCCTCTTTCTTCCTCCTACCCTCCCTCTCTCCTCTCTTCCCTCTGCCCCTCCCACATTTCTTCTCTCCTTCACTTTCTCCCTTTCTCCTTCAAGAAATGTAGACGATGCCTACATCCTACTATTAGGGGGAGGAGTGGGGAGGCAAGGCTGGCAGGCCTTATCCAAAGTGGTCTAGAGTTACCGAGGGGGCATTTACATAATGGCAGGCTACAAGGCTGTGGGGTGTGTCTCAGAGCGGGGCTCATGTGGTTCAGGCCTTGAGTAAAGAAAGATGGTGAGGAGACAGGAGCATGGAGCAGAGACTGGTACATATGTCCAGCACAAGT
Source organism: Mus caroli (assembly GCF_978045245.1). Lineage (NCBI taxonomy): Eukaryota > Metazoa > Chordata > Mammalia > Rodentia > Muridae > Mus > Mus caroli. The sequence goes on along the minus strand of NW_028227265.1, from coordinate 117,306,603 downwards.
CATTGTGTTCCCTAGATGGGTGGTGGAGTGGCCTCTGGCAAAGACAATGGAGCAATTTGGGGTTAGACAGGGAAGGGACTGTGCCTGAGACACCTATGGCTTTTTTTCTGGGGAGGTCCAACAGTGAGGAGTCTGCAGTAAGAGATGCCAGGAGCCAACTACAACAGGCCTACACACAAGCTGTGGTGAGCAGTTGGCTACCTGCTGCTGGTGCTGTAGCCACTGGCTACTCAGAGGAGGTTAAATAACCTTGCCCAGAAAGTGCTGTGTGGAGCCATCAAGATCCCTCAGTGCAAAATACTGTCTTTTCTCCCTACCTCCTCCACTGTTTATTTCGCTCAAAGGAAGTGAAAACTCTAGTGTGGTGGAGAATGCCTGGAGCCCCCACCTTGGGGAACAAGAGTTTTTAAAAGTTCAAGGTCATCACCAGCTACATAGTAAGGGTGAGGCAGACCAGGTGTTCTCTCCCCTCCTGCGGCAGGTTGCTTTTGCCCTGTGGATGATGGGAGAACAGGCACAGCACCCCAAGAAGCACCCACACTTAAGGCACAAATAGAAAGGGAAGCTGGAGTGTCCTGAGCAAAGGCAGGGAAGCAGGGGGGTGGGCGAGGGAGGAAGGAAGGCCGTAGGAGGCTAGCCAGGGAGGAGGCTAGCCGGGGCATTATGAAGCCCTAGCCAGAGGTCAGAACCAGGGCAGACAGACAAGTCATTGCTGTCGAAAGACTTCCCTAGGCTTCTTCTCTAGGCTTGGAGGAGGCTCCCTTTGCAGAGAGGCAGGGGCCGTGCTGTTTGCTTTCTAGTCTGCTGTGGGCTCAACAGAGCGGCAGGGAAACACTTATATACATTGACCCTCAGGTGTGCAGCTTGCAGAATTACAAGGGTCAGAAGCACAAATCTCACCTGGGCTGTAAAGGAGCCGGGAGTAACAGGAGCTATGATTTATGCTTTGATAACTTAAGTGAAATAAATTGATAGTTTCACATGGGAGAAAAAAATGACCACGTCTATTCCCACAGACTCTAAATGCTATTCTGGTTAGAAATTTCAGCAAATGGGACAAAGATAAAATCAGTTGGTCATTAATATATGCTTTAACACCTGTGAGAGACGAGGACCACAACCTTGCTTTAGGCCTTGCCGCAGGCTTTAGTGTTAACACTATTCCTCTGAAGTAAAGACCTAGGTTAGCTAAGAAGCACAGCTCCACGGTGTGGAGTAAGAACAGACATGGGGAAGGTGGAGGACCTGACAACCCAGACCAGCCAGAGTCCTGCATGCCCTACTCATTCCCCAGGCGACAAGGACACGGCCACACTCGGGCCACCTAGTGGATCCCTACAGGAACCAAAGTGTGTGTTCCTGGATGCAGAGATCATTGTTGTCAGGTGATCTCTATCACCACAAAGCACATTGTACTATAGATACTTGCTTATTTGACTCTATTTCTCTGCATCCTGGGTGCCTAACGAAAACACAGCACCTAGTTGGGTAACTGAGAAAAGTCACCTGAATACTTGCTTTGTAAATCATACTGGAAATGTGAGTCAAAACCAATGGCGCCCAAGCTCATGTCTGGGTATATATGGTGTCACGTGCCTTGTCCAAGTAGCTAAGCATGCATGTCATCTTTAAACATGAACCCAGGCAAGTGACTTTCCTACTCTACTCAGCCACATCCTCTTAACAGCTTGTATCACAACTGGGATCTCCAAGGCTAGTCATTCCTTCATGTCATCACACTTACCGAGAGCTGTCTGGATAATCTGTTCCCTAAGGACCACAATGCATTGCCCCTAAGCCACCGTCATCCTGATCCCACTGTCATCCTGTGTCCTCAAAGATTCCACAGACTGTGTCAGCATAACCCTTGCAGGATGGGTTGGGATTCAGAAGGTGCCCTGGCTAGCAACTTAACCCTTCTTTTTTCCTATATTCTCATTTAAGAGGGAAAGAAAGGAAGAAAAGAAAGAGGGAGGGGGAGAGACAGAGAGGGAGAGGGAGGGAGAAAGGGAGGGAAGGAAAGTAGGAAGGAAGGAGAAAGGGAAGGCTGAAAGGAGAAAAAACGGGGAGATGTATGTTTCAACTGGCCTATGTGTGGAAGTGTCACAAGCTCACCAATGTAGTGCAAACTCTGTCACTATGAACTGTCTTGCTTTCAGTTTTCCCCTTTTCTTTCCTTTGTTCATTAACTTTTAAAATCATCCCCCATGCAAAGCTATACCTGCAGTGTGCAGCTACAGGGGATTCTCGCTCAGCAGCCCTGCTTGCTCCGTGTGGTGATTAGAATGGATATGGCCCACATAGCCTCATGTGTTTGAATGCTTGGCCATGGGGAGTGGCACTATTAGGAGGTGGGGCCTTACTGGAAGATGTGTGGCCTGGTTGAAGGAAGACTGTCACTGCAGAGGCAGGGCTTTGAGGTCTTAAATGCTTAAGCTACACCATTGGTGAAACACATCCAATCTCCTCTTTGCTGCCTGTAGATCAAGATGTAGAACTCTCAGCTCCTTCTCCAGCACTATGTTGGCCTGCATGCTGCCATGCTTCCTGCCATGATGATAATGGACCAAGCCTCTGAAACTATAAGCCAGCCCCAATTAAATGTTTGCCTTTTTAATAGCTGCATTGGTCATGTTGTCTCTTTACAGCAATAAAAACCTAACTAAAAAGTTGGTAACAGGAGTGGGGTATTGTTGTGATAAGCCTGACCATGCTTTTGTTTAGAGGAATAAGAATTTGGGGATTTTGGATTAAGAAATCCCAAATGCGTTAAGTGGGGCTTAATTGGCCATGCTAGTAGAAGTAGAGAAGACAGTGGTGCTGAGGGTGATTTGAACTATGGGGGCCTAGGTTAAGAGGTTTCAAAAGAATTTTAGCATATTGCCTAGAGACCATTCTTCTGTTATTTTGGTGAAGAATGTTGCTGCTTTTTGCTTTTGTCTGAAGAGTCTGCCTAAGGCTTAGGTGAAGATATTTAGATGAATTGCATTGGCAAAGGAAATCTCAGAGCAGTCTAGTTATAAACTCTGTCCTGTGGTTCAGTCATGAAGAATGTTTTGATCAAGACTAGCATGCTGAGAAAGGAAAGAAAAATTACAAGTTGTAGATGGATCAAGGATTAAAGGGGCACCAGGAAGAGGAATGGAGGTATATCCTGTATTCAAGGAGATAAACAGATTAAAAATATTAACTAGAATTAAGGGAGTGGTGACCTTGGGGCATGATCCTACCAAGCTCAGCTTTCGCCTTGTGAAAAGGATGTTCCCCAAGAAACAATGCCATGTATTCTACATTGACAATATGTTTGCAGTTATACAAAGGATAGTTAGATCATGTTAGGTGTAATTATGAGTTGGTTATTGTTTATGTGTTTGTAGTTGTATGAGGAATAATTCTATTGTGTTAGGCATCAATTTGACCAGGTTATTGCTTTCATTTAGATATAAGGAGATATGATTGCATGGCAAGGGGGTGGATGTGATGGCTCTTCTCTGTTGTCAACTTGACTGTATCTGAAATGAACTACAATGCAGAAATGGAGGGCACACCTGTGATCTGGATATTGAGGCAGGAAGATGACATGCCTTTGATCCAGAACTTGAAGCTAGAAGACACGGGCTTTTGATCTACCTCTTGAGGTAGGATGAAACACTCTTTTGATAAGGATCAACACATGCCTTTAATCCAGATTTTGGGGCACAGTAGCTATGCATATAAAGATCTATAATGAAAAGGAATTAAAGAGAAGCTTAGATCCAGTCATGGTGGTACACACCTTCAATCCCAGCACTAAGGAGACAGAGACATGCAGATCTCTGAGTTCAAGGCCAGCCTGGTCTGCAGAGCAAGTTCCATAACATCCAAGCTTAGGCAGTGAAGGAGACCACTGAAAACAGAAAACTGCTGAAAATGTAATTGAACAAGGAGACCATGTTCCAGCCCTATCAAGTAGCAGAACTTGGCAGCTTCAGCCATGTGGTTCTGGCTTTAGAATTAAGGATGTGATTTTCCTCAGAGACTAGGGCAATTCAACAAAGCCATGAATGTGTCAGCAGTGTCCCTGTGTGGTGGCCAGAATGGCCATTGTGTGAGGCAGCCAAGGATGTACCTCATGCTGGTAGCCAGACATGGTAATGTGTAAGGGTCACCTAGGTGGTACTGGTTATGAAGGCATGAAGGGGTCATGGAGAGCAGCTGAGGCCTGGCACTGTGAGCATCCAGGAGAGGCCATTGATGAAGGAGCAACCTCAGTAGCAGTTGATGGCCCAAGACTGAAGGGGTCAGGTAAAAGAGCTGAGGCTTGGCACCATGAAAGGAGCCTATGAGGGGCTATTGGTGGAAGTGCAGCTCGGTTGTAGCAAGGTATGCAGGCATTTTGAGGTGCCAGTACCATCAATTGATCATCAAGAACAGCCACCACAGAAGCTGTGGTCCAGAAGCTATGAAGGTGAAGCCTGGTTTGCCTTGGAGAGCCCAAGAAGTTAGAGATGTCAGAAAGAACTGTGATATACCTGCTGAGGAAAGCTGCTACCAGGGCATGGAACCAGCCCGAGAGAAAGGAGTATGCTGAAGTTAATAAAATTGAAAGGAGTTAGAGATCTAAAGAGCATTTTGACACCAGACATGGAGATGCGGAGTTTGGAGTCTGCCCAGCTGGTCTTGCGTTGATCCATCACTTTCTCACTATGTTCATTTCTCTACACTTCGGAATGGTAATGGAAATCCTGTGCCATGATGCTTTGGAAGTTGGTGATCTGCTTTTAGATTTTGATTTTACAGGGGTTTACAGTTGAGAGATTGTATGAATCTCAGAGGAGACTCTGAACTTTGGACTTTATTGAGATTGTGACAGACTATGGGGACTTTTGAAGTTGGACTAAATGCATTTTGCATGATGTTATGGCTACAAGCCTATGGGGGCCAGGGAGTAGAATATAGGGTTAGAATAGCTATAGTTCCCATAGATTGATGTGTCTGTAGATCAAGATGTAAAACTCTCAGCTCCTTCTCCAGCACCATGTCTGCCTGCATGCAGCCATGCTTCCTGCCATGATGATAATGGACTAAGCCTCTGAAACTGTAAGCCAGCCCCAATTAAATGTTTTCCTTTATAAGAGTTGCCTTCATCATGGTGTCTCTTTTCAGCAAAAGCCTAACTAAGACACTAGGCATCTTCTACTTGTTGGGAGTGGGGGGCAGAGAATAAGCATGCGAACATGGAAACAGAGGGACCTCATGGTTTAGAATGGGACAATGATGTGGCCTGGAACTAACCAGTCCAAGACAGACCCAGACAAGCAGTCACAGTAGCCCGGACCCTGTTAATTTTGTGTTTCTTGCTTACACACAATACAGTTGAGGATTTATTTCACAAATAGAAAGAAATCTTTTTTCACGTTTGACTTCCAGAGTGTTGAGTGAAACCTTGGGCAGAGAACACACATGGAAAAAGACGCTGGTTTGGTTTTTTTTGTTTATTTATTATGGTGCTGAGGTCTGAACCCAGTTCTGGAGAGTGATCCACACAGAGCTGTGTACCCAGCCTTTGTTTCTCTGTTTTGGAAACAAGGTCACTTTAAATTGCCCAGGTTATTCTTGAACTCATTCTGTGGCCCAGGCTAGACTTGAACCTATGATCTTCCTGCCTTAGCCTCCTAAGTTCTAGGCTTAAGGATCTGCACCATTAGAACCAGGTAACTTTTTTATACAGAGAAAAAGATATTGCCAGAAAATCTTACAGTATTATGATTCAGTATTCAAGACACCTTGAGTGTTACCTAAACACAGATTTTTCCCCCCACATGCTAACGAAGTTAGTCTTATGGAAGCAGATGAAGTCAGTACCACATTAACACAAACTTCAGAGAGGTTGACTAAACTGTCCAAAGCAGCACAGCTAGTAAGTGGCAGAGCTGAGGGTTGAACTGATGCTGGCTGGAGCAGAGTCCGGACTATGGGATCCTCATCTCTGAAGCCAGAGTGGGATTCAAGCTGCTGAACTCCAAGGCCTTTGTACTCAGTTCCAAGTATTCCTTGGGCCCTAAAAAGCATGATGCTTAGGCTGTAAATCTTCAAGTGTCTTCCCTTGTGCCAGACAGTTTTATGTCAACTTGACACAAGCTGAAGTCATCTCAGAGCAGGGAGCCTCAATTGAGAAAATTCCTCCATAAGATCGAGTTGTGGGCAATGTCAGCATTTTCTTAATCGGTGATTGATATGGGAGGACCCAGTCTATTGTGGGTGGTGCCATTCCTGGGCTGGTGATCCTGGGCAAAGGCAGTCTAAGCAAGCCATGAGGAGCAAGCCAATAAGCAGCACCCCTCCATGGCTTCTGCATCAGCTCCTGCCTCCAGGTTCTTGCCCTGTTTTAGTTCCTGTCCTGACTTCAATAATCAACAGCAATAAGGAAGTGTAAGCCAAATTAACCCTTTCCTATCCAGCTTGCTTTTGGGCCATGGTGTTTCTTCTCAGCAATAAAACCCTACCTAAGATAGTTCTCATTTGCTGAAGATGGCTATCCATCCTCCCATGGGCACTGTGGAGTCTCCTAACAGAAGAAACAAGACACAGCAGCTGGCTTAGAGCATGGCACTGCTGGGCTATGGCAAGTCCCCTAAGAGATGAGTCACCTACCCAGACAGCCTTGATTAGCCTCTAGTATCTCTTACATTACCACTGGGAAGTGGAGGAAGATGAATCCACAGTGTGTGTCATGTTCTGGTACTCAGCACAGTAGAGGACAATGAGAATCCCAAGCCATAGGGTGAACATGAGTCCAAAATACCCCAGCTGTAATTGAGAGAGCCACTAAGGTAAAAAGTCTGTCTGTCTGTCTGTCTGTCTGTCTGTCTCCTGGCTGCCTCTCCCTTTCTCTCTCTCCCTTGCTGCCCCTCCCTGTTTTTTTCCTCCTCTATGCCCCTCTTACACACTCAGAACAAAAGATCACTCATGGGTCTTTGCAAAGTTGTCAGTATTCGGTGGCAAAAGCTTTGCACATTCAAACATTTTGAGCCTTTGTTTCCTTGTGGACATTGGTGTCCATGGGGCTGGTGGAAGGTCTGGAGCAAAGTGACTCTGGTGCCCAGGGCTCTGAGGGGGTCTCTCGGTTGCTTATGAGTAAAACACTTTATATAAATTTTGAGGAAAATATTTGGGTTCTATTTTTCTTCCATGGGATGTAGAAATTTCTTTTAGCTTGCCTGAACTCTCCCTGCTAGATTTAATGGGAGAAAATGACTTCTAGATTCAAAGATAGACAGATCCTCACTCTGCACTTCCTGAGACGGCCATGCCAACCAGCCCGCTCTCCAAGGATGCATCCCTCCCACAGTTCTGAGAGAGACTTCTTCGGTTGCTCCTTTTCTTTCTCTGTGCTGCCGTGAGGGCTAGGGCAGATTTTGGTTCACATGAAAGTGCACAGTGTTAACTAGGTGACATATGGGTGGGGGGACACTCCTGCTTGTCCACTGCAGTCAGGGGGGCCGTTTCCATAGAGATAAGAAGCAGAAGTGCTCATGCAGCCTAATTGGTATGCATCCCAGGTTTGGGTTCATTGTGCCTGTGCTAATGACAGGGTTGTCTCAATAATAAGGATGGTGCACACTGGAAAAATTCGCTGCCTTCGTATATTTTTCCCTGGCAGAGAACTACTTAGAGACCGTAGTCAGAAAGAAGAGTGACTGGCAGGCTTAAGGGGCTGCTTAGCAGCATATGGGGAAGGCTGGTGCTCCGTGCCACGTGCATATGCTGCCATTAAACTCCAGCTTGGCGCTTTGTGTGCTCCTGGTCGCATGCCAGGAAGCCCACCTGCTGCAAGAATACTTATAAAGCCCAACTCAAAAGTGATTGAAAAGCTCCTAGAATAAACTGTAATAACACAGTAACACAGTGCCTCACAGATGGGGCATAATTGCGAGCTAAAGTGTACAGCCTCTGTGGTAATGAAAACACGAGCCATTAAATTAAAATCACAAGGGAAAAAACGATAAAAGTCTGTTGATTTTTTTTTTTTAGTTTTATTGCAAAAACTTCAATTTTCCTGCCCTCATTAATCAAATACCATAAAACTATAGTGTCATTTTGTTCTGGGGGGAGATGCAGGCAATTAAAATGATGAGTGTTGATTAAAATGATGTAACTTTGGTTGTTTGCTTGCACGGATAAGTTAGACACTCTGTAACTGGAGCCTGGGGCTTCTGACACACATCCGTCCGCTGGCAGACACAAGCGCCTCTGGAATCTGCCGAGTGTCTTCCAGAGACAGGGGCCATGCCAGAGGAAGAGCTTGGCTCTATTTTCAATATCAATACGTTTAAGAAGTAAATTCTTTCTCCCTCATCGGCACACTCTTTTTCTGAAACATTAGTGATTCTCATTTTTCTTTTTTTATATAATTGAGAGCCTTGCTAAGCTACGTAAACACAGGAACTCCCAAAGCCTCATCAATGCCATTGTAATTAGCCGTGGGCCAGGCTTGGAGCTGCAGGCTGGCACCCGGGCAGGCTGAATGGGCTCGGCAGGGCTCCGAGACGTCGCCCCTCAGCCGCCAGCGGCTCCTGAGCATCATTGTTCTCTTGCTGTCTGTGGGTGGGCCCTGGAGGAGAAAGAAACATTTGTCAATGCTGCACCCAAGTAAACAGCCTTGAAAAGACTTTCTTCCTTTCTGATTGTGTGTTTCTTCTGTGCTCTTCAGGGCAAAGTGGGGAGATTCCCACCCATTTAAAGACGGAAAGAGCCCGGGACAGAGTGCCTGACCTAAGGGTACAGATAGAGACAGGTGTCAGCTTCTTGTCCCCCAGGACAGAATCTGACAGCTGCTGCACCATACCCATACCTTCACCTTCGTGGCAAAGGACACCTGGACTGTTTCTCTGAGCATGTCTCTTGCTATGAGGAGGGTCTTGGCAGACGCTAGAGGTGCTAAGGAAACATTTACCACAGTGCCTGCCCATCCTCAGGCTGCTTGGCTGCCGGGTCCCCAAAAGAGCCACATCCTGCAGCTGTGGGGATACTGTGGACAACAGTGTGGGGGAGTGGGTTGAAAAATCATAACCAGAAGCACTACTGACTTTGTCAGAGCAGACCTGAGGCAGGCTGACAATGCCGGGGCTTCAGATGACAGACAGATGAAAGAGGGCAGGAAGAATCCAGGCAGCACTGACTGAAGCCTTTCTCAGAGACAGGGATAGGCTGTGGCACCATTTTTTTTTTTTTTTTAAAGAATGAGTCATTCTGAGTGGGCAGATGGGCCTATACTAGGTCATGCAGCTATGGTGGCCCAGAGGCAATGGAGTAGCTAGGCCCAGGTACTGACTGATCTCTAGGAGGCTGTCTGCTAGCAGGTCCCAAGTCAATCAGCTTGAATCAGCTCAGTTTACCACATTATAAGCTGCCCTTCCTGTGAAGGACCATGTAGGGCCTTCTGTCTTGTGACTACCTCAGCACTAATACTGTGTCCTCTTTCACAGTGATGGTTGTGTGGCTGATCTAGAGGGACCTCCAGTGTTTACCTGGCCTGGGGCAGTGGTACCAGGAATGCACAGTAACACTTCCTATAGGCCAATGGCACCAGGGACACATAGTAACACTTCCCACAGACTAATGACACTAGGGACACATAGTAACACTTCTCACAGGCCAATGGCACCAGGGACACAATAGTAACACTTCCCTGACTTTGAGTGTTCTTACTTTTTTTTCTCAGGCAATCAGCATCCTGTGGTTGTCTACTCCATGGGGAAGGACCAAATGTCCCTAGTGTGGCCAAGCAGCTCACCAGCTCCTGCTGAGAGGTCAGCTGAGTGATCACAGACAACGGTAGAAATGCAGTGGACCCTAGTGGGTCAAGCCAGGGTGGATGTGAGAAAAGACCTGGATCTGATGTGCTCATGAATAGATGATGCCTTGTACCTGTGGCAGTTGCTGAGCCACCTTGGCTGTGAGGAGAGGTGGGGACATCGGAGGGTCCCTTCCTCTGTGTTGTGAAGCTGTGCCTGTGCACTGTTAGCTTCTGTGGGAAAGTAGAAATATGGCAAAATACAATCTCTCCAAACATTTACCATGATGTGTAGTGATGTGAAACAAGGACTGGCATCACTATTGTTAGGGATGAACAACTGGTTTGCAGAATGTGTGTACAGTGTCCTCCTCGGCTTGAATCACAAAGCAAGCTTAGATCTTATGATAAGTCTCTCTGTCCGATCTGACATTTGGGGAAGTAATTTGGAAGGCAAAGCCAAAGCATGCAAGCATAATTGGGCGGGGTCTGTTGTGGTCTGAAAGTAGGAAAGGGTGAAGTACGGCCATGAGCGATTTCAGAATTCCTGGGACCACGTGAGTGTAACTTATTTTTTTATCCCTGGGTTCACTGCATGGTCTGATTGTAGAACCACTTACTGACTGTCACAGACACCTGAAATTCCACCCAACAAGCTAGCTCTAGAGCAGGCCATGTGAGGCTCTTAAGTGTATGGGAGTTTGTAGCCCTGAGTAGTCCTGAGCGCTGTGGTTTTTGTTTGCAGGTATGTTTAGGGATATTCCTAATGCTCTCTTTCTTACAATGTGTTCCTTTTATCTGAGAGTCTCCTGCCCTGCCAGCTGAACTAGCAGGGCACCCATTTCTGTTCTTTAAAGGCAAGCATTTAAGACTGGTCTGAGGAGCAAGCACTGTGACACCCCTGTGAAGGTGGGGATTGGAAATACATGAGACTCCTTTTTCCAGCGATGCACACACAGTCACACTCATGGTGCACTCTCCTTGCTCTGGTGACTAACACCTGGCTTAGTCATGTCTTCCCCCGACTTTGTTTTCTTTTAATCTTTAAACCCTGCCCTAGAAGGCATATCCAGTATCTTGCTGGAACTGCTGGGATTTAGAGAGGATCTGTGTAGCGATAGGGTGGTGATTAAGGAGTGTCCTCTCCCCTTGTCACATGGCTCCATTTTCAGTGACTGAATTGGTTGACGTTCAGGTTGGATGTTTAAGAAGGAAAATGTCCACTTCCTTTGCAGTGGGTCCTTCAGTGTCGGGAGGAGGAACTGTCATCTCCAAGTCAGCAAAGGACTGCTGAGCCTCGAAGACGCTGGCTTACTAGCCATGTCAGCTTGCCATCAAGTGGCAGCAAAGGCACTGAGAAGGCAGTTGTTGGAAGTTCTGAGCAGGGGACAGCAGTGATGGATACTGCCCATCCTCAGGCTTAGAGACCTGTTGTACTTCAAAAGGGTCAAATAAAAACCAGGTCCACTAGCACACCAGGTCATGTAACCACATTTTGTGTAATAGTCAATGTTGCCGCTTGAAAGAATTAGAGCCACAGGAAACAAGCCACTGGGCATGCGTGTGAGGAGGTGTCTGGATTGGGTTAATCCTAGTGTATGAGGGACCCACCCTGAATACAGTCTTGCCTTTGAATGGGCTGAGCTCCAGAGCTGAATGGAACAAAGCAGGGAACTGAGCCTCAGTTGTCATCAAACTTGGCTTCCTGACTGGGCACAGCATGGCCAGCTGCCTCCTGCCCCTGCCCCTGCCCCTCCTGCTCCTTCTGCTCCTCCTGCTCTTGCTCCTGCTCCTCCTGCTCCTCCTGCTCCTCCTGCTCCTCCTGCTCCTCCTGCTCCTCCTGCTCCTCCTGCTCCTCCTGCTCCTCCTGCTCCTCCTGCTTCTCCTGCTCCTCCTGCTCCTCCTGCTCCTCCTGCTCCTCCTGCTTCTCCTGCTCCTCCTGCTTCTCCTGCTCCTCCTGCTCCTCCTGCTCCTCCTGCTTCTCCTGCTCCTCCTGCTCCTCCTGCTCCTGCTCCTCCTGCTCTTGCTCCTGCTCCTTCTGCTCCTCCTGCTCCTCCTGCTTCTCCTGCTCCTTCTGCTCCTCCTGCTCCTCCTGCTTCTCCTGCTCCTTCTGCTCCTACTGCTCCTCCTGCTTCTCCTGCTCCTCCTGCTCCTCCTGCTCCTCCTGCTCCTCCTGCTTCTCCTGCTTCTCCTGCTCCTCCTGCTCCTCCTGCTCCTCCTGCTCCTGCTCCTCCTGCTCCTCCTGCTCTTGCTCCTGCTCCTCCTGCTCCTCCTGCTCCTCCTGCTCCTCCTGCTCCTCCTGCTTCTCCTGCTCCTCCTGCTCCTCCTGCTCCTCCTGCTTCTCCTGCTCCTCCTGCTCCACCTGCTCCTCCTGCTCCTCCTGCTCCTCCTCCTCCTGCTCCTCCTGCTCTTGCTCCTCCTGCTCCTCCTGCTCCTCCTGCTCCTCCTGCTCCTCCTGCTCCTCCTGCTCCTCCTGCTCCTCCTGCTCCTCCTGCTCCTCCTGCTCCTCCCGCTTCTCCTGCTCCTCCTGCTCCTCCTGCTTCTCCTGCTCCTCCTGCTCCTCCTGCTTCTCCTGCTTCTCCTGCTCCTGCTCCTCCTGCTCCTCCTGCTCCTCCTGCTCCTCCTGCTTCTCCTGCTCCTCCTGCTCCTCCTGCTTCTCCTGCTCCTCCTGCTTCTCCTGCTTCTCCTGCTTCTCCTGCTCCTCCTGCTCCTCCTGCTTCTCCTGCTCCTCCTGCTCCTCCTGCTTCTCCTGCTCCTCCTGCTCCTGCTCCTCCTGCTCTTGCTCCTGCTCCTCCTGCTCCTCCTGCTCTTGCTCCTGCTCCTCCTGCTTCTCCTGCTTCTCCTGCTTCTCCTGCTCCTCCTGCTCCTCCTGCTTCTCCTGCTCCTGCTCCTCCTGCTCCTCCTGCTCTTGCTCCTGCTCCTCCTGCTCCTCCTGCTCCTCCTGCTCTTGCTCCTGCTCCTCCTGCTCCTCCTGCTCCTCCTGCTTCTCCTGCTCCTCCTGCTCCTCCTCCTCCTGCTCCTCCTGCTCCTCCTCCTCCTGCTCTTGCTCCTGCTCCTCCTCCTCCTGCTCCTCCTGCTCCTCCTGCTCCTCCTGCTCCTGCTCCATGCCTGCCACACAAGAATGGATTCCATCTTCACACTGTGAACCAAGACAAGCACTTCCTTCCTTAAGTTGCCTTTGTTGAGTGTTTTAATCACAGCAAAGAAAAAGAAAAGTAGCTACCACATCCTGTCTCCTGAAGTCTAGACCTTGACAAATAACCTGCAGGACAAAATTACCCTCTTGGCATTCTGGGTCACCAACTGCCCCTCGATGTTTGGATATGGGTTCTACTTTCCTCTCGGGTCCTCTCAGGGTCTATTTAGCCATAAGTACAGATATAATTTGGAGTCTTTGATTTTATACCTAGGAGGTAAACTTCCTTGGGGAAATAAATCTGGAGGGGGCCCCAGGGAGTTTCCAGGATAGCAATGACCTATGTGACACCACCCCCACATCCCCATTGTGAAACAGCATGAGAGCTTCAAGCACAGTGTGGACCTTTAACGTCAGCTGTCTAGGAAGATGCCAATCATGACCTTAGCAAAGCCAGGGCCCTTGTCCTCACAGGGCATCCCTGACTGTGGGCGGGCTTTTGATCATTGAAGAAACCTTTTCCAGTCTTCCAACGTTTGTGCTACCTCCACTCAGGCGAGTCTTCTAGTTCCTTTAACAGTTTGGGAACTCCCTTACGGACACGCCCAGAGCTTTGCCCTCTAGACAACATCCGATCAGCCCTAGCAGTCAATATTAACCACCATGGGTACTCCCTGTTCTGTTCTTGATTTTTTTTTAACCCTGACATCTTGATCCTCTAACATGGACAAGTGTCTAGAATGGCTCAAGCCAATGAGGCTTCTCCACCCCTGGGCTCCAGCACAGTCTGCAGTTCTGAAGCACGATGATCCAAGATTGTAGCACATGGGCAGAATCCCCAAGGATGAATTTATCTTGTGTTCTCTGCCATTACCAAAACACAGGGACATCCTCAGATCTCAAGATTTCTCTGGATCCCTTGGTGGTGCCAATGTGCCTGGAATGATGTGGTCCCCTGACAGTGGCTGGGACACTGGGCAGAAGAAATAGAGTGATCCTAAAGGGACCGAGTGAGCTGAATGGGACGTGGGCCAGCACAGTCAAGGGACCCTGAGGAATAGGGACTGAGCAGAGGTACGTGGGGCAGCAGGAAAGGCACAGCGCCTTTAGATTCCAGGAGCCCTGGTGCAGGGTAGGATGCTCTTCCAGGGATGCAGGACAGACTATGGACCAAAGGCCTTTTCTGAAAGATTCCAGGAAACCTCTGTGTGCTGATGTGATGGGGCTCATGTTCCCGCATAGCCTCCCATACTCAGGAGCTCCTAGGGCAGAACAGTGGTTTATTTTCTTTCTTGGCTTCAATTAGGCTTCCAGCCACGGTGTGGGCTCCCCTCCACCACAACTCTAGCAATTAGTGTGCACAGGAGAGAGTTTGCAGGGTGGCTTGGGCAGGCCTTTATGTGGTACTCAGCCCGGGGTGGGGGCCCTCTTTCTCTCCAGCAAGACACAAGCTTGAATGGGAAATGTCATTAGCCCTCATTCCTCCAGTACGGCTTCTCTTTAGAATAACAAAAACACATCGGTGGTAAGTTTCAGTGTTATTTTTAATAAAAGAAAACCCTTTAATTTACATATATTTAAGGCTAAGTAAATGAAAATGCATTATGTTACCACTGTTCCCTGGGATAATGAGCCCAGAGGATTCGGAGCAGCGATTTGCTTTCAAACCTCGCACACCCCCAGCTCAAGCTCGCTGCTGGTGTGAGGGAGGGACTGTGGGGCCACACTAAGATGCTTTATGAACGGAGCTTGCTGTGGCCCAGCTATAGACTTTGGAGAACCAATGGCTTCTATGCCAAGAAACCACCCAAGCCTGGGTTGGAGCTCACCTGCTGGATCAGAGCCTATAGTAGCGCAAACTGTGGCAGTATGGATAACATGCCTGCTTCCCTAGATGCAGGCTTCCATGTCACCTTCATGAGGCCTAGGAACGGGACTCAGGGAACAAAGAAATGGTACATGCACACTCACATATGCACACACATAGTCATATATGCATACATCTGTATTCTCACTTGTGTAGTTCCCAAGCATATTTATGTGAGCACACTTGCATATATAAACGGGACCATGATTACATATTCATATGCACACACACATGCAAGATCATGTATCCCCACTTTTACAATACCCAAACATAATGCATATGTACTCACACAAATATTTGTGTGTATACACATGTATCCACTTATGTGAGTCTCAGTTATGTACATGCTTACCTGTCCACATGGGCATGTTCACGTGCACATATCCTGCTCTACGATACTCAAGTAGAGTTACACGTGCATGCATGTGCACTGTTACATGAACATGTGTGTATGTTGACACATGTGCATTTACATTCATGCATGTACACCACACATACTTACACATGTATCTGCATATATTAAACACACTTACACACACATGTACCTGTACATGAATATGCTCTCCATTTCTTTGTACTATTTTATGAATTTTATGAATGAAAGCGTTTTCTGGTGTTCGTCTTGGACCTGGCACACCAGTCCCTTTGTAGGTCACTTGATAGTCAGTCTGGGGCTTGAGTGTCACCTAAGACAGAAGGGTTACATACATAGCACAGGATAAGCACACAGCCCCCCGTGGAGCAGTGTGGGTTTTAGCATAACTCAGTGTCTTTGCCTCGCCTCTATAGTTATGGAAGGAGTCTTCTCTCCCTGTGCCCTTTAGCCCACCTTCCTTTTCCTGCCACAGGATACTGACTGAGCAGGTGAGAAGGCCTAGTGACCAGCACTCCCTATCTCTTGGAGTATGATTCTCCATTGAGGCATCTCTCTGGTGAGACAGTTGAGGTCTCTCTGCAGACGGCCACAACCACCTATGCAGAGCAAGTGTCCAGCTCCTTTATACTGTGGCAATCAGACCAGGAGATCTGAGTCCCGAGGCGGGTAGCTCTGGCTCCTCAGAGGAGCACATTTCCTCTAGACTCCAGGAACAGGGTGAAGAGGTCCCGGACTAAGCCTGACATTCCTGCTTCCGCAAGGACGTACTCTTTTCTCTCTGTTTCTATTTCCCCCAGGTAATCAGGTGACTTGAAATGAAGCAAGATAAGGGTATTGTGCAGCTGACAAGATCCCAACGATACTGTCTGTGAGGCAGTGGGAGGGAGCCTGACCTCTGAACCCACCAGGAGTCAGGGAGCGCACACTACACTTCTCCCTCTGGGCTACTCACTATAGGATGCCTGGGAGTGGAGGCAAGGATTTTTCCTCAGCTTTGATCTTCCTGGGGTGGTAAAAAAAAAAAAGTCATTTGATCAGGTCCCCATTTTCCAGCTCAGTGGTGACAATCTTAGTACAAAGGCTACTGTTTCTGTGGAAAGGTACCATCCTGGCACATGAATTACACTTTGGCTACAGGTTATGAATTAGACTGAGGGAGTCCACTCCTGTCTCCTGTGACCTCACACATTCCTGAAGTATGGTTGTCCACTGTAGCATCTCTGTGGTGGGGTAAGGCTGTCCACAGCAGTGCCTAGCTGGGAAGTGAGCAGCGTACACGCCTGCTCACGTGGCCACCTTGGCATGGTGTTTTGTTTCCAGTGCAGACATTTACCAAACAACATATGGCAGCAAGCTGCCACCTTTGTGCCCATGTGGAAATCGCAGCAGCGAGCTTGAATGGCAGCTTTATTGAGGTGATCTTGAACCACAGTGCTCCGGATCCAACCTGTGGATGGCATGCATTTGCATGAAGAGACCAGGAGGGAACATACATCCCTGTTGAAATAGCTCAGATAGGGACATGTTCCTTTCGCAAGGGTGATACACCTGATTTCTTCTTGTTTTTGAAATAGAACAAGGCAGATGTGGCTTGTCCTAATAGATGGCTTGCTCTGAGACAGTGCAGACCTGTGAGCTCAGACACAGTGGCTGCCAGTCCTTTCCCCCCTCTGGGAGAGCTGGTTCTTCAGCTTTAATGGTGCATTTGGACTCTGGTTGCAAACGCCAGTGGTAAATATATTTTCTCTTGCCATGATAAAATACAATGAACAAAGAGTATACAAGGGCTCACAGTTCAGGGGCCTAGAGCCCATGATGGCAGTACAGATGGCAGTACAGGGGGGGAAGGGCAATCTCATCTAATCCCCTACAATGAGCCCAATAGGCACACAATTATGAGCCTTATGGAGTGTGAGTGTTCGTGAGTGACATTTTTCCTTTTCTTCTGTGACCTCCCTTTAGCTTCTGTTTGTGATTTGAAAACTGGCCTTGGCTCACCTAAACGCATCTTGGAGCGAGCCATACATCAGAGAAAGTGCAGGGAGGAGTCACAGGCAGGAAAGCCACACCTTTGTCTCAAGTGCCAGGTTCTCCTGAATGCACCCCAGATGCAGAAGAAGACAATGTAGGACCTAAGAGTGCCTGTCACCTGGCCTCTGTGGGCTTACCAGATGTGTGCAGATAGACACAGAGGCGCTGGCTCAGATCTGCTGTCCCTTCTCTTTGGAAGTCCTCCTGAAGCTGCTCTTTCCACTGTGTGGATGTTTGGTGTGGTTCCCTAAGGAAGGCAAGTTCACCGTGGGCTGCAAATGAGGATGAGATTTCTGTGTCTTTTGTCACAGCCCTTCCTGGATGCTTCAGGGAGACAGACGACAGTGTGGCTACAGACCCCATCTCCTGAGGATCACTGGGTAATAGTGTTAACGTGTATGCTAAGGTGTGTGTCAGTTGCAGGGCACTCGCCTCATAGGCACGGAGTTCAGTCCCCAGCACTGAGAGGAGAGGACAAGGTAGACTTTTCCACAAGGGCTTGTCTCTTCCTATCTTGCATTTTAAAGTAGTTTTCAAAGGATGGTTTCCCGTTACTGTGAAAGAAACAATCACATTAGTGATTTGTGTGGCCATTTCCCCTAAACCTAAGACAAAGCGATCACATAAAGACATTCTTTAGGTTCCATAAAGGGTAACATTCTAGAAGAGCTACCCTGCCTCAGTGATGAGGCCCCCACTCACTTCCCCTGGGGCACCTCATAGCTGTCGGAAGCGCAATGGAACTGTCAAAAGCACATGAAGTCAGCTGTGCAAACGGGGGAACAGAAGTCACGGCTTCCTTTGTTCTATGACAGCGGGAAAATCTTAAACTTTTCATCAAAAAGGAAATAGAATTCCAACGCTTGCACACCTAAGTAGCTGGGCTCACTCCTCCCATTCCTCACCATCAACACAGAGTGAGCTTGCCAGCCACACACCTCTTCCTGCCTAGATCCTCCTTTTCCCGGGCTCTGCCTAGGCCTCACACACAGGAGCCTGTCCTCGCAGGATACACTTGATTAGAGAGGACTCTGGTTACATGATAGAAACCCATGTCAGCTTCACCAAGGGCCTCAGGGAGCAGCTATGGGGACTGAGGCTGCAGCTAGGAACCTGGCAGTTCAGCCCTCTGTCCTTCCTCTGCCTGGCATTTGTTAGGTTCTCACAATTGGTGGTGGCTCCCCTTGGATATCAGACTATGTGCCACACTGGTAGGACAGAGGAGCACGAATGGGTACCTTATCTTCACTGCTCTTCTGCAGCCCCAGGAGTTTTCAAAGGACAGTATCTTTATCAAGACCCCCACCTCCTCTGCTGTTGAGCTGTGACACTAAATATTTAACCTCGGAGCTGTGTCCCAGCATCATCTTGAGGGCCAGTGCTTGAGTTCTACAATGGCGTCTCCTTGCCATGCGGTATGTCTAGAAAGTTCAAGGGCAGTCACAGAGCTGCTGAAGGGACCTCCATGTCTTCATCTTAGAGATGCTTTCAAGAGCCAAACATCACAGCGGGGGACAGAGGTAGCCTGTGGACAGTGGGTGAGGATGAGAGGCAGTAATAACTAGCCACAACACATTTTTCTTCTCTTTACTTGAAGTCACCTGCCCCATCCCAAACTCCTGGATATGTAGCAGGGAATGGACCCAAGTGGGAAGCAGAAACTAGCTCAGGGAAGGTAGAATATTTTAGAACACAGGCAAAGTCAGGGGAGCCAGGTCATTTAGGGTTTCCTGTTCTGTTCCCAATAAAGAAGACAGGAAGCACAAGCAAGCATGCAGTTCTTCCTACTAGGGAGGGGCTTAGGAGAAGCCAGCCTGGCCAGCCTCAGGTCCCTCTTCTCCTCTATGGGCTCAGGCTCAGGGACAAGAGGCAGAGTCACAGGCTTATCTGCAGAACCATGTCCTTGGACTGGGGTCAGCTAGGGACCAGGAATGTGATATGAAGAGAGCTCACAGGAGGACTTGTGGCTGGAAGGGCACCAGTGCCCTCTGTCACCAACCATTGCCATCGACAGGGCAATAAACATGCCCATGGGGCCTGAGGTAAATACATACAGCTAGCTAAATGTCCCTTCAGGGTCATTTGTCAGAGGGAATGTGTCAGATTATGCAAATATTTGTGGCTTCATAAATATCCAGTGAGAAACCTGTGTATTATTGCATTATGTCACTGTTTATACCAAAAAGTGACATTGTATACACTGTGTATATGTCACTTGTGTGTGTGTGTGTGTGTGTGTGTGTGAGAGAGAGAGAGAGAGAGAGAGAGAGAGAGAGAGAGAGAGAGAGACTTCATGTGTGTATGGAGATCACTTTTCTTGTCTGTATGAGGGGTCAATTTTCATACATGTAGGGGAATCACTTGGTGTGTGTGTGTGGTCTCATTTCAGGTGTGTGTAGAGATGTGGATGGAACTTAATTTCTCAGAAGAGTAAATGAAGTTTCTTCCCTTGAGGTAATCTGCCCACCCAGGCTCCATCTATCCATCCATCCATCCATCCATCCATCCATCCATCCATTCATCCACCCACCCATCCATTCATCCATCCATGACATGTGACACAGGGTGTGTGTGGCAGGCAGGCCCAGTAAGGACCTCCCCAGGAAGGCTTTTCTATCTCATAGTCGCCTTCATCAGCTCCATTGAGCAAGTGTTCCATCTCTCTCAGACCAGGACCCCCAGCAGCCTGCCTGCCCACACTGGAATGGCACAACTGGGATCATGCTTGTCAAGGAAAATAATAGCTTTAGGTGGTGCCATCTGCAGGGGCCTTGCTGTCTGGGAAGAACCTAAAGAACCAGTTGCCCTGCCCATCTTCTGGGGCCTCCCCTCCTCCTGTTAGGTGCAGGAGGCAGGGTCCTGTGCTGCCCAAATTTTAATCAGCTGCAGCTCGGCCCATCCTGATAGGGCAGGGGTGAGGTTTTACTAGTGACTCATGTGAGACTGTGACTTTGTTGCTTGGGAGGTCATTTGGCTGCCTGGGCTCCTGGGTATGGCATCTTTTCCTCTCACCACCCTTGCCATGTTCACATGTTCGTGTGTTCATGTAGAATGTCACTAGGCTGCGATGTATGCTGAGTTCAGTAATAGGCCTTCTGCCCCCTCAGTTCTGTGAGCTACAAATTGAAGGTCCTGGTGTGGCCAGCCTGGCTTCTCCTGAGCCTTTCTCCCTGGCTCTCAGACAGTCTTCTTCCTGTTCTCCCTGTGTCAGTACACAGTTATATCTCTGGTGTACCGATGCCCTGATCTCTTGGGAGAATGTCAGTCGCCAACTCTCTAAGATGCTCTCTTCAAATACAGTCATGTTTTGAGGTATTGAGGGGGTACAGTTGTAGCATACTGGGGAGCATTAGACACCCTGTGCCTAACAATAGCCTTCCTGTCTCAGGGGATACCAGGAAAGCAGCCCTAGGACCCTGAGAGGTGGTTTGTGAAGGATCTGGAGGAGGCTTGGCGTCCACACAGCTGAGTTCTTCCTACTGCCTGTGGGTCTGTGGGTCAAGGTTACCTCTCAGAGACTCACTGACCACATCAGGAATGAGGGCATCTGCATTGTTGCGTTTTGATGTTTCATACATTTTCCTCAATTTAAAAGCTAAAGTTACTGAATATGTTGTTGTTCAGGAATTTTGGCACATGCCTTGAGCTCTGGTCATTTAGTGCTGCTATAGGCCTCTTTCATGAGAGCCTTTGGGGTTATGCCTGAACCTTAGCACCGGTCTCCCCATCTGGGGTTGCAGCGCTCCCCTGTCTTCTCCTCATGGTCCCTGTCATCCAACATCATTGGATTTCGGGCAGGGAAGCCTTTCCCACAATTAAGGTACACTGAGAGGATTAATCTGCTTTTTGTAATCTTGTCAGAAATGTGATACTATAATCTAGCTGTTGACTGAAATCTAATTCCATTTAACTTTCCCTCGACTGGGTGAGGTGCTGTCTCCCTCTGCTTTCCCTGGCTTCTTTATATCTGCTGTGTGATCAGAGATGACGGCGTAATTGATTTCTGAGCCATTCAAGGGGCCTTCAAATTGCTTCTGTTGTTGGCTGTCGAATGTTGAAGAAAAGAAAAAACAAAAGTCAGGCCTCTATTTCCCTGAAACCTGCTCAACAGGAGGCAGCCTCTACTGCAGAACATGGCTCTTGGTGGGAACCCAGGGGACTGGGGTCACCAACCAGGATATCAGCATGGGAAAGCAGAGGACTGACACCGTCTGCAGAGGACTGAAGCCTCCTCCCCCATCTCAGAAAGCTTTCTAGAAAATTCTGATCTAATGTTTTGAAGCACACGTCAGCAAACGGCTTGCATAGCTTCCTTGCAACAATTAGGGGTTTCTGAAGATAATTTGTGGACCAATTCCTGTTGACTTTGATCCTTTTGGGTGGCTAAGTACTAATAAAATCAAGGCTGAGCTGACTTAGATGTCTCACAGCTGGTGCTCGGAGCTAAATGACAACGGAGATGAGATCCACAGAATACTAATATGTCGGCTGGCGTGGACCCCATGTCCAGGAGCTTATGCTGGGATCCCCGTGCAGGGATGGCTGTGCAGTTTTCTTACACAGGGGCATCACGATGCTAACCTGTGTTCATGGTGACATTCTGCAGGCCTCTGTAGACTAGTGGTTGATTTCCCGGCAGCAGCCAATGTTGGAACCTTCTCCAGCACCAAGACTGTGTGGATGTGGCTCTTGTGCCTGGCCTCACTGTGGGTGCCCTCATCCACCCCCATCCACTAGGCTCCTGCAAGACTCTGAAGGAACAAGAGAGTCCTGGAGAGAGATGGAGAGAACCAAAGTCTGCTAG
The DNA here is from genome assembly GCF_978045245.1 of Mus caroli. Classification (NCBI taxonomy): domain Eukaryota; kingdom Metazoa; phylum Chordata; class Mammalia; order Rodentia; family Muridae; genus Mus; species Mus caroli. The sequence goes on along the minus strand of NW_028227265.1, from coordinate 117,284,614 downwards.
AGACCCATCTGGAGGGTGGCCGTGTCTTTGATGTGTTTCCTTACACAGAAAAGGAGCAGTTTCCAAGACTCTTGTGTCTACCACATTCCCACTTAGCTGCAGACGGGAATGCTCTCCCAAAGGCCAGGAGAGCATTGGAGTGCAAACTTAAGGGCTCTTTGGAAAGGCAGTTATGTTGGATGGTGTTTTGTTGGGGCAAACAGATAAAGAAGTATTTTCCTGAAGCAGACACAGGTGAAAAACTAAGGCAGACTCAAGAAGGAATGCTCTATTGAAGCAGACACAGGTGAAAGGATGTTCTATTTAAGCAAGTACGGGAAAGGGCACTTGATGAAGGATTCTTTGTAAAGGACACCTATGTATTGGTCTGCCTTACATTGTGTAGTTGAGCTCTATTTGTTTGGACTCCGTAGAGAGAAATGCACCCAAAGACTTTGGTACCGTGTTGTGGCTTCTTGTTGCAGAATGATGTCAACTGAGACAGACTCACGTGGAGCTTTGTTAAGACAGACTCACGTGCTGAAGCAAGACCCATGGAGGACACGTGACGTTTGGAGGGAGTATAAATAGGACCCAATAGACTGTAACCAAGGCTGGGCCTTGTCTCGTCTGTAGAGCTATCTGTACAACACTTGTTGGTCTCGAATCTTCGCTGATCTTTGCTTTGCTGAGAGCCACAGAGGAGAACATTTCCTGGCATTCTTGTTGGCTCTGGCCCCTCCTGCTACCGAGTGCCAATTCAGCTGAGGCTGGCTGTTCCTGTCAGGTCCTGTCACTGCTGCTGCTGTTCTAACTCTACTGAATCTATATCCATGATCTACTGACTATATCTACTGACTGCTATATCCATGAAGTGTCTGTAAGAGGGTCGAGCTGTTGCTACTGACCTGTGACCTGAACTACCGATTTCCTGACAACACAAATGGGATGTGCTCTAAAGAACCATTTCTAGATAGGTCCACTTCCCCTGTATCTTTTCTTTTTTTTTTATTACCTCTGGTAGGTGGTGAAGTGAGGTTAAAGTGTTTAAGAACCATCATTAAAAACAGGGCCTAAAAAAATTAAAGTTACAGGTGGTGCCCATGTTGGGCACACAGATCTATTTCAATTTTACTGGAAATATCCAGTACAATAGAAAAATGGCCATTCTGAAAGTGGACCCAGACTGGGTAAGATCCCATATATATCCTGGTTCATTGTGGCCTGTTTTCCCAAGGGGACCTGATGATGTACCAAGTCTCCAATGTCAGGATTAACTCAGGCCCTGATTCCTGGAAATGCATATGCATTTCAAACCCCTACCACATAACTGTCCATGGCTTTAGATCCCCAAAGAAGACCAGGAGACTAATGACCAAAGTCCTTGGCCAAAATTTCTGAATATCAAAATATTCAATAACTTCAGCTTCAAGTCTCTCTCTCTCTCTTTCTTTCTCTCTCTCTCTCTCTCTCTCTCTCTCTCTCTCTCTCTCTCTCTTTTCTTTTGAGACAGGGTTTCTCTATGTAGCCTTGACTGACCTGGAACTCGCCTATAGACCAGGCTGGTCTCAAACTCAGAGATCTGCCTGTGCCTGGCTCCTGAGGATTAAAGGTGTATACCACCATGCCTGGCTTCCAACCATGGTTTTAAGTTGAGGAACAGATATTTAAAGCCAAAAAGTAGCAGCATAGATGCCCTTGTTCATGATGTGGTCATTGAGTGTCTCTGAATGTGAACAATTGAGAGAGGCAGCTCCAGTAGACCCACAGGCAGTACGGACTCAGCTTTGATACCGTGTGGACTCCAAGTCCCCTGGGGAGCTGTCATGTCGCCTCTCTGGGTACCAGGGTTACTTTTCCTGGCATCCCACACGCACATCTGTGACAGGAAGGCTATTGTTAGGCACACAATGTCTGATGCTCCCCAGCACGCTGCAGTCTCAGCCTCCCATACCTCATAATGTGACTGTATTTGGATAGGTCATCTTGAAGAGGTGATGACTGGCCTACTCCAAAGAGATCAGGCATGACAGTGTACTGACATGGGGAGAAGGCAAAAGTGAGCAGCTACTGTAGGCAGCCTAAGTGTAGCTAACCAGCACACTATAAACACTACAGATGGGCGTGGGGGCAGAGAGCAGGATGTGGTTATGTAATATGCCAGACCAAGCCAATGGCAAGGAAAATACAGTGGTAAACTTCTGAAAGTTTTCAAGTTTGTGAGTCGGTATGAGCTGCTTATATCTGTTGATCTACAGATATCCTAACCCCATACTGGTGTGTGTGTGTGTGTGTGTGTGTGTGTGTGTGTGTGTGTGTATTTGGTAAGTACATTGCAACAGCTGGTTTTAACTCTCTACTTGAGATGACCTGGAGCCAGGCGGTGGTGGCGCACACCCTTAATCCCAGCACTTGTGAGGCAGAGGCAGGCGGATTTCTGAGTTCGAGGCCAGTCTGGTCTACAGAGTGAGTTCCAGGACAGCCAGGGCTATACAGAGAAACCCTGTCTCAGGAAAAGAAAAAGAAAAAAAATTTAAAAAAGAGATGACCTGGAACCATCTGGAAAGAGAGTCTCAGTGAGGGGATTGTCTGGATTAAATTGGCTTGTGGACATGGTTGTGGCAATTAGTCTTAAATGATGTGGAAAGATCCATCTTGAAATTGAGGGACACCCTAGTTTTGAACCCTAAACTGTATGAAAGTAAAGAGAGGTAGATGAACCCTAAGCTTGCATACACTCATCCCTCCCCTCCCTCTGTGTTGCATGTGCTGATTTCATTCTCTCTCACTTACGGCGTCTGTGAGTATGCATGTATATGTGTCTGTCCATGTTTGCATGCATGTACGTTAGTGTACGCGTGGAAGCCAGCTGTTGGGATCCGATGTCTTCCTTAAGCACTCCCTGCCTTATTTTCTATGACAGGCTCTCCCCCCTGAACCTGGAGCTCTCTGCTCTCTCTAAGCCGGTGGACCAGGGACCTTCAGGAGTCTTCCTGTCTCTGCCTCCCCAGCACTGAGAGGACAGCCACAAGCCTTGCCACACCTAGCTTTTTATGTGGAAGCTCAGGATTCAAAACCAGGCCTTCCGGCCACTGTGGCTGTTTCTGTAGCCTTCCTTCTCGGTACTGAGAAGTCACTGGGCTTTGCCTGACAGGATGAAGGGGTCATCATTGATGAAGAAGAACCTATCAGCTTGTTCTCAGACTTCTCTGCTTAGTAATGGAACCACTGCTGGTCAGAGTCTCGTATCATCTCCCTAAGCTGGCACTATCTGTTGGTCTGTATCTGTCTGTCCATCCGTCTATCTATCTATCTATCTATCTATCTATCTATCTATCTATCTATCTCTATGTCTATATGTCTATATGAGATTATCCTTCATTTTTGTAATAGTCTTATTTTTTCATAATTTATTTTTTTATTCACACTACACTCTAAGAACAGCCCCTCCCACCTCTCCTCCCAGTCTTGCCCTTACAAATCCCTCCCCTCATCACCCCTCTCCTTCTCCTCAGAGAAGGGGAAGCTTCCCACTAACCCTGTGGCATCCAGTCCCAGCAGGACTACACACATCCTCTCCCACTGAGGCCCAACCAGGCATCCGCCTAGGGTAAGGGGATCCAGTGACATGCACGAGTCAGAGACAGCCCCCGTTGCGATCGTTAAGGAACCCACGTGAAGACCAAGCGGCACATCTTCCACAATTGTGTAGGGGCCTAGGTCCAGTCCCTGCATGCTCTCTGGTTGGTGGTTCGGTCTCTGCGAGTCCTTGTGGCTCAGGTTAGTTGACTCTGTAGGTCCTTCTTGGGTGTCCTTGACCCCTCGACTTACTCAGTTTCTCGGCTCTTTCACAACACTCTTCAAGCTCTGCCTGATGTTTGCCCGTGGCCTCTGCCTCGGCTTCTGTCAGCGGCTGGGTGAAGCCTCTCAGGAGACAGTTGTGCTAGGCTCCTGTGCCTGCTGTGTCCCGGGTGGACCCCAGTTGTTTCACTGTTTAAATTAAATTTCCTTGACCAGTTTCTCCACAAAAATCATAGGTCTTAGAAAAACGAGAGAACCGGGGACGTTGATTCCTGTGGCATGACATGAAGTTAAACTGCTCTGAATTACCACAAATGTTGGGTAATTTAATACCTAGGCTTATCGTCTCAGTTTGAAGTGATGCTGACATGTCTGTCTGAGAAAGCTTACCCACACATCTATTAACCTAGTTCAAATGTTAGCTCAAACCTTGACTTCATTTTAAATAGATAACTATGGGACCAATAGGGGACAATTTTTAGTAAATATAGGGTACATTCTGGCTTCTTGGGAAAGGGCTGAGTGGTGGGTTGGGGGCAGTAGAAGGTTCTAGATGCAGGCAGTGCTGCGCAGAGGTCTATAGAAGAGAGCAGGGCAAGTAGTCTATAGACACAGGCCCGTTCCCTCATTCCTGCATGAGGATCTCCACCACAGGGGTGAAGTGGGACTTAGTGCTGAAAGCCCTGTTTTCTCCATGGCTTGTTGGTTATTACTGTGGTGACATTCACCAAGGGCCAGAATTATGAGGGTAGGAGGTGGTGGGTATAATTACCCTCAGCCTCAACTTTCCTCATCTACACACAAATATCTATATAAAGGAAAGCAAACAAAGGCCAACTGGCAGGGGAGGGGAAGGGAGGAGAGGGGAGGGGGAGCACCGTGACTCACTTCCGGGACTCACAGGCTCAGGGTGACTGCCACACGGAGCAGACACCAGCATCCTCGGCGAGCATGCTCACCCTACCACCACATGCATGGGCATGCTCACACTGCTGTGACCCAGAAGCACCTGCGCCCTTCACATCTCCTGAGCACACTTTATTTCATCCAGTGAAGATCTCCAAGCTGTTCCCTGGACCCCAAGCTTGCACACAGGGTCCTGGGGCATCTGGTCCAAACACAGGCTGTAGTTTGGGGACTTGGATGTTGCCCAGGATCTTGTCTCTAGCAAGCTGTTGGTGTTGAAGATGCTGGTGGCTCATTGGTTGGTTACCTGAGACCCAGGGGCCTTGTAGCTCTTGGTAGAAGTGCCCCTTCTGGGGTTGCCTTTTCTATCACACCCATCGCCTGGGCTGGACTGACTCATCCCACTGTATTAGTTGGTGTCCCCTTTCCTGTGACTAAATACCTGATAAGTAAAGAAAGGTTTATTTGAGGATACAGTTCATTGTGGTGGGAAAGGCAGTCAGTCTCATGCTGGCAGGTGAGTGGATTCCTTACATCCTTGAAGAACGAGAAGTAAAGAGTAGACAAGAAGAAAGGCCAGGGTACATATCTCCAGGCAGTGGCTCACTTCCTTCAGCCAGATCCTACCTCCTAAAGCTTTCAGTCTCCTCCAAAACAGCTCTAACAGCTGACAGATCTGGTGTTCACAACTGTGAGCCTGTAGGAACTGTCCACATTTAAACCACAACTACAGAAGACACCTCCTTTCTTTTTCTGGTCCCCAACATCCATCAGGGGATGGGTTCTCAGACATCGCAGAATTCCACTTCCAAATAATGTGTCCCATGATGAGGCTGAGGGACAGAGGGTCAGCACCTTAGTTTCTGCTAGTTTCTGGCCTTGTGTGTGCTTAGGTGGACCTGACCCAGCACCAGAGTGCAGGTCTATGTGAAGTGGAAGGTGATATCTCATTGTGTTTAGGGAGTTTTATCAGCCTCCAGCATGTTGCTTTGGTTTGGTGCAAATCCCTGCTCATGTGACCAACCCCAGAGGCTCCACTCCAGGCACCACCCACCCCCTAGCTGCTGTGTGCTTCTCCAATGACCACCTGACCTCTGTCTCTGTGACTTCCATCTCCTCTCCACAGTCGATGAGTGAGAGCTCTTACCTTCTGCTCAGAAGCACTGGGGAGCTAGCCAAGCCTAAACCCTTCAGGTAGCCCAGAAGCCATGAAGTCCCCACCCTTCCAACCTCCTGGAGTCATAGCAGTGCCTCTGTCTGGGGGCCACAATTCACAGAAGGGCCGAAAAGAACGAGGCTAGAGAAGCAACAATTAATGTAACATCTGGTAGTGGGGACTGTTTCTAGAGGCTGCTTCCTAAGAATGCGTCCTACCAAGATGGAACATTGTTAATTGACTTTGTGTTTGGGTGAAACACGGAGCCAGGGTCTTCTCAGGTGCTTCTGCATTTGGTATTACTGCACTCCCCACTCGAGGACATTTTGGTGAGGAAAGAAAAACCTTTTAAAGGGCACAAGGCTGCACAGCCAGTGAGCCAGTGGAAAGGGGACTGTGACCCCAGATCTTACCGTGGCCTCACGCTGCAGCTCTCAGTGGGGAAGAAGGCAAGGCAACTTGGTGCGGCTAGGACTGTGGGGGTGCACACTCAGGAAACTGCGTCAGGAGAGAGTCCTCAGTCTGTGTGCTTCCATTCTGGGAAGGGGGTCTCAGGCACTTCTGGGTTCTCTGATCCTTGGACGCTTACAGACTTGCGTAGTCTCAGTCCGGTGGAATACAGTTCAGCGCCTCGGGAGTCTTGGGTCTTCTTGCTCACTTGTTGGAGATGTGCTGGCTGAACACCAAGCTAAAGAGACAGGGCTCCACGTGCTTTAGAAATGATGACACTGTGATGCCTAATCGGTGCTCATGACCCCCAGGGTCATAAGGCAAGTCCTCCCGTAGCTTTTGCCCTCTCGACAAAAAACAACAAAGCTTATGCCACTGTCAGATCACATCGCGTCACCTACTTTCCCTGAGCCAGCAGGTCGATTGTCACAGACTATTGAAAACCTCCCTGTGGCCGCTGTCACCTGACTGTGTGTCTGTCCACCCACACCATGGCTCACTGTCAGAATCAGTATTATTCACAGATAGTCACTGAACAGATTGCTGCTTTGTACGTATGCTCCCATTGGTTCTTTTGCTTTTGCCTTGTTGGGGAATATGAAGGAAAACCCAGCCTTGAAGTACAACCTTACTCATCGTAACGAGTGACAGACATCGTTTTCGTAGGGTTTAAGAAGCCTTTGGTCTCCTGCACACAACTTTTGGAATTAAAAGTAAAAAGTAACTCTGACCCTTAAGTTCATGGGAAATTCCACAAACGGTGGCGTGGTGACAGGGAAAGTGTCCTATAGAGAAGGAAAATGCTAGAGAATTCCTTCCTTTCACACAGCCTGAATCTTATGTTTTAGCTTTTAACTTTTTGTCTTTCTTTCTTTCTTTCTTTCTTTCTTTCTTTCTTTCTTTCTTTCTTTCTTTCTTTCTTTCTCTCTCTCTCTCTCTCTCTCTCTCTCTCTCTCTCCCTCCCTCCCTCCCTCCCTCCCTCCCTCTCTCTCTCTCTCTCTCTCTCTCTCTCTCTCTCTCTTTCTTTCTTTCTTTCTTCCTTTCAGAGAGAGGCTCACTCTATAACCCAGGCTGGCCCAGAACATATGGCAATCCTCCTGCCTCAGTCTCTGAATGTTGGGATTACAGATGTGAGTCATGCCCATGTAAAATATAGCCCAGGCTGACCTCAAATTTGAAATCCTCCTGCCTCAACCACATCAATATTTGCCTACTGGCCCGTGCCACAGAAACCAGTGCAAACTCTAAAACAGATTCTTTCCTTCTGGGTACAAGTTTGGGAAGGTCGTGTCTCCCTCCCGGTGCAGAAAAGAGCTTTGTGGTGAAGTCCTAGATTCCTGGCAGGACGCTTTTTGGAGGCAGAGTTTTAAATCCCGATCCACAGCATTTAACAGCTCCTGGGTCTCCAGCCCTTTGAGATTCACGCTAATCATTTGTTCTGTGCAAGGAGTTTGCATTTGCACATTCTTTTCAGGTTGACCGCCTAAAGCTTTTCCTGGTTTGGCGGTGGCATTTCCAGTTTCTTTTATGCATGCATTGCTGCCTACGTAGTTATTTTAACTTGTGTGTGTGTGCATGGTCACATGCACGTGGAAGTCCACAGAGGAAAGAAGAGGGTACCAGATCCCTTAGAATTGAGCAACAGGTGGTGTGACCTGCCACATGAGTGTTGAAAATTGAACCCCGGTCCCCTGGAAGAGCAGCCAGTGCTCTCAACCGCTGAGCCATCTCTCCAGCCCCAACTCTGTCGTAACTGTAATTTCTAGTATTTCTTCTATCTTAAAGCTTATGTATCTTCTTTGGTTCTCCTCTATTACCCATGTGCTTGCCCACTTTTCTATGTGTCGGGCCTCACATCTCTTGTAACTAACACATGGCTGGGCTTTGCAGTCCGGGCCAATAATCCGCCAAGTAGGAAGTTCATTGTTGACAGCTGCTGTAAGCCTGGGGGACCTGTCTTCCGATGGATGGTATGTGTTCTGTCTGGGCTGCCCATCCAGGGGTTTCTTATTCTGCTCTGTGCTTCTTAACAGCCCCACTGAGTGGTTTTTCCTCCCCCATCTTATTTGCTGGCCTGCCTTGGAAGTAATTCATTCTACTTCTGCCGTGTTGCTTGCTACCTCGGCACATCCAAAAGCAGGAGCCACGCGACTTGACATCTACAGCCAACTCTGACCCTCTTCACACAAATGCAAGACCTGCAGTGCAAACTGCACATAGATAGCTCCTGTTTCTTAGTGTGTACACTCATAAATTATAGGTTGTCATTTCCACAGCTTGTAGTTGTTGAGGCTGCACAAGTGCACCATTTTTGGGGAGAAATGAATATTTCTTCTTAAATCTCACATGTATTTCTGTTTTTCCCCCTAAAGTTTACCTTATAAAACTGCTTTAATTAAGGTCGAGCAAGATTTTTTTGAAATGGCTTTGTTCTATCGAGATTTCTGATAATTACACTTAACCAACTGTCAGGTTCAGGTCCACGCCTGTGCTTCCTTCAGTCCTTTGAAGATAGCATCTCTGCGTCCTCTTTCACTGCTGGGTACTGGCTGTTACAACTGCTCTCTCATCCTCTCAGATCTGTTCTCCTTCCCAGTACTTTCTCCTAAATGTCTCATCACGTTCTACTTTCCCTGGAGTGTGTGTGATGCTCGCATGTGTACTGAGAACGTGCAGGGGTCAGAGAAGAGTGTCAATCACTCCCACTCGCCACCTTAATTCCCTGACACAGGGTCCCTCATTGAAACAGGGGCTGCTTGTCCAGCAAGCTCCCAGGATCCCCTTGTCTCTGTTCCCAGTGCTGGGGTACAGCCACAGATGGCCACACCCAACTCTTTATTATGGATTCTTACTATATGACCAGCCCTGGACACTAGAGATGAGAAGCGGTGGCTTTTCCCTTCAGGTCATTGCGTCCCAGAAAAAAAAAAAAGTAAATAAAGTATGGTATGGTTCTCACCTTGGTATTTTGAAACACTCGATAAATAGCACCTCCTGGTTGGTTACTCCACAGCAATCTGGCAATGTTTGCCTGAGCTCTTAAAAGTGTGAACGCCATTTAACATATTTTCTTCACGTCTAGAAATCAGTCCTGTGGCAGTGCTGAGGAGTGAAATGGATTGTCAAGAAAGGAATACTGTTTGCTGCAGTGTAAAATGGCCCAGAGAAAGACTAGTCAGATACCAAATAACCGAGGAATGGCAAAAAGAAGCCCTACTACCTCTGACTGACAGTATTGTCCAAAACAATACTTACAAAGAGATGTTTGCAATGTTTCTTATGGCAAATGCTGGAAATACTGGTGACAAATATTAATTGAAAAACATAAACACACTTTGTTATGTATATGTATTTGTGTATGTACAAGCTGTGTGCATGTGGTGCCTGTGGGGGCAGAGAGGGCATCTGATCCTGTGATGCTGGAGGAGCAGGTAGTTGTGAGCTGCCCAGAGAGAATGCTGGGAGCTGTCTTCAGGTCTCTGCAAGAACAGGTAAGTGCTGAGCCATCTCTCCAGCCAGCCGTAGACAAGGGTCTTGTGTAAGTATCAGTGTCAGCTCCGTAAGACGCACACAGGGAAACATGGAGAAAACAGAAGAGGCTTCTCTGTGACTGGCGACGACTGGCCTCTCAGAGTCTGCAATTCTCTGCTTTCCTGGTTTACATTATAATAAGTTGATTTCTTAGTAAGAAGTAATTAAAAGAAAAAAGGATTACCTGGACATAGAGGAGTCTACTGAGAGTATCAGGGTAAGAGTAAAGCAGAAACCAGTCTGGAGAAGGTGTGATGGCAGGGTGGGGTGGTAGCAGTCACCTACAGTCCTGGGAAGAGTTCTGGCTTCAGATGCACAGGCAGAGCCTAGACCAGTGCAGCCTGGGGTGAGACCCTGGGGTCTAGACAGCGGGGTTCAGCCTTGCAGACACATCTTACTTGTGTTCAGCTCTGCATCACATCCCACACAGAGACCTTACCACTGTCTCATTGCAAAGATGGCCAGGGTGAGTTAGGAGAGCTGGTTACAACAGGTGATAGTGTATGCACCTTTTTCTAAAATTTAAATTTTAGAATTCAGTAAGTGAGATTCCTCCTATGACATGGTAGCTGGGGTCAGAGGTCTTGATACTTATAGATAGAGGCTGTGACTCAGGCTTCATGCTTGCTGACCATGGGTATCACCGCAGAGCTACACCCAGCTGACATTAGCTCTATGCTACCATAGTGGATACTGGTAACCTCCGACCTGTTTACTCTTGTATGGTATTGAATACTCATGGTATAGATTCAGTGCTTAATATTCTTGGTATGCCCCAAACTGAGCTGGGGCTTAAACCCCCAAGCTACATACTCTGGAACAAGAACCTCAAACACAGCAGTCAAGTCTTAGCTTATGTGTAGACATATAGGTCATCATTAAGAATCACTAGGGAAAAAGCCCAGTCCTCCCCTGTGAGACACCTTTCCATGTCTGTCTCTGCAGCTCAAGCCTCGCTTAGGGAGAGGAGAAAGGCTGCTTCTTGACTCTTGGAGGCATCCGGGGATGGAAAGGAGTGGGGAGGCCATTCCTGCCTCACCTCCCTACCAAGAACGAGGGCGGGTGGCACAGGAGAGTTAGGTCTGCCTCATACAGAGTCCTTCCTGCCACTGACTCAGGAGAAATCAGCTTTGACCACATGTCACAGACGTCCTGGTGTCTGCAAGTGCCAGGCACTTAGCATCTCTATGGATGGAGCCACATAGTGGCCACGGAGGTGTCCCAAACAACATAGCTAATAACAACATAGAGAATAGTTTCTGCTGGAAAGGGACTTCACACAGCACAGAGCTGGGGTTTCCGCTGAATCTATCAGTGGTTTTCAGTTATTCCTGAATCTCCCAACCAGAAGAAGTATGTGGTTCTGCAAGAAGAAGGATGCAAGGTTTTGCAATGTAGCCCTCACAAGAAAAAAAATTAGTAAAAATAAATAAAATAGGCCATTCCTTGTCGGCCCTTGAAATGAGGCCTCAGCTTCAAAGGTATCACGGGAAATGGCCTGGGTGGTGCCTTTAGGGTTACTTGCGCAGGTGCCTCTGCCCTACCCCATGAGTCCTAGGGTCTCTGCCTCCTTTTCCTACCTTGGAACTCCCTGGGCCTCAGCTGAGCTCCAGAACACCCAGCAGCTTTCTGCCTTCACCCCTGTTGCTTGCTGCTTCTCGCCACACCTGTATTGTGCTCTCCTTACACTTAAAAAAAGTAATAGGAAAGAAAGGGAAAATAAATGGGTAGTGGATAGGTGTGTTGGGTACATGCACAGGTTGACTGGGCAAGCCTGACCTTTCTGCCCTATCCCTCCCCCCATCCCTAGTCCACACCTTCCCCATCCCTGCTTCACCTCTGTCATATGAGGGGACAGCTCTGTTGACCTGTCCTCACAGTGGACAGAGGAAGTCCTAGATGTTTGTAATGAACCAGCTGAGGACAAAGCTGGGTAGACCTTGATGGATGGGCTGCAGCAAAGCTTTCAGGGACCCAAGAGCAGTGGAAGAATTGGAATGAGTACAGGGAGACATTGCCTGGGGCTAACAGTCCTCACAGCCGCTAGCTAATTACAGATGTGACAATTTGATGTTTAAAAAAAAGCTTTAAAAAAAAGAAATAAAACTACTACACATACACACTCACACACACAAAACAAACAAACGAAAACCAAAACCCAAAAACATAGTGTGGGAAGCAGCTTGTATCAAACGAGGAAGCACGCATGCGAGGTGGTAGGATGTTTTGCTCCAATTTGTTACATGTTGCCTGAAGCAACTCCCAAGGAGGCACAGGATCGCTAAGATTGTAAACCAGGAGGCCATACTTTTTTCCCCACAGGGTGTTGCGGGGGCAGAGGTGGGGTGGGGGCAGGGACGCTCTGAACTAGAGATCTCCCAAGGAAGCGGCTGAAGGACGGCTTGGTGTGGGGTTAGAAGAGAGGAGCCACTCTCATAGACATCTCCATAGTGTCACAGGCTGTGTAAATACACCCAAGGGTGTGGGGTGCATGGAATATTCTTCTCCTTTCTGAAGAAGAGAGCCCAGTAGAGAACTGAGAATTAGGAGAAAGGAAAGGCGGAGCACAAAGGTTAGAGGTTTCTTGGCTCAGAGAAGGTAGACATACCACAGCTGGAGCCCATGAACCAGACCGACACTGAAGCACCCATCACTCTGTGGTCTCTGGGACTGAGTGGCCTCATTTCGACCACACAGGCTCTGGCTTTCACTGTGTCCAGAGCCTCCACATCCTAACTCAACAGCAGTGCACAGCACAGCCTCATGTCTCCAACTGGCGTTGCTTCAGCCCTTTGGATAGGGAGGGCCCATGCACTCATCTACCTGAGAGCAAGGGAGAAGTTGCAAGGTACAGAGCCTCCACTTGCACTGAGGGTGTCAAACACCACCATCTGCTTTCAGACACTCCCTCCACACCCCCACCTTAGTGCTGTGTGTTCTTTCCAGCTCAGGCCCACGGAAAGGTTCTCTCTCAGTTTGCTATTTAGTAACATAAGCAATATGGTTGTTCGGAGGAAATGCATTCTGGTTGTAAAAATGTATTTGTTTTATGGGGTGAAGCAGAGGTCATTCATGGTGTATGTGTGGCACTGTGCCCAGAGTTTCTCATAGGGAGGTACACAGTGGGAACTCTGCCCTTTTGATTAAGGCATCTCTGAAGTGAGTTTGAGTGGCATACAGTTCTAGCTAGGGCTACTGTTGTTGTGACAAAACACTATGAACAAAGCAACTTAGGTTTATTCAGCTTACACTTCCACATTGTAGTCCATCACTGAAGGACTAGCCAGGAACTTTTAACAGGGCAGGAACCTGATGCAGAGGCCACAGAGGGGTGCTGCTTACTGGCTTGCTCCCTGTGGCTTGCTCAGCTTGCTTTACTGTGGAACCCAGGACCACCAGCCCAGGGATGGCTCCACCCACAATGGAGTCCCCATCCCATATCAATCACTGATTAAGAAAATGCCTTACTATGGATCTTATGGAGGCATTTATTTTGATTCCTTTCTTCCCTAATGTGTATCAAGTTGACATAAAACTAGCCAGGACATTCACCAAAACCAGATATGTATCTCAGACAGACTCAGTGCGAGCTCTCCTGTAGAACATTTCTGCTTTCCCCTAGGTGTGACGTGAGAAGTTGCAGTCTGAAATGTGGCTGAAACTCAGTGTAGATTTCTGGTTCTTTCTTCAGGAGGAAAGGTCATGTGACTTGGAATTTGGAAGCCAAAAGAGACCTAGGTTTCCAAGGTACCTGCACTGTGGAATTCACAGGAGTGGACACTCACCAGGAAGTAAGAGACCAGCTCTTAAGGATCTGAGTCTGACTTTTGTTGTTTCCCCGTGTTTTATTTGGCATTTTGACCTTTTGAAAACATATCAGGAGCCAGGCATGATGGCTCACGCCTTTAATCCCAGCACTTGGGAGGCAGAGGCAGGCGGATTTCTGAGTTCGAGGCCAGCCAGGTCTACAGAGTGAGTTCCAGGACAGCCAGGGCTACACAGAGAAACCCTGTCTCGAAAAACCAAAAAAAAAAAAAAAAAAAAAAAAAAAAAAAAAAAAAAAAAAAAAGAAGAAAAAAAAAAGAAAGAAAAAAGAGCAAGTATCAGGATTTGAGTTGTGTTACTATGGTTTTCACAAGGTGATTGAGTTTCTGCTGGTTTACACTGTCCATTTATAGCCACAGTACAGTTTTCCACTGAGATAGCTTTTTCCTATTGATTTCCAAGTGCTTTTTACATATTGAGATTTTTAGTAGCTTTTTAAAGTAGATATCTACTTTAGGTATTTTTGCAATTTTGCCATGCCTTCCTGTTTTCTAACATTAAAAGGTACTCAAGTACATGAAAAATTTCCTTCGTTTCTACTGTGATCCCATGTTTGCAGGCTGTCTTCACAGCAGATGTTTATGTATGTAAATTTTCCCCGAGTCCTTCTGACTTTGCTGTTGCAGTAATCCGCACGTACTTCCTGTGGATGTGTGGGGCAAGTGCAGCACCAGTGTTTACTCTTCAGCAGAATTTCCTGCAGACCTGATTTGGAAGCATTTATTCTCTCTCGCAGACTTGAAGCACACGCCTATATTATGTTGTACAGCAGCATGTTGTTTCTCTGTGTTCTGCTCTCTTGTCTGCTCCTTATCGCTCTGACCACTGCGGCTGGGCTGCTGCTCTACTTTTAGCAAAGCCACCACCCCTTGTTTCTTTCCCACCTGTGCTCTGTATCCCGTTTACTAAGGCTAGTGAAACTCACAGAGCTCTGCTGCAGTAGAGCATTCATTTTATATTTTAAAAGAACCTGAAGGAACTTGTTGTATGGAAACATATGTAATGACTTGGCATGCATGGCTTTTATGTTATTTGCATTGCCAGTAGCGTGTTGATCGATACATTTTCCACCTCTTTATTTCCACGTGCTCTCTCATCACATGTTCATTTCGAAGCGCCTCCTCAGTGTTGCTGATGTGTAGACATTGTCTTCCTGCTTGACCCGTCATCTAAGCTGAGAGCATAGTTCATAGTTGTTGCTTTTTGTGAAAGTGGGGGATGTCACTGTTACCAGTGCTAGCACTGGCAGTTTCCAGCGATACTGACTGACTCTCCCTCTTTTTCCCAGCTTCTCTTGTCCTCCTCACCCCACATAGTGATAGGCAATAGGGAGGATGGTGCCTGTGAACGTTAACCTTTATAAAGGTCACCACACTAGGGCAAGGCTGCTTGCTGATTCTCCATGTTGAGCCCAAGTCCCTTGTGGGGTTTTGTTTTGTTTTGTTCTGTTTTCCTGAGACAAGATCTTGTATGGCCTGGAGCTAACTAAGAATTCAAGAAAGTCTCAAACTCTCAGCCATCTTCTGCCTCAGTCTGCCTAGTGCTTCGATCATGGGCTTGTGTCCCCAAATCTGAATCCTTGTGAGGCCTTGAAACAGCACACCTGTTCCCTGGAACCCTCCTGCTGACATTCCCTGTACTTCTCAATGCCAACCTTAGCATCTCCTCCCTTCTTCAGACTCTTAAGAACATGCATTTTAAATTCTAATTGTTTGAGACAGGAGCTTAAACGTTAATGCTGTTGGCAGCTGTGTTTAGTGGTTTTAAGATCCAAGGGAAGCCTGGATGTCTGTGCAGGTGTCAAGCCTCTCACCTAGGTGACTGTAGAAATGATCTGCACTGCTTCCCTGCACCACCTCGTCCCCAGATGGTTACGCAGACGGTGACGACAGCACAGGTGTCCATATACAGTCTGTTGGCGCCCAGGAACACTTGTATATTTAGCTGTAGAATTGAGCTTGGATTTAGAAGGTAAGCTTCCTGCGCCCGGTGTCCACACTCACGTTGCTGCTGCCATCAAATTCACAAGGACTTGTGCTGCCTTTGTTTCAAAACACCCTATAGGTCACCATCTTCCCCATTGTGATACAGAGCATTGCTTCTTGTGTCTAAGCTCTTGTTACTATATCTGCTCTTCTTCATGCACAAAAGCCTGAGCATGCTTGTGTGTGAGAGAATCTATACGTATAGCATGTGTGTCTCTATGGTGTGCATGTGTCTGCATGTGTGTGTGAGCATGTGTCCACACATGTGTCAACACATGGATAAGTGGTATGTGTGTGCCTGTGTGTATTGTATGTGTGTTCATGTATATGTATATGTGTGCATGTGTTTGCACACATGTCCACACATGCATACATGGTATGTGTATGTCTGTGTGTATAGCATGTGTGTGCATGCATGCATGCATGTGTGTTCACATGCATGTATGTGTTCATATGTGTGCACATGTGTCCACACATGTGTACATAGTGTGTACATGTGTGTGTGCATATGTGTGCCTGTATGTGTGTGTAAGATCCCCGTAAGTATGTCTACAACTGCTTTAGCAGATATGACTTACTTCAGTGTCATATCATATTTGCTTATATGAAAGTCCTGATTCTTCTGTCAGTTTCACAATTATCTGAACCCCCAGCAACATGAGATAAAATGCTGAGGTACCGGTATTCTCCATCAACTCCCCCCTGTTCTGGGCATTGCTGAGTCTTTTTAGTTTAGTGTGTGCCCCAAAGCTTCTCTGGAGTTACTGGTGATTTCTCTGTGAACTCCTACATTTCCTGTTGTCTGAACATGGTGCCTTTGGGGCTGATGCTGTAATGTTACAGCAGCTTTCGTTTTGTTTTCTTTCTCTGTTTTCTCTTCCTCTGCAGTTTGGCTCTGAGCTCTGAGGCGTCTCTCACCTTACCTAATCCTCTGAGTTTTGCCTCTCTGATGTCCATCCGTCCGTCCATCCGTCACTTATTTAATCTGACAACCTTAGGAATCAGCTCCCTCTGCCATCTTTCTGCTCCACTGCTTGAACTCAAGTCATCTGTCTTGGCCGCAAGCACCCTTGTTCTCTGAGCCATTTTGCCTGCCTCATCTCTTACATCTCTAAAGCCAATGTAGCTTATGAAGATCTCATGTATGGTCTCTGCTGTAGCTACGTAAATACCTTATGCACTTTCTGTTTTCCTCTTTGTCTTTTACTCTTGGAATCATTTTTTGATTCTCTGAAGATACCCCATGTTTTTTTTTGTTGTTGTTGTTTTTGTTTTTGTTTTTTTTTTGCCTATCTGTGGGATGGGAGCCTATCAGAAAGCACACAGTTTACTGGATGGGTGTATGACACATGGTGAGGTTGTTTCTTTAACTTGGGAAACTTCAATATTGGTGTCTATTGGGTCTTCATTATTATTATTATTATTATCTAATTAAATGTTTCAACCTCTTAGCTGCTCTTTTAGGACACAATGCCTTTTAGATTAAGGGCCAAGGAAAGCCAAGAGCAGCAGTCTGGCTCTGTTTACTTAAAGGGTGTCCACCACCATGCTTGAGTTGGGATGAGATCTGGGTGTTCAGTACTCCTAAGAGAGGCACTTGCCTATGCCCCCATGGGTGTCATGGCCCTGAGCTGGCAGACTGACCTCCTACCTGTAGGAAGTAAGGCTTTCCTAACTTTGCATCAGCTGGACAAGCTCTGTCATCCCCGGATCTTTTTAACCTCATACCAGGAGGGCTTCTGCTTCCCAGCTTCCAAAACTACGCTGCCATCTCTTCCCCTTTCTCTATTCCCATGAAGATGGGCCTTTAAAAGAAGCCCCGCGATGCCTTTCTGGTGGGGACTCAGGACACGGGTTCAGTTTCACACCCTCACAGGACCAAGCACAACCTCACCCGTTCTTGGTTGCCTTTTGTGGGTCCTACCAAGCTGATGCCTGGGTCACACTCATCAACCATAGCCATACTGTCTGAGTCATGCCGCTAGCCTTCAGGAATGCCCTCTGAAGGAAGGGGCTGACACTTGGCTTATCCCTCCCAGCCCCTGGCATTAACTGTCTGTTCACCAGTCTCCTCTCTCTATAGCATACTAGGGACATCTGGACCCTGGTGGTCAGAGGTAAATAAGACATGGTCAAAATGCCGATTCTCAGCATTCTGGAGTATGACAGTCATCAGACAGCTCACACACATGTCGGCATAGGTCTGTTCATGTAAGCCCATGTATATTTAGATATATAGATATGAAAATAACGATCCCATTCCCCAAACAAGAGGGAGCTCACTGTTTGCGTGGCTTTCCTCCAAGGTCACATCCAAATGCTAAGTGTGAAGGTGCCCTTAACCTCCGCAGCATCAAATGATGTGTGCAAAGCATGTGGGTGATCCTGTTGCTTCAGAGCTACCGTGGGCAGGCAGAGCGAGCAAGGCCAGATACCTTTTCTGGCCAAGGTTAGGTCTCTTAATATACCACCCACTCACTTTAAATGCACGCGTAAGAGCACAGGCCAGCACACCGTCTGTGCACAGAAGCCATGTCTGTACACGGGCCGGCATGCCCTTTGTGCTCCTTGACACGGAAGTCTTACCGGGGAGAAAGAACTTCCGAATTTTATTTATTGGCCATTTCTATCATATTTTCCTTACCCTCTAGAATTCAACTTTTCTGGAAAACAACAAAAAAGTTCAGTCCATGTCAGAAGGGAAGGGATGAAGAGATTCCCAGGCGGTTCACGTGCACTGTAGTGCTCCCTATACAGTGCTCCCTAATCCAGAGGAGTACCCAGGTACCAGTTCCTGGTATCTGGCCGATTGAGGAGATGTCTTCTGTCACATTACCTACCACACAGAAGTTAACCCACACAGAGTCATGCTCACACAGAGACAACCATCAGGTCGAAAGTCTGGAGAGAGTACACAAGTGAAGAAGCTTGATCTAGATGCAACAGAAGAATGAAGGGCAGGAGAAGGTCGTGAACCATGGGCAGCAAGACAAGAAGGGGCTGGGTGAGAAGGCTGGGCAGAGCCTGCTCGGCTCAGCGTCCGTCCCCAAGAGTTAACCTTCCCTCCCTCCTGACAGAATCACTTAGGAAGGAATGAGTTAGGTCCTCATGGTCTTGCCTGTTCACTGTGCTGAGCTGACTCCTCCCCAGCCGTGGATCTACTATAACGAGGCAAAAAAATTGCTTTTACTGCGGTGACGTTTGAGCTCAGGTGCAGCTGTTGGCGGAGGGACAGAGGAGTCAGGGGAGGAAGAAACTAGGTGATTTGGCTTCTGCCTTCCAGGCTTTGGTGCTGGGTGTGGTTTGCACCTATCTTTCTGGCTAAAGAAATCTTCCCTAACTGCAAAGAGGTTCATACTGCATTGGGATCCTATTACCCGGAGTCTTCTACTGCTCAGGAATTTGAGTGAAAGTCTTGACTCGTAACCAGGGAAAGAACATGACCAGTTTTTATGAAACCCTCACAACAGGCAGTGCGTCGTCGTGTGCATGGAGGAACTGGGAACTAGAAGGAGGAAGAGGGAACCTTCAGTTGGTGAAAGAGAGGGGCTATCCCTTTAATTGCCTCTTTGTAAGATTATCTCTCCTGGCCGTATCCCCTCCCCCACCCTGAGGTGGGGGGGGAGCCCTAAAACAGAAAGGTTAATCTAAGTATACATTTTAGGCTTTTAAAGGCTCCATTACAGGACTTATTATGCTAAAAGAAACACACCTGGCATGCCACGGCTTCTAAGTGTATCAGGCAGGCTGTCGTAATGACTCACTTAAATGCCGGGGCCAGAATTCCTTCCCGTGATTTCTATGTAAATTGGACGCCTCTCACAATTACTGTAATATGCGTGCAATTCCTCTTATTATTTCTTTTAACGCTGAAACTTTTATCACTTAACTCACTGGACAGAATATTTGAGCCATTTGCAATCATTAGAACAGTTTTGTTTGGTCAAACCCTTGTGGGATTATATTCTGGGAAAGACGGAGTGAATTATATTCATTGCAAGAAAACAGCAATTTTAAATATATAAGGGGCACCAGGAAAATGTTCATTTTCGTGCAAATTCAATATTATATCTTACTTTTTCTTTTTCTTTTTTTCTTTTCTTTTCTTTTCTTTTTTTTTTTTTTTACAGCAGGGTAAGGCTTTTTATCTTTAAGCAATTTATAAAACCCAGCATGGACAGGGAGTAAGGCTGCCATAGAAGACCACACTGATACATAAATAGTTACTCTGTAGACAGGGAGAAGCGAGATCGCAGGGATTTGAGGTAATAGCTTTTCACTTTGGGAGGTTTTCCTTGTGATCCTAGATGGAGGGCATGGAGTGTTTGCCGATTTTTCCTAGGTTCCAACATGGAACATTTATCACGTTACCCCTCTCTGGTGCTCGTGCCCTCACCTGCCCTTCACCTCCTTTCCCAGGAAGCCGGGGCCAGCTGAGTGATGATCCCACCTAAACACCCTGCTCCCCTTGCAGACTTCCAGACCACATCAAATTCCTTCAAATAGATTAGAGAACAAAAGCAGGAAATGAAGACACATTGTTGTCTTTTATGCAGATTTTCCCCCTGTGCAGAAGGAGTGTTCAGGCATCTTCCTTGTAGCTTAGATGCTGCCTGCTGGACGCTCCTTCCCTGTCCTGGTCACTTGAAATTTTAGTAGCCTGAGAGAAAGCCTCCATCCACATCAGCTCTGTGACTATGCACCTGACACGTAAGTTAAAGTGTAAGTACATTTGTCTTCAACACACTACTGGACAAGCTTGATTAATGTGTAGTTGCACAAAGCCATCTAAGTTTGGGGGCCAAGCTTTCAAGCTTTTTATTACACTGTTTTAAAATGAGGCAACTGTTAGGTAACACAGCTTAGACATCAGGTATTTATTTATCTTCCTGATCTTATCCTCCAAGCTTTTACTAATGAAGATCAATCGAAAACTCCCAGTTTTCTTGAAGGCCCTATCATGTGGCATGAAAATTAATTTTTTAAAAAAATATATACTTCATCTAATTTTTAAGAGAAGATATTTGCATTTTTCCAGAGGTCAAACTAAAATGGTGGCCATCCTGTTACATCAGTGCTCCTTTCCATGTTGATAAAAATCTTTTGGGACATACATGATAATGGATATGTAATATGTAATCCCATGTCACATGTATGTGTGGGCTGATATGTGTGTGAGAGAAGGCAGGCAGGCAGACAAACAGACAGACACAGTCCCAGCAAGAGAGAGTTAGTGATACTGTGCTGCTTCATCTGGTCAGACTTAATAGTGAAGCCACTTCTGACCTGTGTACAGTAATCATTAGATAAGAGAGAGAGAGAGAGAGAGAGAGAGAGAGAGAGAGAGAGAGAGAGAGGTGAGAGAGAGTGTGTTCGTGAGGGAGATTCAGGCTTTTAAATTTAAAGATGGAGACTGAAATTCAAATCCATGCATGTTCCCGCAAAGGAAGGTTTCAGAGTTGTGGTGCCTCCAGCCCAGCAGGAGCAAACCCTGCACGCATCTCAACCTGAGTGTCAACTAGAAGTACAGGGCAGTGTCTGTAATGGCATCTCTCTCTCTCTCTCTCTCTCTCTCTCTCTCTCTCTCTCTCTCTCTCACACACACACACACACACACACACACACACACACACACAGGCCTTAGATAATAAACTCTTGGCATGTAGCAGGTAAAATCAAATGCACCCACATTGCATGCTCCACTCCCTTCCTGGAAATGAATGCAACAGAGGAGGAGAAACTTAGACTGTATGCAGACTTCTAAAGAGATGCAGCTACCCCGAGAGAACTGCAGAAGGCAACCCTCCAAGATGGACATCGCCTCCCCGCGTCAGGTGCAATCATTAGCAGAGACTATTTTATAAATCGTAAATTGATAATGTATTCATGGGACAGTGGAGAAAAGCCAGCGCATTATTTCGCTTTTTCCGCCTGCGTATTTTCGAAGACCTCCCATAGTTAACATTATAATATAGTTAGTGGCTACAAATCACCGGGGCTGATTATAGGAAAGCTGTCAGCTCGCTCCGCTCTGAAAAGGCTGAAGCAAATAGCTTCTCTCTTTGCCATGGAGACTGGGTCTGTTTTTACGGTTTCTCTGGAAACCAGAGCCTTTCTGTTGTTAGACCTTTTTAGTTACTTTAGCTATTAAACCCTCTGCTTGAGACAAAGGAAGGAGGCGTGCAGCCACTTCCGCCCAGGGAAATCTCAGGGCTCAGAGACGCAGAACTCAGGGCATGGGAAACAAAAGCTGGCCGACTGGGTTGGGACGTGTTTGCCAGGGAGGTGGCTGTGCTCAGGGTAGTGGGCTTGCCATCAGGTGAGGGAGGCCTCACCGGGCTGCTGCCGGGCACCCAGACTGCAGTCTCCAGGCTGCTTGGGGAGCCCAGTCGGATTCACATCGTAGGCACCCTGCACCCCTAGCCTCAGATATTACCACGAACCTGGGGTTAGAAGATCTCGTCATTCAACAGTGTGTGTTTCCACCAAGCAATGTGGCCCAGATCCACCACTGCAGAAAACGAGGGTGCATTGTGCTTATAAAACAAAATTGGAACCTAAAATAATGAATATCTGTGTGGTCAGATATTATTTTACAAAGCAAGAGAAAATGAATTTGGCATATGGAGTCCAGGAAGACTCCCCCTGAGTTACTTGCAATCCCGGCAGGTTCTCTCTTCCCATTGGGTTGGCCCTTCCCACCACTCGACAAGGCATTTATCTCAGAGGATATTTTCCTCATTGCCAAAGCTCATGTCAGTCTCACCTTCGGGTTACAGTGTTTCCCACCCAAGGAAAAGGAATTGTCTCTCCTGGAAGAAGCCCCTGACTAAAGAGGCCTCAAATACAGAATTCACATGAACAGTCACGTAGCCCTGCTAGACAGGATTTTTCTGTCACGCAGGCCTTGCGGCAGGCTGAGCATGCAATGAATTTCATTTGAACTGTTAATGTTGTCCCTGGGTCCCCAGCTATCTTCCCTCTATCTGACCGTCACTAAGGTTCTGAGACATTAGGAGGTAAAACTAAGAAAGTAGCAGCCGAGGGGTTGGGAAACTGCTATGCAAGCACAAGGACCTGAGTTCAAATCCCCAGTCCCACAGAGAAAGTGAAGTGTTATTGTATGAGCCTGTGATCCCAGTGCTTGGGAAGCTGAGACGGGGATGGGGGTGGGGGTTTCGAGGCTTGCTGTCTGGCCAGTTGAGCCTAAGCAGAGAGCCCCAAGTCTCAGTGAGATCACCTGTTCCAGAAAACAAGGTAGGTGGCCCCTGACAGTGACAACCAAGCTTGAACTCTGGTCTTTGTGCACAGGTACATGTGTGTCCCACATACTCACAAACACATAGCTGCTCACACATGTGCACATGCACATACACATTAAAAAGCAGTAGTAGATTAATCAGCTGATACTTTTTGGCAGGGATCAATGTTAAGAATGGGGCACTCGCCGTTTCAATACACTCGCTGTTCTCCAGTTCTGATCTGGATACTAAGTTGTAATACATAGAATTGGTATGGCAAGCAGATCACCCATGTAAGCGACTGTGAGCACAAAGGGTTTGACAGGGACCTCTTGAGACCAAACCACAGCCGGCCTTGAATCTGGGTATGTGGGGACCTTTTCTAACCTCTAACCTGGCCAAATAGCAGAAGCACAGAGAACATTCACAGCCGAGCAGAAACCTCCCTGCTGATGAGACCAGAAGGCCTCCACCCAACCTGGCTAGCAGGCCTTGTGGGTGGCATGTCGTCGGATGATCCTTACGCTAAGGTGATTAGAACAAATCAAGATGGTGACAACTCTGTGCAGGAAGCTGGGGTGTTTTAACAGTTTTGCTACAGTTTCAATCCAGGTCATATAAATCTCTCTCTGACGGAAAATTAGAACACTGGGCAAAGTCTCCCCGACGTGTTAACCCTTCTTTGAAGAGAATGCCCAGCGAACACGTGTTTCAGTAAGTTTTCTAGCAATCATGGATTTGCCTTGGTTGTAGAAAACTTTGAGCCTAAGGAGAATCACAAAGCTCTCTGCTGCCCAGGTTAGGTCACATTCATCTTGGGGCAACACCCTCCATAGGGTCCAGAGCTGTCTCTTCAGGGTACTGGCCTCGTGGGTCCTTTGTCTGGAGCTGGGAAGGTTGTGACAAATAAACTCTGAACTCCTGAGTGGCTTCTTCATGTATGTTGGAGGAGGGGAGACCGTCCTGACGAGCATGCCACTCACCCTGACACTGTGGGAGGAGCTTGACCCAGGCAGGCAGCAGTTGTTCCTTACTCTCTGTCTCTCCTCGCTGCCTCCAGCCAAGCAGGCTAGAGAAGCCAACAGGGGAGTGTAAGCCTCCCCACCCCAGTTCTCTCTGGGCTGCCATTGTGTAGCTTGATGTCTGTGTTTCCCAGATCTAGGTTGTGCTTCTTATAGAAGCCACGTGAGCTGTGGCTCTGGGCTCCTGACTCTTTCCTCCACTTTCACCTTGATACTTTACCAGACATTGCGTTTGTGGTTTTCTGCTTTGTTTCGGTCTTGTTATTAAAATGGCAGCTGGCTTTTGGTTGACTGTGTGTCGATTTGTCTCTTCTGTAACTCCATCCGAGTGCATTGTTTCCCTATGTGGATTTTAGGTTTGCTACAGGAATACATAGAACTTCTTAATTTGTATTTTTAAAAAATTATCATTGGAAAATGGTTCTGCAGTATGAATGTCCTTTGTATAATGTCAGGCATAACTCTGGGGGTTTATAGATTGAATGCTGCCATCTTTTATAGATTGATACTTAAAGTGAATTATGGCTCCTTTTGAAACTTGAGTTTTCTGAACAGTAGCTTGCCAGCAGCCAGAGCACCTGATTTCTACATGAATTTCCCATCAAATTCACCTGTTCTTTGGGAGGGCTGGTGTGGACTTGAGGGTGTTCAGGGAAGCATGCTGGCATGAAGGGACCACTCTGCAGTATTCTGCTGTAACCTCCGTTAAGAGCAAGCCTTTTTCCTCAAGACCACTGTGGTGAGCATTGGCAGGGCATTCCCTCTGTTCATGTATTCCTTAAATTTTATTGCAGTTTCACCCTTTTTTGTCAATTTCTACATCATCTTTCCAGCTGTACCCAAACTCTGTGGTCCTGGATCCTGTTCTAAACATACTAGGCTCTTCTCCCATACCCATGTCCACGTCATGGCTCTGCTCATGATACATGGTATACCACCATCTCAGAATGTCCCCGGTGTGAGTCGAGTCCTCCACATTACTGTTGTGCATGCCTGAATTGAAACATCTCTTAGAGGACAACATATCAGAATTTGAGCCCAATCCTTCCCCGAGGACCCATTGACACAACCATGTGGAGCTATATTTTATTATCTATAAAATGGAGATGACGTCGCCTCTCTGTCCTGGTAGAGCCTGACAGGTGCTTAGAGGTCAGCTTGGGAAGAAACCCACAACCACCAGGCTGGACCTAGGCGTGTGAAACAGGAGGTAAAGAGTGGACAGATGTTTACTCTGTTGTGTGAGTAGCCAAGATGCCAGCCTCACCTTTGAGGATGAGGGCTGGTCCTTGGCCTGTCAGCCTTGTCATGTCTCTGCTATACATGTGCTTCTTGTGCATCTTGTCCGTCTGTCAGTCTAGGCTCCCTCCATCCCAGAACCCTGGGCCCCAGCAATCCAGTACCTCATAAAAAGATGCTGATTTATAGAGGGTGCAAGAAATGGCAGGGTTTGTAGATCTTTTATTTCAATTGCATATTAAGTAATATTGTGCTCTCTGGGATAATAGAGCTTTTCAGAGAATATAGGCAGTTTAGTGATTGTTTTCTTTGCGTTCTTAATAGATTTCTGTACTTCCTCCTGGCTTTATAATTTGGACAAAATATATCAGAAATATACAGACGTGGATGAGCAGCTACAGCCACAGATGTATATTTTTATCCAAAGGACAGTTGATGCCAGGGCAGACAATAACGGGCATCCCTTCCTCTCTCCAGTCTATTATTTGAACAGCTTCAGTAACCAGAAATTGTGTGCGCTAACATTGGTAAACCTAGCGCTTCATCCCTTTGCCTGTCCGAGCCCTAGGCGATGACGGGGAGGGCTCTGGGGGCCGCCTGCCTTTGATGGTCTGGAGAAGGTTTATTTTGTTTGTGGGAAAGTACACAGCTTCCCAAGAGCGTCTTCTAGGTCAGAATGACTAGAAAAGTAGTGCCAAGTTTGGGTTCAGAGGTCAGTTTCCAAAGTAAACGCTGCCCTGGGCAGTGTGTGGAGGGCAGGCAGAGAGCATCTGTCCTGGCTTGGGGGGGGGGGCATTTTCCAGAATGCTGCTGTTGGCAAAGAAATTCCAGACTCTGCTTCCAAAATCATTCCTACATGTCTGATGGTTCACTTTGCTGCATGCCTTGTGGCTCTCTCCTCCTGATTTCTGTCAGTCAAGGTCGTTGTTTTCTATACCCATGTACATACACACACACACACACACACACACACACACACACACAGTGGAGAAGGAAGAAGGGACAGCCTGGCAGCCGGTGTAGAGAAAGAACCTGTGGGTCAGATCAGCGAGAATGTCCCACAAGCTGGTCCTAGGGGTACCACAGTTCATGCTAAGGTTTCTGTGAGCTTCCCACTCCCTAAGAACAGAGCAGGCAATGAACCTGCTCTCTGACCCCCAGGCCTTGCACTCAGGGCTTGTCCACGGCTTCTTCCCATAAATTAAAAACTGAAGCTGGATGAAGGCATGCTGTACACTGAAGCAAGCCTAGAGAGTAGAGATATTTCAATTACAGCTGTTCTGGTTAGCGGGCGGCCGCTGTGTCAGGAGATGCTGGCTTTTCCTTGTGTTTACACTTTGTCTTACTCTATAGGATTAGGTCTGTTGCACACACAGGAGAGGAAGTCGTTTTATTTTACACAAATCAGCTACTTAAACTAAATTGAGATATATAGAATTTACCACGGAAATGAGTGACTTGATGTGAATAAGGAGGTGGTGTGTTGTAAATCAACACGGAGGGCCGAATGGGGAAATTGACAGAGCACTGTAATCACTCCCAACACCCACTGAAGTTATTGATCCAGAACCTCTGTAATCCCCTTCACATAACACAAGCAATTTCATATAATGCCTGTAATAACGGAGCATTCAAACTCAAGTAGCCATCTGAAGGCATTGTATCTAATGGCGAAGCTGCCTCTGCCGGGGAGGTGTAACAGCCGGAGCACAAAGCGCCATGCCTCTTGCCTTTCATAGGTAACAGTTTCTGATAAGAGCCAGTTTTGAAGATAAACAGTTCCGAACGCTAAAGAAAATGAGCCATTAATTGCTGGCTTGCTAAATATGTTGTAAAAGACGCGAGCCGTGGCCACAACATGGGCGGGGGGGGAATGGGACTGGATTTGGGGTTGATAAACTTCTTGGGTTATCCATACGCCACTATCTGATGTTAATTACAACCGAGGGGAGACAGCTGACAGGCGTTTAGCTACTGGGTCATTACCTCCTTCCCAGGTGCTTCCCACGAAAGGTTCCCCCAGTTTTACAAGCTCCTTCCCCCACTGATGGATTATTCCGTAGCCTTATCAAAGCTTTGCCAGCTCCTCATTAATATATAGAGCAAGTCACCCTGTTCTATATATCATTGTCTTCCTCGTGGGGAGGGCCAATCAGTCAGCTGTTATCAACCAGTCAGCAGAAGGCAGCAATCAGACCTGCCGGCAAAGAATCACGGGAGAGCAGGGAGGTTAAATGAGGCTGACAGTCTTGATAATGATGATTATGCTATAAATTGAGATATGATGATAAAAGGAGAATAAAAGACACAATCTGAAGCAATATTTGGTTTAACATGTCTCTCTTTTTCGTTCCTGTGAAATGGCCATAACATTTATCACACCGAACAAGAATGGACATTTAACCACCATGATAAGCCAGAACAGCATCACTGAGGACCCAACAAGCTGTGATTACAATGTCAGGCGCTTTTTCCACCGGTGGAGCTAAAAAAAAAAAAAAACGGGAGATAGAGCGTGTGTTATAATCATTCATGCATTATTCCGTAGAATGAAAGAAAGTTGATCTGTTCTGGAAGCATCTTTCAGCCGTCTAGATGGAAAAACCGAAGGAGACAGTTAATATATTCTTCTGCTCCTGGGATCATTTTTATCAATGAAACAATAGGAAGTTAGTGCCGGTTGCTCCCATCACACTGCACAAACGCATGTTTATTAGTAGTTGTCTCACGCTGCCACGGGCGGCTCTGAGCGGCTCCTACCCTGTTGGATTTTGAAAGCGAGGCGGCTCACATCTCCCAAGTGGTCCCTAGTGTGACTCTACAGTAAAACAAAAGTGAGTAGCAGCTTCCTTGGCTCTCAGAAATTAGGGGGGAAAATGAGGCCAGACAGGGCATAAAGTCACCAATCCGAGGAGGCTGTAGCTGCCAAAAGCAAGCTGGAGGAGGTTTTGACGGCTCCCTGGAAGACGGCGGGAAGGTGGATGCGTTTTCTTCCCCAGGCATGTGTTGAACCTCATGGTTTGAAACCTCTGTCAGTTTCCACACGTAAGAGCTGCTGCTGTTCCCACTCAGGAAATAGTCTGTGTGGGCATAGGCCAGTGACACGCGCTGGAGACTCCACCGTTTGATATGTATCCACAGAAAGGACAATTTGGGTTTTCATTTACCTTCAGTTTTCTAACAGTACCGTCTGGAATGGATGGGAGGAAATCCCTTAGTTCCCGTTCTCCTCTTGTGACAGTTGATTTCTTAACCAGGAAGCAAAATGTTACTTAGGCCTGAATTTGGCATATAGGGGCTGGGGTGGGGTAAGAAGGTGAGAGCTTTGGTTGTGCCTGTTCTTGCCAGGCTCCCGTGTTCACCTCACAGATGCTTTTCAACCCACGGCAGCCCAGGTTCCTCACCATCAGCATGGCTCCTGATTCTTAACCGCAGACAGGGAGGGCTGCCTGTGCACTGCAGAGCTTTGCGGGACTGTGTGTATTAGACATCCGTTGTACTGGGCTTACACATGGCATGTGATCATCTATGGTCTTCAGACATACTTAAGGTGTCCCTGGGGACACTCACCATCAGCTGAAAGCTAGTGATCTAGACTGGAAGGACTGTTCACGCTGTGGGACATCTTCCAGGGACGTTAGCTGTTGCCCTTCTGTGGCATCAGGTTTGGTGGCAATGGATCAGGTGCGTTTTGGGTACAGAACACAGGCGCAACTTCCTTAAGATGTGGTGTTCACAACACTGTAGACACATAGTCTTAAGACTGGTCCTCTGTCTCTGACGCCCAGGGGCAGAATGAGAAGTGTCCTGCTTCTTTATTTAGATGAGACTTCCCAGAGAGCCACACAGTCTGTCAGTGACACTTAGCTAGTCACTCTGTGACACCGATGGCTCCCCAGGGGAAGCCCTGAAAGCCGTACTGAGGCCCAGAGAAGGGTCAAGGGTCCCCTGCAGCATGTGGGATGTCAGGTTTCATCTATCCACATGGTAAGCCTGATACACCCAGAACACATGGTCACACATAAACAGGGACTCATGCTCAGAGCCCCGTGGTTGTTTGATTTGAGGTCTGGCAATTGCTTCGGCAACGATGCACTCTGTGAAGAGAGCACTGAATCTGCTCTCCAAGAAAGCACACCTGCATGGGCGCTTAGGAAGCAAGCAGAGCCGTTTCTTGTTCCACGAACAGCCGTGGACTTCTGCGCGAGCAAGCACAGACCTCTCCAGGGCCCCTCTGATCAGACTGTATCTCCCTTCCAGAATATACTATATAACTGGTAGAAATAGGTCAGAGGAACCCGAGAAACAAAATATTTTTCTTCACGTCTTTGGGACATTTCTGCAGGGTTTGGCATCTGGTCCTCTGTCCGGAGAACAGTTCTCCCCATCAGACATGTGGCAATGCCCCAGCTGGCCAACATGCAGACTTACAGAGTCTGTAGGGTGTGTGCCCACAGAGCGGGAACAGAATAACTCCTTGTCTCTATCAGACAGAGTCATGATCAGAGAGCAGGCGCTTCTGTGGCCCGTGATGTGTCAGCCTAAAGATGATGTCCTTGCTGCTCGTGCCTCAGGAGACTCAGGAGCCCCTCCACTCTGCTTCCACCCTGCATGCGACGGATGGTTCATCATTAGGTGGCTGGTTCTAATTTGGGCATATGAGCTTCGGACAGGAAAAAACGTCTCACTCCTCAGTCTATTTTATTAACTTTGTTTTGTTTGCTGGGACCCAGCTCCATATTGCCTCTGGATAATCATGCCGTGCGAGAGGCTCCTGAGGGTGAATGGAGGTTTTCCCAAGGACCTTGCTCCCTGCAGAAATGATTTCTACCTCTGGCTGATTGTCGCTAACAGAAAATGAGAACGAGAGACGTTCAATGCAAAGTAATGTGTGCTGTACAATTACTGGATTAATAATTTTATTCCATTACTGTGTGGGGAGAGAGGACATCAGCCCGGTATCTGCAATTCTAGTATATTTCCAAGCGTCCTGTTAAAAGAGTGAGCAGGGGTCAGGAAACTTAATTATGCTATAACTAGATAGAAATTGCCAAGTGATAAAAAGAAACATCCCGGCAGATTCAGCAGGAAATTACAGCCTTAATAATATAGCATAATGCCCACTTCTATACAATTATTGGAGAGGCCCTGAATGGTTCAGAATAGCAGGCTTGGGTGCCTGGTAACTACAAAATTCCCACTAAAAGTGACATTGCTCATCTTGGCTGTAAATATTTTTTTAAATAAACAACATTATTATTCACTGATCCAAAAATCTTAGGCTCGCTGCAGGCCAGATACTGTGGCCACACCAGCGTTCTGGAGTGAGGGGTGAGAGGGTTGGGTTGGGAGGAGAGGCATTTAAATTTGCAAATTAAGTTTTTGGCATCATATCTGAACAGATCTCACCATTCATTTAGTCTTGAATTAAAAAAAAAAAAAAAAAAGGTGTGCGTGCCGATTCCCGCTCCAAGAAGCACTGGTTGGCTGCCCACCATGCTGCTGATCTGAGGAGCGGATGGTTTGCCTTTAATGCACACCTGGGGGAGGGGATCATGGATGAGGACTGTTAGGAAAGAAATGATTGGTGCTTCTCCGCATCCTTGGGTGGGGTAGAGGCAGAACTTTCTGGGATCAAGCTGTTGGCAGCCAAGGAAGGGAGCAGTTGCATCTGCAAACGTGACATGATGTTTTGAAAGCCAGAGCCCTGCCTCACGCGCCCTCCGCATGCGATGGATGCTGCGGCTGTGTGTGTCCCTGCTTCCCTCTGTCTGCAGGAGGGGAACCTCATCTCTCCTGTTGCCCAGGAGAGCCAGTGTTTCATTTCGTATTCCAGGGATGCAGATTAATCAGTGCTGTACCCAGAGATGACTACCCTGCCCAGAAATCTGCCTATCTGCTTATTGCTGTGCATCCCTGAGTCTAATTTCCTACAGGAACTGATATTAATCACCCTGTTTAAACAGAGGGATTTGGGGGGGGGCGTCTAGACAAATGTGACATTTGGTTCTGTAACTTACACGATATATTTTTTCCCCTTTCTTTCCAATTTAATGAGACAATGGCCTTAGCGGCTTCATCCTGAAGTGTTTTATTTGTGCTTGACATGGGTTATTTGGACAGTGACAGAGACCCAGGTTCCTGCGACTTGTACTTGAGGAATGGAGAAATAGATCTGGAAGTAGGAAGTGTGTACAGGAAGTGTGTATAGGAAGTGTGTACATTTCACTAGTGGTGACTCGGCTCGTCAGGGGAGGTGCCTCATTTATCTCTGGTGTTAAAGTGAAGAAAAATGGCCGTTTTTAAACAGCCCTCACCCCTCCACTCAACGTACTATGCACGGAGAAGTTACATCCATCAGCTGTCGGCACCTCTGCCAGGAGTATTTGGCGTATTTTATTCTGGCTGCCTGAAGCACAATGGTGGCTGAGAAAGAAACGGGAGGCGCATGAGCCACTTGCTTAGAAAAATGTGCCGGTGCTCCGGAGCCACTGCCAGCTGGAAGGACGGCATGGCATCAGTCACCCCAGATCCTCCACTCTTGTGGAAGCAGAACTGTAGCCAGGATTTTGTTGAGACATGTGCGTGAGCCTTTCCAGCCACCCAGGTTAATTCAGGTTGGCATTGCTTCTCTGTGGGGCCATGTGCAGTGCTTTGGGGGGAAAGGGAGAGAGAGGCCAGAGCATGTGAGCAAGGTTATATTATATGGCTAAGGAGTCCTGGGGACCTTCAGCCCCAGGTACCACTTTGAGACTCCCTAAGCTGGTGTTCCCTCGAAGAGATGAATGTCCACAGGTTCTATGGGGACTCCCCTCAGAACACCGCTAGGTTGAGGACAGGTCCCCAAGAGCAGTGTAGTCACCTCTTCCAGCTGGTAAGTAGGACACTCCTGGCCACAAGTCATGGGCCAGCAAGGGACAACCAATAGCAGCAGTAAAACCTCAACTTGGGGTCCCCTTGCTTAATTAAAAATGCTGTTTCTCATGTTCAGAGTTCCTGCCTTAAATTTATGCTGCTATATTGACACCAAGAATTGGTTTTGGCTTGTGTCCACCCAAAGGGCAGCATCTGCAGGAGTTCCCGACAAGAGTATCATTGGCCCCTGTGCCATCTCTGAGAGGTACACAGCTCTCGTTAGTCCTCCCAACACTTACACTGCTTTCTGTGTACAAGTCACAAGGGCATCTCCCTAGGCACCCATCAGCTTAGACGGTTTCTCTCTGTGTTCTAATAGCATTTTATTTGAAGTCTTAAAAGTCCCAAGTGGTTTCAGAGGGCATGATCGCTGGGCTGCCTGTTTTACTAAAAAGTGGCTAAGCTCCAGCGTGGGCTGTGTATTTTATGGAGAAATGGCTGGGTCCTGTTCTGTTCCTTGCTTTGAAGTCTTGATGGCCCTCAACTGTTAGAGCTGTGTCTTCTCTGATCTAACTTTAAGCAAAGAAAGTCTTGGAGCAGCCTCTTCTTAGAGAAATGAGGAGCCTTAATGATGGAAGAGAGGGGCAGAGATCTGTTGCAGGCTCTCACCTGCCTGGACGTGCAATCAGGACAGGGAGCACAGCAGTGCTTTGCTAACGAAGGACTCGAGTCTGAGTTGGTGCAGACACTTATTTTCTGTCAAATTGTCTCGAAGGGGTTGATTTTCTTTTGCCCTGATATCCTGCCTGGTATGACTTTTTCTGGGAAGGTGTGAACAGTTCCATCCAAGTCTAGCTCGTGGGCCAGTGAGTATGTTGAATTTATTTATAGAAGCATGCACAACTCACAGACAGCTACACAACTGAAGAAAAGTCCTCCCACCAGCCACCACTGATGCTTGTAAATTGTTGGAGGCATGGGCACTCAGACTCCTCCCCCTCCGTGGTATACATTAATGAACTCGGTCTTGTCTGGTCTCATGTGCACCCTCACAGCTGCCAAGAGTCGAGGGCAGCACCCACAGTTGACTCGTACATGAGGGACAGGCATCCACAGCACTGACATAGAGACGCACACAGTAGGCATGCTGACAGCTGTTTGACTCTTGGAAAATATCCTCCGAATCACAGTAAGCTCACTTTCAAAATGCCTCTAGCTCGCTAGACTGTGTCTAACAGAAACTTAACACAGGCACACACACTCTTGAGTGGCCAGCACTGCTAGGGCTCAGCCAAACCCCCTTGGGTCGCCATGAAGGAGACTGATAGAAAACACCTGTGACCATGAGCGCTCTAGGGAGGAAGATGGAGGAGTGGCCTCAAATTCATTGCAGGCTAGTCCAGGGCTAATTGCCTGTATCTCAGAATGCCAAAGAGAGAGTGTATGTGTACCTGTGTGTGTGTATACGTGTGTGTGTGTGTTATATGTGGTGTGTATATTATAGATGTATGTGATTATATGTATGCATGTATATGCTTGTATATTGTGTGTATGCAACTGTGTGTTTGTGCTAATATGAATGTGTAGGTATGTGCTATGTATAGCTATATATGTATATTATATGTACATATGTATAATTACATATGTATATTATATGTATATGCACACATATTTATGCTAATATGAATGGTTATGTGTATGCTATATATATACATACATGTATGTGCATAGATGTGTATTTTGTGTATGTGCATTTACATGCTTGTGAATATGTATGTGTTTGTACATGGGTATATCCATATGCATGCGTTTATACATAGGTGTGTACCTGTGTGTACCTTCAGAATCTGAATACCCAGTCTCCGGCAGGATAGCGTTTGGCAGTCCCTCTGAGATCTTTGAGCCCTCACTAAGGACATCCACCCAAGACAGCCTCTGTGCTTTTGTCCTATTATTGAGACATTTTGTAAGCGTACAGTCACATGACTTGGTGGTCCTATCTGGAACAGCACAGGACAAGGACAAGCGTCTCCCAGTGTCATTCCTGAAGCTGGTTTCGTGAAATTCCATGATAACATAGGTGGGTTTGGCTCCAGGTGAAATTGTATACAATTCACAGGTACAATTCATAGGTACAAGGCCCAGGTTCCTGAGTAGCCCAGCTCCAGGCCTTCCTGGAGCTTCAGTGTCCTGGTGGGGTCACTACACCAGCTAGCAGTTCCCACTGTAGATGTTAGAAAGCTACTCATGCACCACATACTGAATGTCCACATGGCCCCCTGACTAGCAAGATATGAACAGGGCTGGCCCAGAGCAGCCTCAGCTGGCAGCAGCATTCAGCTCCCATGACCGGCCGTTACTGAACACACTCAGGACATAGCTAGCAGTGCCCATCTGTGTGGACATACTGTCATGGTTTCACCAAGCCCATCACTACACGGTGACAGCTGATGTCTCTTCAGGTGCGCCGCTGAGCTGGTGTTTAGTTGCCCACTCCTTGCTGCAGCAAACCATTTCCCAACAGAGACGCTGAAGTCCGGGCAGCAGGGCACCTTTGATCGCTAGGAAGTAGCAGGCAGCCTGGCTCGAGCCTGGCCTGTGAATGAGGAACTGGCATCTCTCTGCAGCCACTTCATTCTCTGCTTCAGTCACGGTGGAGGCGAAAGTCGATATGAAAGCCAGAGAGTGGGAAGGCGTCCCCAACTTAGAAGAAGACGCACTGAGGTTCTGCAAGTTTGAGTTACTGACCAGCTGGTTAACCTTGACCGTGTGTGTAAGCCTTCTTCACCTCCATCCCTCAGGGGTAGGGCATAAGGGAGTAGCCTCTCCCACGGTGAAGGTGAGAAAGGGTGACAGATTTGAAAATTGTTCCTCTTACAGGTATGACATTCACACTCTAACATCCCTGTGCATGGAGGGCTGTTTACCCCTCCTCACCGGAGCGCAGGCAGAGCCGGGAGATGGGAGCTCTCGGTGCAGCTCTCCCTTCTCTTCCTCACCCTGGGCATTCCATTGGTTTACCCCGAAGCTGCAAGATAGCCCAAGCTACAGATATCGGCATAGGGGAACACGTTTCAGAAGAAAGGCAACTGACGGTAGATGTCAAATATTAAATCCTATCTGGTTATTACCTAGCTTACGAGCCACGGAAGCAGCTTAACAATTACAGCCGTGATTGACTAGGTGGGAACCCAAATCCTAAACATCCAGTGTAGAAGGGATAATTATAACACATTAGCACCTGCTTAGACAAGATTGACAACCCCAGTCTAACATCTGCCTAATATCACTTTCATACTTTGATGCATTCTCCCCTTTGAATGGAGCCACATAAGATTTCCTGAAGAATAACAATAACACACATCTATGTTATTCATTCATAGCACTCCAGCTGCGTGTTTTCCTCGGTCACGGCTTCCTGCTGGCACTTTTACAAGGAAATGGAGTGCGTGGGAAGGGGCTTTGGGACCTAGGCAGGCACCACCACGGTGGAATGTCTCTAACAGAACCGTGTTCTTGCTAACCTGATGCGTTAAATGAATCCCAAAGTGTGACGGGCAATATTTAGTTTGTCTGCCTAATAAATATTCACACGCATATGTGCATAAATGCCTGTATTATGTGTGTGTGCACCAAGTTGAAAGCCAAAGCCATCTTATGTCCCACAGTGAGAGCTGAGAGCAGCATTTCTGCCTCCTGAACACAGCCTGTCACCACCCAGG
This sequence comes from Mus caroli, assembly GCF_978045245.1. Lineage (NCBI taxonomy): Eukaryota > Metazoa > Chordata > Mammalia > Rodentia > Muridae > Mus > Mus caroli. The sequence goes on along the minus strand of NW_028227265.1, from coordinate 117,248,902 downwards.
AGCTCACAGGGAAGGGGGGGTGCATGCTGTGACAACTGATACAATGTAGCCACTCCTGTTCTTTCTATTTGAAGACTGTTCTAGAAGCCTGTTGAAGGGGATGCCTGTGTCTTTTGGTCGGCTCTGCTTCCAGAATTCCGTGATTAAAGGCATGAACCACCAGGCCTGGCTGTTAGTATTAAAAAAAAAAAACAAAAACAAAAAAAAACAGAATATGAGTTTATAGTTTTCTACAATACGATCTAATAATGTTTTCTTTCTCTTTTGCACATGTATGACTGGGTGATATGTGTCTATGTCTATGTGTTCATTTGTGTATAGGCACATATTTTTAAGTGCGTGTGTATTGAGGCCCAACATAGGAAGTCGGTGTCCTCTTCAATTACTTTCTACTTTATCGATTGGAGAGTATAAAAAGGAAACTAGGCTGAGCACAGAAATTCATTGCTGTCTGCTTCTTGGTTGTGGACACGGTGTGACCTGGCTGGCTGCGGTGACTTCCCCACCAGGATGGGCTGTACTCTTGATTTCTCTGATATGGCTTTTCTCCAGGTGTTCCACCACAGCAGCAGGAAGAGTGAACAAGGCAGGGACTTCGGAAGGCTGGTCTTCAAACACCGAACAAGCGCAGGGTTCTCGACAAATCCTCGCTAGTTTTGTGGTGCCCTACACATTCTGTGGAATTCTTCTGCTGTTTTCTGTCTCTCTACCGGAACATGTGTCTTTCCTGCTTCTCACAGGTCCTCATCTGTTCCCTGAGGTTCTTTTATGAGGTCATGGTGCCTTGTCTTTTGACTGGTCACTTCTTCCTTGTGTATCGCTTCTTTCATAAGTTGTTTAGGTTTAAAAGTGTACACCAGTCCACCTTCAAGAGAGCACAGCTCATAGCTTCTTACAATAATCTTTCTCCAATCCCTCCTCCTGCCTCGATGCTATTTTGTGAAAACCTCTGCTTCTACATACACTGTGTATATGGCTGGATATACAATTCTCTCCCCTGAGCATCTCAAGTAGTGGCTCTCTTGGTCTTTGAATTGGAGACAATTTGACACAATTTAGTACAATTTGGGGGAAGTTTTGTAAACTTTAAAAGATAGGGCATACTGGAGGAAGTAGTTGTGTATACATGGAGGGGTAGTACCCTGGAATCCCCCTCTCTTGCTTTCTGCTTCCTGTCTATCTACTGCACGGTGAGGAGCCGCATCTGTCCCCAGCCCTGTGATGCTCAGACTGAGTGGCCATGTGACCAGGAACTGAACCATCTGAAACAATGAGCCAAAGCCTATCTCCCTTTGACATGACACTTTCCGGGTGTTTTTGTCCTGGTCATGAAACGTTACAGATACGCAGTTTTTCCTCAGAGCAGGGGTGTAGATGTTTTGTAGAAAGCTGAATAGGAAGATCTCAAGCTGCCCAAGTCATGTGATGTCGGTGGACTTTGAGGGTTTGTGGCTCTAGTAGATGAGGGTGAAAGGCAGGGAGGACATGTTCTTCCTAGACCCTGGGTAGGGTAGCAGTGGCCACTGTGACCAAAGCTGTGTTTTCTCACCAGGCTTCTGACAGGTTCACATCTATATCCCTTCAGTTGGTATCCATAGTTCCTCATGTCTGTCAGTCAGTACAGTCTCCTTGTACATTTTCAATCTGTCTCCTTAGCCTTTACACTTGTAAGAATTTTTTTTCCCCAAGAACCACTTTCTTCTTCACTTCTGAAGCATGCTGTCATGTACAGAGTTCCGACTGCTGTTCTCGCCTCTGGCAGTTTATCTTCATCCTCTTGCCCTGACTTCTGTACCCCACCTGTGCTAGCATTCTGCCTAAACTCCACCCCCACAGTTACCTGGCAACAGCTAGGTAGGCCTGACCCACTATAGAAGGGGCTGCTTGCCCCCTCCTCCCTCTCTTGCTCTCTTGTTTTCTTATTCTCTTGTTTCTCTTTTCCCTTCTTGGGCTCTTCCCTTCCCCTCTCTCTTCACATGGTCATGACTGGCCTCTACTTCTCTATTCTCCCTCTCTCTGCCTTTCTCTGCCTCTACTACCCTCTTAGTTCCTCTCCCCATGCCCTCAATAAATTCTATTCTATACTATACCATCGTGTGGCTGGTCCCTCAGGGGGGAGGGATGCCACACGGCATGGGCCTGCTGAGACATCCCCTCCCCCCAAACCTCACCACACCCACATAGAACATATTCCTTATTTCTTTATCTTTTTATAAGCACGTCCACCTGCCTCACTGCAACCCCTGGCAGCCAATCACACTGCAGTTCCCATTTCTAGGTCCACAGCCTACCATGGTTCTTTGCGACAGCTGCCTTCATGGTTCTGCATCTTGTTTGTAGTGTACTGCCTTGGTGTGGATTTTGTTTTGGTTTTAATTATTTCGGCATCACCTTACCTGGGATTTTTCTGAGCTTAGTAGATGTTAGGTGTGCACGGTCTGTGGCTTCAGAGGACCCTCTCAGCTGTGATCATGTCTGATGTTTCCCTCGTCTTGTTCTAACCTTCTTCTGGCATCCCAGTATTCCCTTCTCCAGCCCTGGACTGGATCTACATCTCTGATGCTCTGTGAATTCTGGCTCTCCCCCTCACTGCCCCTCTGCATTCTTGGCTTAGGCATCCTAGGGCTGTGCCTCTTTGCTGCCTTGTGGAACCTGCTGATTTTGAGCCCTGAGAACATTGCTGGTGTGTTCTAGCATTTGCTTGTTTTATTTGAGCGCTTCCACTTAGTTGTCACTTACATCTGCTGTCCCTCTCCTGAAAGTCCCTTCTGGCATTACATCCGACTCTTTAAAAAATAGTACACCTGGCTCAGTCTTGAGGAGTTATTCACTGTGGACAGACCTGTCACTAAAGCAGGGACTCTGCCTCCCTGGGGTCCCTAGACAAGGCAGCTCACAGAAAGAAAGTAGAGGGGGATGTGGCCAGGGCTGAAATAGAACTGGAAGATGGTGCTCACCGGGCAGAGCTGTTCCAGAATGTGCGGTGCGAGGTGGGGGTGCATACGTTTTGGTCTTGCATTGCACATTTAGAAACTGTTCAAATGGCAAATTTGCCCATGACAGTAATAGCCCAGCAGAGCCTGACAGACTTAGAAGTGCTTCTCTCTCCCTCCCTCCCTCCTCTCTCTCTCTCTCTCTCCCTCCCTCCCTCCCTCCCTCCCTCCCTCCCTCCCTCCCTCCTCTCTCTCTATCTCCCTCCCTCCCTCTCTCCCCTCTCTCTCTCCCTCCCTCCCTCCCTCCCTCCCTCCCTCCCTCCCTCCCTCCCTCCTCTCTCTCTCTCTCTCTCTCTCTCTCTCTCTCTCTCTCTCTCTCTCTCTCTCTCTCTCTCAGTGGCTATTTGCCTCACAAGGTGCTTTCCTGGAGGACTGTAATTCAGCTCTTATTTATAAAGGAAGTTCATGTGATGATGTTTCTCAGACTATTTTGCTCAGATCTTCTTCTAAGATATCCTAAGAGTGGTCTCAGACATGGATTATTGCTTTGGTGTGGAAAATATATCAAAACAAGATAGGATCAGGGGCTGCGTAGGACCACAGGGTCTTACTTTATCACCCACTCCTCCACGCCACCTGAGGGTGCTTGTCTCTTCTGTTGCCCGGGTAAAGGGGAAGCAAGTCTCGTCCCACCATTTCTATCTCTGCAGTTCCTTGCAACGGTCTCTGCATTCAAAAGATCATCCAGGAGGCCTAGCATGTCAGCCACTGGGTAAGATCAGAAGCTCCAAGCCTCTGGGCACATGTATGTGTGTGTAGGGGCGTGGAGATTGTCATCTGTCAAATGGGTGAGCTCTTGATAAGCCTACATGATTATCCTGAGCACTTAACTGCTGTGGGTCTTGTTCAAGAGTGGCCCTGCTGGTTTGTCATGCACACAGTTGTTAAATGGAACTGTGTTATGTGCTGTCTACTGCCCCAGAACATTATTAGAATTTGCCAAGTTGGCCTGCTCATATCAGATAGAACCCAGTGGAATTATGGTGTGATCAGTCTTCTGGCTGTGACCGTCCTTAGAAGCTGTAGCAAGATATATGTGGCTTATAGACCCAATGGGAGCCAGAGTTGAGGGATTGTAGCCCACAACTGGCCATCTTTGGGGTTACTGTGCATTGACTCTGCTACCTAACCATCAACCAAAATGTGCTTCACTGGAAGCAGCCTTGGGTCTTTGGGGGATACAGTTATCAGCTGTGCTAGTTACCTTATTACTCCTTGGTAACTAGTCTCTCTAGTCTATTTATTCATTTACCTTGTGCACGCTTTGTGGCATAGATCAGACACCATCTAACAGAACAGGTACGTCCTATCTGCAGCCTGTGGGTTGCATGTAGCCCAGGATAGCTATGGATGCCACCGTACACATCTGAAGATAATCATATCATACGGCAGTGTTTGCAGGCCGGATACACCTGCTGTATGTAGGTTAAGAGGTAGAGATGCAAAGTTTATTAGCTCAGATAAGCCAACGAGAGACTAGAGGAGCCCGAAGGCCAGCTAAGCTGGGAAGTGCTTGGGCAGGGTCTTGAAACCTGAACCCCAGAAAGGACACATTCACCATCCTTCCCAGAATGCTGGCTGGGGTGCTCACCTCTCTGTTACCCAGCTAACCGGATGGCTCAGGCTTCTAGAAGGAAACCAAAGGAATGCATAATGCTCTAAAGATGAAGTTAAGCGCCGTGATAATGAGCAGTCTATAGTGGAGCCGTTCAATCTATTGCTGTTATCTGCTACATTGCTCTATGAAAGCAACTGCTTTACCAATCCTGAAAGCTGGAGTGGCTCGGTGGGGGATAATTGACCAGGTTTGTATTTCTATTCATGGGTTTTAAAAAAGAAGGCGAGGTGGGCTGTGTCCAAGTGCAGCATTTGATTGTGTTAATGAACGTGATAATCAGGTTTGGATGTACAACCGAATGCCTCCTACAAATAGCATGGTGGCCCAACCTGCTGGGCGCCTGTAACCTTGTAAAACCTCAGGCCATTGTCCCCAAATTATTGCATTCACTGTGCCGGGATTACTTTAACTGTATCCAACTAGAATGATTTGTTCCAAAAGAAAGTTCTAAACAAAGGGCTATGTAAGGAAAACACATCGGCCTCCTTTCCCCCTTCCTCCCCTCTGAATCCATACCCTGGGGGTTTGAGCATAAGGACACAGACTTTTCTGAAGCCCACAGGGAGAACTTGGCCTGCTGTCTGAGATGGCAGGTGTCCAGGACTCATCCTGAGAGGCGGCAGGACCTTGCTGCCCACCAATTCCAAAACACTTGCCCGTTTAATCTGGGTCTCTGCATGGTCTGCAGGAGGATGAAGGCTTGAGGTGTCCATCGTGAAGGACATTAGTCCTTAAAGAGGAGACCCTGGCCTCTGCCACTACTGAAAGTCCGAATTTGGGGAAGTCTGAGGTCGTTTCATCCTCAGAGTTCTGCTGTGGGGAGAAGGCAGCTCTTCTGCCACATGGCCTTGTGATGAGAGGCCAGGGACAGTGAAGTTTCTATACCTCACCCATCAGCCATGGATGAAAGCATCGGAAGAAAAAAAACCCTGCATCCACACTGAGCAACACAGCCTCTTGCTGTCTCTGTTCCCTAAGAGGGACCCGGGACAGCTGTTCCCATAGGACTTACAGTGAGTTTTGTCAAGTCACAGTGGAATTATTTAAGGATGGGTGGGATGTGTGTAGCTTGCACTAGTATCTTAGTTTCTTTCCTGTTGCTATAATAAAATAAGCAACTCAAGAGGAGAAAGGTTTGTGTTGGCTCATAGGTCCTTCTGGCTTCCAGTCCACCATGGGCATGCTTAGCATGCTTAGGAAGTGCTCCTGCCGACAGTTAACCTGGGTCTTCTCATATCCACTAGTGTAATCAAGACAATCCCTCACAGATATTCTCAGAGGCTAGCCTCATTCTTTATAACCCTCCCACAGGTGTGTCTAGAAGTCTGCCTCCTAGGTGTCGGGTTGACATAGAAACTACCATCCCAACTACACACCTTTTTGTATCAGGGACTTGAGCCTCTGCAGATCTGTTCCAGAGACAACCATCCAGGGATGCTAAGGATATTTGTATTTCCAAAAGCAATTGGCCTTTCAATAGCAATAGCACATCTTATTCTATTAATGTATTTACATATGCACTCCTTAGATTTTGCATTCTGGGTTTTTGTTTATCAAAGCATAGTACTGTGAAAGCATACAGTTGAAGTGGCTTCATGGGAAGGACTGGGACCAGTTCTTTCCCATTAACCCATGCTGGGTATTTAAAGCCTTCTCTTGATGCAAAGGTCAATGTGGAAATTTAGGAAGTCAGTCCTAATGAGACAGTGGTCTGAGTGACAATCGTGTTCCCCTCTCCACCCCCAGGCCATCCTAAGAGGATGAAAATTTTTGAGACATGCCACACAAAATGCAAGAATACTTTAATACATTCCATAGCCTCTTGACATCTTGAAGAGTACAGTCAGGGGGCCCATCCTAAGCCCTTGCCTACCTAGGAACCCTCTGTCCTGTAACGCTTGGCTGCCCTGTGGCTCATGTTGCTCCCCAGGGAGGATCCATGAGATGGAAGGAACATACACACTGGTAGTAATGGCCATTGTGACCCTCCCTGTATCCTCTTGGGTGGCCTGGGTGTAACCTTAGATCTTTGTGCTTGCGGTTTAGGAAGATGTGCACAAAGAGAGGAAGAGGAAGCTTCTTGCAGCCTCCACATGCAGGGGGCAGAGAGCACAGGACTGTGTTGGCAACTGATCATCTACTCTATTTCTATGAACTCCTATTACCATGGCATCCAAAATCTTGGCAGCTCCAGGCTAAAAACAGAAGCCGGGGGTGGGGGGAGTGTGCCCTTCCTGACTCCAGAGCATCAGGAGTTACGTTCGTTCTTCAAGAAACAAAGAACACAGAGCTGGCTGCCTCCCTGACCTTGTGGCTTGAGAAGGAGCCACCTATGGTGGCTCTAGATTGGCGTCCAGTGAGCAGGCAGCCGTATACATGCTCAGGTCCTGCCTGGAAACCTAGGATCCTCAGCCCATCTGCCTAGATCTAGGGCCCAGTAAAAGGTCAAATGCTGGGCCAGGCCCAGGGCAATTGGTAGAAGAGGCTTCCACGGAATCTGATGTCATCAGGAACTTCCTGTGACAAGATGAGGTGTACTGAGAACATTGGTTGAGCTTCTAGAAAAATGTTCTGGATCCTGAGAGGGACCCCAGGAAGCTTGCTGGAGGGAAATGTGGGCCCTATATGTTAGACAGCACTGTGTCATGGGAGGACAAGCGGGGAGATCAAAGGAAGAAAGCCGTGGTGGGGCAGAGGGTAATGCAGGCCAGCAGCATGCAGTCCCACACCTCCTGGCCTTCCAAGCACTGAGCACAGAGAGGGTGGCAGGTTCAGGAGGCAACTGTGGACTGTTCATGCTCTGTGTCTTTGGTTCCGGGCCATGCTGAGCCAGTCGAGAGGATTTTACTGGAATGGTCAGTGAATAAACCTTGCTTAAGGTTTTGCAGGTGGGAATTTGGTAATTTCGATGGTTAATATTGACCCTCAATTTGATCAGGTTGAGAGGTGCCTTGGAGGTTACCAAAGCAAACCTTTAGTGTCTCTGCGAGGGCATTTCAGAGAGGATTGACTAAAGGGGCACTACCCTGATTGTGTATGGCACATCCTATAGGCAGAGGGCTTGGATGAGCTAAAGGAGAACAAGAGGGCACATAACACAGGCTCAATTCCCCCTTCTCTGTTGTGTGAGTGTGTGTGTGCATGTGAGTGTGTGAGTGTATGCACACACATGTGTGTGCATGTATGTGCATGTGCATGCATATGCATGTGTGTGTGCATGCAAGTGTGAGTGTATATGTGTGTGCACGTGCATGTTTGCATGTGTGAGAATGTGTGCATACAACTGTGTGTGCATGTATGTGCACTGTGTGTGCAGACCAGTGTGTACATGTGAGTTTGTGTGCATACAAGTGTGAGTATGTGCATACACATGTATGTGTGTGTGTGCATGTGTGTGTGTGCATGCGTGTGCATGTGCGTGTGAGTGTGAGTGTGCGTGTGTTTCCTGGCTGCCATGGTATGAGCTGCCAGGCTCTGCCATACCCTGCTCACTATGAGGTATTGAGACTTCTAAAGCAGAGGCAATCAACTCCTTCTGCATTGAGTCAGGCATTGCCATAGCAGCAGCTGGTCGGCCCACAGGACCATCAACTTCTGTCACACACGGGAAGGCATTGTTGGCGATAGTCAGCACCACAGGTTCTGAGCAGAGATGACTGTCTGTGCTCTGTCCGTCCCCTAAAGCCTCATTTCAGTGCTCGTATGAGAAGCCTGTCTATAGACAAAATCTTACTTCACAATGCCATGTTGTTTAGGATACATCCCAGGCACAGGGCTTGGGGGCAAGTAGGAGTTGGAGGTTGAGCGCTGTAGTACATGTGTCTGATGAGTTGGCATCCCTTCGTGGGAGCTGGCGCTCCTTAAGCAGGTGTGGCAGGGCTCTTGCAATCTCTCAGCATGCGGTCCAAGAGCAGAGCCTCCTGGGCTGAGAAGATGAGCTGTTAGGCTGAGCCTGCCTGTGTCTACATCAACCATTCCAGCTCTTCCAGAGGAGCTAAATATCTGCTTGAGCAGTCACAGGGGGCTTGGTAGAGCTGATTTCCTGATGCCCAAGATGCCCGTTCCCTGTGCTGCTGGGCTGTTAGAGAATGGGCAGTTTTCTTACCTGAAAGAAAAGCCTGTGTTCTAGGTGGATGTCCAGAGTGGATGAAAAGCAAGTTAAAATGAACAGACTGGATGGACCCTAATCCCAGATCGCTGGGGTCTGTGAACAAGGGAGATGTTACAACTCTATCAGGCACAGTAAATGGAAGGTGGTAGAAAGTTCTGGGAGAGAAAGCCATCTGCAAACCACAGAACAGCTGGAATGAGCAGCATCAGGCAGTTTCACCCTCATTCTGAGACCCTGACCTTAGTGTCTCGCTTCCTGGACTAACATGACAGGTTCCGGCTGCCCTGCAAAACCCAGCTGAGGGCAAACTCAGTGTCACACCTCAGTGCTTTTGGCACAGGGTCAATGAATTGCTTGGCCTCTCAGAAGAATGCATAACAAGTCCTCCAGGAAACACATCTTGGCGGTGATGCTTGCTTTGAGAAATGCCCAGTGTTTAGGATGCTTGCTTGGAGTTGCTGTTGCTTGGAGAAAATGATGATCTTTTGTTGTGACAGCAAGCATAGCATCTCTGGATACAGCAGTGGGACAAGCCTGTGGTCTGTGTGAGCACCGGGCAGTTTCGATAATGGAGCAGGTTGCCTTCATTTCCTCTTCGAGTCTGATCTGTCCTCAGGGTAAGCATGGTCGTGCGGAAGCTTCTCTGTTGGCTCTTTCTCGGCCTCTTCTGTCAGTGTTAAAGTGCTCCCTCAATGATCACTTTCAGTTCCATCCCTTGGAAAGCTCCGATAATTAGATTTAAATCATAAGATATGCTAATGCATGCAGATAGTGGCAGGATGAAGATTTCAAAGGCAGCTTAATGTTCTCTTCCCAGGCAGAGACAATGCAGAGCAGTGTAGATAATAGGCTGTGTGCTGTTCCAAGATCCAGGAAGGTTAAATAAGAGGAGCTGAACATCTAGCAGGGGCTTGGTTCAGTGCTCAGGGCTGGGATCACTAGCAAGTTAACAGCTAATTACCTCCAGGTTTTGCAAAGCGCATTCGGATTGTGCTCTGGTTGGTATGATATGCATGTGCCCAGTCCTGCCAAACCCTTCCCTACTGCTTGACTATGGGGAACACATTGTGAGATATCATGGGGACTTTATAAGATCCTTCTCTCAGAGAGTAACTCACAGAAGAGCCAAGTACAGCCATTCAAACATTACTTGTCAAGCCTCGTGGTGATCAAAAGTATGGAAGGGGTGGGGGAAAGAAGGAGTCCACAAAGCAGAGTGTGTGCATGTGTGCATGTATGCGGAAGGTGGGAGCCAGGCCTGCTGTGGTAACAGCAGTTAGATCCAGCTTTGTCCAAATCCTGCTGGTGTCCATAGAACACATGGTATCAATGTTGCTGGAGTAGACCATTAACCCTAGTGGGTGCCCCTAGCATGGCTGTGTCTGGGTGAACTGCAAGATTAGGAAGGAGTCCTGGAGATGACCCTGCTGTGTTTGAGAAGGACCTAACAGTCCTTCTCTAACAGTCTCTAACAGTCAGGGTTGTCAACAGTCAGAGTTGTCAACAGGACCTAGGAGATAGGCTTCTGGGCATACCTGGGAGGGTATTATCCTCCAGATATTCCCACAAAGGAATATCTTGTTTATGTAAATAGATATAGAAAAGCCCATCGTAATAGTGGGCAGAACCATTCCCTAGACCATATAAAATGTGGAGGATAAGCAGGGTGTATGTAGCCTGCATAAACTCATTACTCTCTACTCTTGACTGTGGATGCAAAGTAACTGGTTCTCTCCAGCTCCTGACAGTTTGATTTCCCCTCCATGGTGACTGTCACCTCGACCTATAAGCCAAAAAAACCAAACAATACAAAAAGCAAAACGAAACAAAGCAAAACAAGCAAAACCTCTTTCTTCCTTAAGTTACTCTTGCCTGGTATTTTTATCACAGCAATAGAAAGGAAACTAAGGGTGTCTTAGTTTGGGTTTCTATTACCGTGACAAAACACCATGACCAAAAGCAAGTTGGGAAGAAAGGATTTATTTGGCTTATACTTCCAGGTAATAGTCCATTACTGAGATAAGTCAGGACAGGAACTCACACAGGGCTGGCACCTGGAGGCAGGAGCTGATACAGAGGCCATGGAGGGTGCTGCTTACTGGCTTGCTTTACATGGCTTACTCAGCCTGCTTTCTTACAGAACCAGGGTCCATCAACCCAGGGGGTGATGTGTAGCATTTGTCAAGTTGACACAAAATCAGCTAGTACATCCTGTCATTTCGATACCAGCTTGGACTCGACATGCGCTCAGCCATCTCAGGTGCCACACTGAAGAAGTCCACCCCTGTAAAAAGGTACCTACCTCATAGGTGGTTTTAGTTAGGGTTTCACTGCTGTGAACAGACACCATGACCAAGACAAGTCTTATAGTCAGGGTTTCACTGCTGTGAACAGACACCATGACCAAGACAAGTCTTATAAAGGGCAACATTCAATTGGGGCTGGCTTACTGTTTCAGAGGTTCAGTCCGTTATCATCAAGATGGCAGCAGGGCAGAATCTAGGTGGGCATGGGGCCAGCAGAGCTGAGAGTTCTACATCTCCATCTGAAGGCTGCTAGTGAAAGACTGGCTTCTAGGCAGCTAGGATGAGGGTCTTAAAGCCCACACCCACAGTGACACACCTACTCCAACAGGGCCACACCTTCTAATCATGCCACTCCCTGGGCAGAGCATATACAAACCATCACAGGTGGTGTGGCTTAAGCTTCTCCTTGCCTGAAGAGAACATGGCAGAAGTTAACTTTCTAGGTCTGGGGCCAACTCCCATATCCCATGTAATCTAAAGGAGCATCACTAGTGTGTCCACATCTAACAGCCTGAGCAAGCAAAAGCATTGTGGTACCCAAACTCAAACAGCTGGCCAAGAAGTGAGACCCTCCCTGACACTCTATGGGAAGAGAGAGGAAGTTCTTCCCATACTCTCCCATAACTCCTCTGCCTGTGCAGACAACACATAGTTGCTTATTGCAGGTTTCAGTGCCCGTGGCCCTCACCTCTTCCTACCAGAGAATGACATCACTGAGGAGTCGAGAGGGTCCGAGAGCTTCAATGGGCAGGTGAAAGAACAGATGTGTAAGGAGCATAAGGCGGGCCTTGGGGTGGAGCACCAGACATCAGAGTCTCTGCAGGACCACACCACTGCGTGGTTGCCTGGCCAGTGAACATGCCAAGCTAGCTTCAAAGCGAAGGATCAAACAGGGATTGCCTTGTTCCTGTGTGTTAGGGAAACGTTTCCTGCAGGAAGCTCTGGAAATAGCCAAGCACAGGAATGTGGGACTCCAAGGGCTCTGGGAAGAGGCAGGATAATGACAGGGAAGTGCCAGGGTGCTATAATATGGGTTGTAGAAATCTGTTTAGAGAAGTGGTTCTCAACTTTCCTGATGCTGTGACCCTTAATACAGTTTCTCATGTGATGAGCCTCAACCATAAAATTATTTTCATTGATGCCTCATAATTGGAGTTTTGCTACTGTTATGACCTGCACTGTAAGTATCTGTGTTTTCTGATGGTCTTAGGTGACCCCTGTGAAAAGGTCGGTTACCCCCAAGGGGCCTCAACACAGGTTTAAGATGATGTAGCTCATCACATCAGCGGACTTTGAGCGGCAAACCAGAGCCTGCTGGGTCTTCCTGAATAGCCTGTCCACCCCTTCTGCTTCCGCACCTGTTGGCAGATTTCCTGTTAAGCATGTCACTTGCACTGATATGGGGACATTGGCATTGATCATTGTTCTTACTTTAACGGGGTCCCTAAACAATTTAACTGACTTTAATGAGATGAAGGACAAAGAACATCAAGAAAACAGCTGTCCTGGTGAGAGGACATGGCCCATAGACAACGGGTCCATGGGTCTAACTGCTGCCCCTCACAGAGGGGACTTAGAGAAGTGAGGTCGTGACCTCCTTGTCCAGTACCATTAATCATCGTAGTGTTCTACAGCGCCAACTAGTGGAGGAGGAGGATAGTGTTCTACAGCGCTAGCTATTGGAGGAAGACGGCTGCAGCAGCATCTGGATTGGCCAAGCTACCTGCCTGCCCATGATCTTCTGGATCGCTAGTCTTGAGTCCCCAGAGCTACACTTGGCTTTGCTTTCACTTTATTGATTATTCTACTGCAAACTATATTTCCAGAGTGCTTTTGTTCCAGGCAGAATTTGTTTGGATCTTCTGGTTTTGTCTAGAAATAGAAACTTCCTCAAAAGGCTATTGAACTTTCCATCATTAACCAACAGAGGCATGCCAGGTGATGCTCCTAGACTGAGGAATTGAGCCTTGAATAAGAGATTCCTTGCTTGTTCCTGTTGAATGTTCTCCTCCTCCTCCCACTTACCTGTTTTTCAGAAAAGCTTATTACAAAACATTTCTTCTGTTTTTTTTATTTTCTCATGGCATATTAACTACTAATATTTTTCATTTATTATATTTTATTTTCCCTTATATTATTTCACTTTACTTTGTGTTGTATAGTACATATTTTTCTTTATTGTTCTAGTAAACACTATTCTGTAGTTTGTAAAAAAAAAAAAAAAAAGAGGAGTGCTGACACTTTTCAAAAGGACATTTTATTTATTTAAAAAATTTTCATTATACAGAACTATATAGGGCCGTTTACGTGCACATATAGAATGTCTTGATAGTGTGCTTTTAATGTGTTCTGGCTTCTTCTAAGTACATTTTCTTCTATTCTCTTGATGATAGTAGTCAATTTTTTACTCACCCTTGTGCTAAATGTGGGTGAGGGACATCACTGAAGGGTCAGCAACACTCTGTGTTCCCTGCATGTCTGGAGTTCTTAGAAAGCAAGGTGGGTGCTGTGTGGGTGGAGAGGATGTGCTCATGTTCTGGAAGGGGGATGTCCGTATCCTGGGACCTAAATCAGGGATCAGCACGCAGAGCTCAACATTCGTTTGCTGGGTGGTGTGTCCAACATTTTGACATCATAGCATGACATTGTCATCTATGACATCGACACTCAAGGATATTCATTATTGACTGACAAAAAAAAGATCTCAAAATAAAATGTTTAAAGCTTACAGTTCCGTGCTGGGACGTGTTCAGAGTTATCCCCAGCCTTGTGCGGCCGTGAACTACAGACGATCCAGCTTCATCTTCATGTGAGGTTCTTGACTGTCTCCATCTGTTTTCTGTTGTAGTAGTAGAATGGCTCAGATCTGGAGGCTGGCAAACAGTAGCATTTACTTGGCTCACAGTCCTGTGGGCTGAAGGCTGGGAGCCCGCAAGAGCTTTTGACAGGAAGGTGGTCAGGACTTCATGCTACCTTATCCCATGCTAAATTAGGTTGATGAATAGAGAGAGCTGAGACACAGAGAAGAAACACAGTCCTCTATGTCTTTTTAGTGGGCCCTCCCGGACCACTAGGATACCTCCATAATTAATCCTTTGAGGAGGGCAGAGCCATCAAAGCCCATCCTCTTCAAGGTCCTCCTCTGGTCCAATCACAGTAGCAGCAACATTTCAACACGGCTTTGGGAAGGACAGGCTGACTTCTTTACATATTATGAAACTGAGAAAGATTTGTTTTTCAGGCACTACTGTGATTTGCTTTCAAATGCCCTTCTGTCTCTCTCGAGATTTAATGATCTGTTGTGAACCACATCTGTGGAATTGCTGTTGCCCAACATGGTTTGGAACCGAAACGATCAAATATTTGGAAGCCAGAAAGCCAAGTGAGGCTTAGTTACACCAAATAGAACTCTGGCATGGCGCACACGATAGAATCTCACGCAGACGCTGAGGTGAAAGGACAGGGTGCTGACGATGGCACCCAACTGTGCTCACTTCAGAGTCTTTCCTGCCACTTTGACCTCTGTGTGAACACACACAGCCTGACCAAGAGAGTGCCTCAGCCTTCACAGGCCCCTGAACTCTGATGTGCATGTCCCTTCTCATTGCCATTATGCCCTAGGTGTCCCCAGATGGTGCCTGTACACAAGGCAGCACTGGTCTCCATCAAAGGAAATAGTTTCTGCCCAGCCTTGGCACCTCTGCCATAAAGAATCTTACTGAGCAGGGAAGCCCTGCTTCCTCAAAAGGTTCTGAGTTAGTATCAAGTGTGCCGTGCTAAGTTTCTTTGCCTGTCTCAGCTCACCCAGAACATGCTTCTCCTGTCCTGAGTACATGGCCCAGTCTGTCCTCGTTTGCATAAGGTTTGGTTCCCTAGGGCCCATGTAACCAGCAAGTTACCACAATCTAGAAAAATGGTAACTAAAGGGATTGCTGGTGGTTGTAACAGCTACTTTGAAACAGCTACTCTGAACTCTTCAGTGCTTGGAATGGCTACAGAGTTAAAAGCAGCATTTGCGCTTGGGTTATGTTGCAGAGACTTCTTGGAGAACTTCCCTGAAAACTGTGAATTATTCAGGCAGGTATCCTGAGTAAGTAGCATATAATATAGGTAAATGTGAGGGTTTTCTGAGCTGGATTCTAGCAGACACACGGAACTGCATAGAATTAAAAACTGCAAAGGAGACAAAGGAGTAAGGAGATGGCCTGAAGAATGAGGGAAAATCTGCTGACCATTTGCCTGATCAGGAATTGATACCAAGAATATGTAAAGAACTTTAAAAATTAAACACCGGGAAAAAGTAATCCAGTCAACATAAGGCAGTGCACTGAATGGGTGTGTCTCGTGTGAGAAAAATGCAAATAGCCATGAGCATGTGAAAAAACATGCTAGGTGTCCTGACCTTCCGGTGACCTGGAAACAAAGACTGTGAGAGTCCACCTCAGTCCAGCTGCAATGTCCACCTTCAGGGAAACAGAGCAAATGATGACAGTGTGGTGAAGGGGGACTGGTGACAGTGTGGAGAAGGGAGACTGGTAACAGTGTGGTGAAGGGGGACTGGTGACAGTGTGGGGAAGGGGGACTGGTACACTATGATGAGAGTGTCAACTGAGCAGCCACCATGGAAGTCAGTGTATAGGGCCTTCGCCAACTGAAAATAGGACTTCTGCCTGACCCAGTTATACCTAGGTATATGTATGTATGTTTGGTATATATGTGTGCATATGCACACATCATACGCACACACACACATATATATACACATATACATACACATATATGATCATATACATATGTATATGTATATGATCATATACTATTGAGTATGTATGCAAAGGACCCACAGAAATACTTGCCCATTCATGTTATTGCTATACTGTTCTCAACAGCCAGGAAATAGAACAACCTTAGATGCCTATCAACAGATGAATGAATGAAGGAGATATGAAGGCTGGGGAGATGGCTCATGGGGTAAGAGAGCTTGCAGTGCAATATAAGGACCTGGGTTTGAACCTCCAGCACCCACATAAAAGCAAGCCACGGATGCACATGCCTGTAACCCCAGCTTTGGGGGCAAAAACAAGTGGGCATGCCTGGGAGGAGACTCAGCAATGAGACTCACCAGGTCATTGGCATGTGTGGGAACAAGAAAAGTTAGGCTGGACAAGCCAGGTGCTCTGTGACATCAAACAGGATCCTGTTGGTATTTGGTGGCTGTGTACATGTGTCGTTCAATATATCTGTCCCACCAGAGACTCTTACAAGGTCATTCAGCTTTGCAATCCAGAATCCACTGTGGCCATTCGTCAGAACACACTTCACAGGGCTGGGGCTGGGGCTGGGGCTGGGGCTGGGGCTGGGGCTGGGGCTGGGGCTGGGGCTGGGGCTGGGGCTGGGGCTGGGGCTGGGGCTGGGGCTGTATTTCAGTGGTAGAGTGCTTGACTGGTGAGTGTGAGCCCCTAGAGTGCTGCCAGAGAGGATGGGGGGGGGGGGTAGGGAGAGACCAAGCTGCAAGCCATTCAGCAGTGCATGCTCAATGGCTGGGTCTCTGAGAGGTCCTTACAAGTGAGCAGGGACATCTGGTGGATCCAAGGGAACTGGGAAGAGGCAGGCTGATGATAGGGAAGTGGGTGTAGGAATCTGTTTAGAGACGTCTCAACCTTCCTAATACTGTGACCCTTTAATATAGTTCCTCGTGTTGTGGTGACCCACAACCATAAAATTATTTTTGTTGCTACTTCATAACTGTAATTTTGCTACTGTTATGAATCATAATGTAAATGTCTGATACGTAAAAAATCTGATATTTAGTCCTCAATGGGGTTGCCACCCACAGGTTGAGAACCAGTGGTTTAGCAGCTAGGGCAAGAGAAGGACTTAGTCCTGTGACTGGGACCTATGATGGCCCAGGTTAGAAGAAACCACCTGTGATGGTCAAACTTCATTGTCAACTTGACTGGATTCAGGATTCTGGGCCTGTCTGTGAGCATGTTTTCAGAGAAGTTTAACTGAAGAGAGAAGATCCACCCTTATTGTGAGTGGCACCATCCATCCCTGCCTGGGCTGAAAGAGCAGAGAAGAAGGAAGCCGGCTAAACACCTGCATTCTCAGATACAAAGTATGATGCCACTGGATACATTGTTTCCAGTGAAACAGGGGCCGGGTTAAGCCCGGCTTGCCCAAGTGCTTGTGTCACATATAAGACAAGCGACCATGCCCTGGCCAAGAATGAGAGTTACAAAGGCCTCCAGAAACACTGTGACCATTAGGTCTGAGGCTAGAGTTCCTCGGGACACCCTCTCCATCCCCTCTCTGTCCAGCCTGAGTAAAGATTCCCCTTGTGACTTCCCACAAGCCCATGCCGTGTGCCAGGAATGAAACTGAGTCATGTAGGCCTTAAGCTGAGGTGCCTCCATCCAACTGAGAGAATTTCTCAGGTCCCCTGGTATAGGCTGGATTGTGGACCCAACAGTGGCTCACGTGAAAATGGCTGGCCACACAGCCTTGAGCACCATCCTATGTAAAGAAAAGATCTCTAGAGTCTTCCTTTCATGTTGCCCTGACCTGCCTCAGGGCTCCTCGGGAGTGGAGCTCAATGGCTGGGGAACGAGAGAGGTACTGGCTGCGCCACACACATGCAGCACAGGGTTACGACCTTGTCACAGGTTCCCCTGGGAAGCTGGTGGCATTTCTTTCTCTTTGGATGAGCCACAATTCAGAGCTTGGGTCCAGGCTTTGCATTCTTCCTGTCCACACTCAGTTCTTAGAAGGTAAAGAGGGCAGGTAGGAAGAAGAAACTCCAGGACCATCTCAAAATAAAAACATTGGCAAAACTGTAAGAACGAGGCCTGACCTGTGAGAGCCATTCTGATAGGCGGCCTCCTGGCCTGCTGGGAGACTGCCTAGCCCAGCCTGTGAGACAGGCCTTCTAGACTGCTAGGAGGCCCGTCCAGCCCTGTCTTTGAGTGAGGAAAGAGTCCCCTAAGGCTGTGCCACCCCCGAGCTTTGCAATTGTGGGGTGCTAATCTGGGAGGAACATAGAGCAGCTTCACTGTCTATGTTTGCACTGTATCAGAGCCACAGGGTCATGGTAGACAGACTGGCCTGGCTCCTCTGACAGCGCTTCAAGATCACAAGGCACTGAAGGGGGAGGGAGTTCCCACCCCGGGGGCTTTCAAATATCTCCATGAACCCTGCCCTGAACCCAGGCCACAGTTGTTGTGACCTTGTCCACAGCACAGGTGCCTGCATGTGACACCCCTCATATACCTGTCTGTGTCAGCTCAGAGTCCCCTCAGCCCTACAGGCCCTTGAAGGCCTCCTGCTGGACACTGGTCACTTGACACTAGTCGTCTGAGAGAAGAGGGCAGGGCTGATGTCCTTGCAAACACAAATCCCACCAAAACAATGCCCTGTCACTCGGCCTTGTGGGGAGGCCCCACTCTGATCAGTGCCTGCCACTCCTGGCAGGAGAGGTGTGTTTAAACTAACAGAACTCAGAGGGCCAGCCCCCTCCTCCTTGGGAACAGACTCCTGCTGTCTCCCTCTTGCTCCTAAGAGCCCCTCTCTGCCACCCAGCTTTGCATGTTTTGACTCCCCATCAGGCATCTTGAGAACAGGGGGACTCAGGCAGTGCAGCTTGGAATAGGTCCCCACGGCACTAGGTCCCGGGACATCTCCTATGGATTATTTACCTCCCAGCTGCTGGGCTTCATTTCTTTAAATGCTGATAAGGTTGATTGCTATCTGGTCCTTAGAGTCTCAGTCAAGGTGACCATAGCACTATCATTTGTCTCTAATCTCATTATCTGTCCTTTTTCTTTCCTTAATTGCATTCCCCACTTATCCCGCTTGGCACCCACTCCTCCAGTCACACACACACACACACACACACACACACACACACACACACACGTCTTCCCGTTCAGTCTTTGTTGGTCAGCTCACGCCTCCAGGGCACCTTTGTCTCAGCTCTGAGCTGGCCTGCCCTGACCTCAGACTACAGTGACTCTCTGGCTTTGGCTCTGCTCTCTGTGGCTGGTTGTCTCCTCTGTCCAACATGTCTCAGCTCTGAGCTGGCCTGCCCTGACCTCAGACTACAGTGACTCTCTGGCTTTGGCTCTGCTCTCTGTGGCTGGTTGTCTCCTCTGTCCAACAGTGTCTTTCCTACATCCTGCATCATCCGCATTGGATATCATAGGCATTTGCTCTTTAGTCTTAATTGTGTTTTGAAAAGAAACCATCAGAAACCTGCCTGGTGGACAATATTCTGTATCACCAAATGCATCTGTGAGCTTGTCTCTGCCTCACAGTGGTTCCTTGTCAGGAAACAAAGATGTGTTTGCCTAGAACAGTTGTCAGAGGCCAAGGAATGCTGCTGTGTGGGGCTACAGAAGCCCATCTCCAACAGTAGCTCAGCATATACCTGTGTGTAGTCTGTATGTGGCTATATGTCTAAGTATACCTCTGCCTGTGTGTGCCTCTGTGGATACATGTGTGTACCTCTGTGTGTGTCTATGTATGGTTTTGTGTATGCATATGTGTACTTCTGTGCATATCTATCTATGTGTATCTGTGTATATTCATATGTGCATGCCTATGTGCTAAGTATAGGTACTCCTGTTCTCGAGTCAGAGTACATGTCTGTGTGTATAAATACATGCATGTATATATGCTTCTCTGTGCACACTGTCCTTATGGGGCAGGATATGAGAAAACTAGTGGGCTGGAGCCCTGCATCTCTCTTCGGAGCCCTGACTGTGGAGCCTATTTGCCATTCGTTGCTCATTGCTGGCTGCTAGGGTATTTCAGGTCTCTGTGCAGGGTCTGGAGGTATATCTGCCTCAACCCCATGGAGTCTTGGCTTATTGAATAATTCTCGGTTCCCAATCACCCACCCTGCTGAAACGACAGCTCCTGCCCCCCTGTTCCAGCCTCTTCCTGTGGGAAACGGGCACACTGTTCTCATCTGCTGCTGGCTTTTGTGAGTGGCGGGAGGAAGTATTAATTGACTTTTTTAGGAATTAATTATCAGCACACTGCTCAGAGTCCCTGTGTCTCTTGGTGACCCCAACTCTATAGCATTACATTCAATTGCTCTGCTCACTGTGGCTTGCCGTGTCCTCTCATTTCAAAGCATGGCTTTCTTGCCCTTGTGTATATATTTAAAAACAAAACAAAACAAAACAAAAAAAACTTTTAAACTTCGGCCTGACACAATTCCTCATTCTACGTCTATCCCAACATTTTGCACTGCATAGGTGTCTCCTCTCAGATCCATCCTTTCCAGCCTCCTTGTCCACACTAATACTTAGCATTTTTATAGAGCTTTCATCTTCAAGGTGCCCTGAAAATTTAGGGAGGTTTAATTGTCTCGCTCTTTGGGGCGCCGCTGGATCAGCTCCCCGAGGCTGAGCTGTTACCTTCAAGGTTCAGGAGGGGCCTCGAAGCACCGCACAGCCAGCCTCAGCTGCCCCTCTGTTGATTCTACATGCAGGGGGTCTCTCTCTCTGATAAGATGAGGAGAGCCCGTCTGCTGGGGACTAGCTGCTGAGCCTGCTTACACATCGCACCCCATTAAAATTGTAATCGATTTCTAAACCCTACATCATGGGGCCATTTGTGGGAAGCCAGAAACATTTACCACAGGAGAAGATGGAAAACTAGAGGTTGCCCATTTAAATATCCAGCCTTAATCTTGTGAAAATCCCGCCAATGGGAAAATGAACTTCTCAGAGATTCTCAGCAATAAGAGGCGGTTTGTAAGTTGTTCTTTTATGCAAAGACCCAGCTAACGTTTGATGTAAAACAGCCCTGAAGCGGAACGCTCTGAGTTACTCATCTACAAAGCTCTCGTGAGTCTGGTAAGGCTCCTATGTAAAATAAAGGTGCTAAGAGCCAGTTCCCACTTGTCTAATATAAAGTAGGAAATAAGGACAATGGTCAGCAGTGGAGGCTGCTCCCAACTGTACCGGATGGAGTCCCTTGACACACATGGCCCCTCACATTTCCCAACCTGAAGTCTAGCTGCCCAAGGGTCCATAAATGTTGGATTTCTTTCTCCTCTCTCTTTCATTTTTAAGCCTTGAAAATGACTATAAGTATATGGACAGGATTCCAAGAAAGCAGTATCTGGTGCCTTGTCTCGTGCATTCTTACTGAACCTAGTTAGAAGCTGGTTTTCAGGCTGGGGACCTGGGTTCACTTGATTGGCACTTACCACGAAAGCATGAAGACATGAGTTCAGATCCCCTGCTCCCAAGTAAGCATCCATGTGCCTTTACCCAGTGCTGCAAAGGCAGAGACAGGAGGATGTCAAGCAGTCTAGCAGAATTAGTGAGTCCAAATTTTGTTTGGACTGTCACAAAGGATAAGGGGGAAATGAGGGAGGGCAGCACTCGGTCAACAACTTCTGCCCTCCACTGCATGTACACCTGCTTAACACACACACACACACATGCACACCTGATCTGTGCTTGGCTCATGTTACAGCTGACCATGCCTCTCTTCCAGCCACATAGAGGTGAATGACTCAGAGACAGCACACCTGTAATAGATGATTAGCAAGAAATCCTCACGTGTGAGTGAGCATACTGTGCACCACAGTGGGAAGCAGGACAGGCAGAGGAGAGTGAAGCTTCTCTACCTTGAATATCATTTATGCCTGTAAGCTGTGAGAGACTCCAGAAAGGCTTCACTCACAGAGCTGGGGAATCAGCTTGGATGTCAAGACCATCGTGTCTGCATCTCACAGTGGCTTTGTGCCCTGGAAAGCCTCGTCGTTTAGGACACAACCACTAGATGAATCATTGCATAGGGCTGGTGATTGGATTGCTTGCTGCGGCTGTAAGTGCATTGAGAAGTTTATTGATTTCCCAGAAAATAATCATTGTCTTGACCTTGTGGCTGTTCAAATGCGATTAAATAATTCTTCCCAGAAGGAACAATGCGAGAAGCAAATGGGCTTCCTTCCCCTCATGAATGTGCTCAAACTTCATCGCAAGGATCAGGAGTGACCCCATTACTTCCCAGGTGCTCAATGACTGTGCTGAGATGTTCTCTCTCTCTCTCAATTATTCCTAATTGGAATTGGGTTGTCTTCCCCTATGGACTCATCTCCAGGACTGGGAGCTTGTCACTAGAGAGTCTCAAGGCCTGATGTCACTCAAACTTTCAATGAAGATGGACTTAGTGCCCAGGCATTGAGGTGAATTCCATGGGGCAAACTGGACACAGCCATCCTGTCCTGTTGGATGTTGCTTTTCTAAATCTGTGTGTGGCATGTGTGTTCATGCTTGTGAGCATATGTGGACCTGTGTGTTCATGTGTGTGAGCACAGTCATACAAGTGTGGATTGTGTGTTGGTGGGCATGTGTGCTCATGAATGTGAACACACATGTGTGCTCATGCGTGTGAGCATAGGTACACAGGTGTGGGTATGTGTAACACTGTTGCTATGAGAGAACACTGGGTAATCCCACCAGTGAACCAGTTATCACCATGGAGCTGAGGGGAAGAATCAGAGTCTTATGGCCTACAGCAGAGGTTGACGCGGGGTGGCTGGCTCTTAGCTCTGAAGAGCTTCGTCTGGGACCCCACAAGGAAGCAGTTCACATCTCAGTGTGTGGGGATGGGGGAGTGTACTGGTTAGTTTTGTGTCAACTTGACACAGCTGGAGTTATCACAGAGAAAGGTCCTTCAGTTGAGGAAATGCCTCCATGAAATCCAATTGTAAGGCATTTTCTCAATTAGTGATCAAGGGGGAAAGGCCCCTTGTGGGTGGTGCCATCTCTGGGCTGGTAGTTTGGGTTCTATAAGAGAGCAGGCTGAACAAGCCAGGGGAGGGCAAGCTAGTAAATAACATTCCTCCATGGCCTCTGTATCAGCTCCTGCTCCCTGACCTGTCTGAGTTCCAGTCCTGACTTCCTTTGGTGATGAACAGCAGCATGGAAGTGTAAGCCGAATAAACCCTTTCCTCCCCAACTTGCTTCTTGGTCATGATGTTTGTGCAGGAATAGAAACCCTGACTAAGACAGGGAGGCACACACATACATTTGAATGTCTGTCTCTATATGTGTACACCAGTGATTATAACCATGCACTCTTACATATGTTTGTTAGTGCTATATGTGAAACATTTGTCACGTGTGTCTTTGCTAGGTATGTTTATATTTGTATAGCATGTGTTTATTTGTGTGTGATGTTTGTGTATGTATATGTGGTGTATATATGTATGTGTGTATGGTATCTGTGTATGTGTGTGTGTTTGTGGTGTACATGTATGTGTGTGTTTTGTATATGTGTGTGTATGGTATATGTGTTTTGTGTGTGTATGTATTCTGTATGTATGTATGTGTATGTGTGTGTGGTATAATGTGTATGTGTGTGTGTGTTTTGTGTGTGTATGTGTATATGGTGTATGTGTGTGTATTTGTGTATGTGTTTTTTTATGTGTGTGTATGTGTATATGGTATGTGCATGTGTGTGCATGTGTATGTGTAGGTGTTGGACATGTGACATGCAGCCAAGTGAGGCAGGGTGCCAGCTGAAGGGCACAAGAGCTTAGAGAGACACTGCTGTTTCCAGCCCTACAGCTCAGAGCTACGGAGCCGAAAGGAGAAGAGAGGGGGCTTGCCCAGCTGTCCACTGGTAGGTCACTAGCTGGACATGGGCTGGGTATGGGTACACCATGGTGGGTAAGACTCATTGGTTGTGTACAAAGCTTTTGTGGAAAGCTCTGGAGTTTCCAGAAGAATCTACTGTGTTTAGTCAGCATATCTGACTTGACTTTGTCTGGTTCAAGCTGGTATCAGCAAGATCTGAGTTGGTGGGACAGGGATGCTGACGATGACAACCTGTTTGTGTTGAGGCTTTCTGAGGACAGTTTCTGCATAATTAGCTGTACCACATTCTGCATGTCCAGGTTCTCCAGTTAAGGTGGCTCCAGGGCCCCAGCTGACATCTGAGAGTCAGGTCCTCCACTTTCATGTGTGGCATCTGAGCCTCTAACTCCCTCATATCTTCACTCCTCACTGCTGTATGAGGTGATCTGGTTGCTTCTCACTGGCTCTCTCCACTACAAAAGTGGCCATTCCCCCAAAGGACAGGCAGACAAGGACTAGAACCTGTCACAAGGATGAGGGCAGTGAAGGGTTGCTCCAGAGGATAGAAGATGTCACTGACCTTTGTGGCATGTGTTGTGCCTCTGAGATATGCACTATACTGTCATTGTGGAGACTTGGAGGACCCCTGAGCTAGTGCGTGGTGTGTATGGGCAGCTGAAGGCAGCAGAGATATGTTTTGTCATGATTCTGGAATTGTCAGGGCTGCTTCCTTCTGAGATGGGGAGAAACTCCCACAGCTCCTGGTGTCCCCACCCCTCCTGGTGTACCCACCCCACACTCCTGGTTGTCATGTATATGCTCCCCTCCATACGAGGACATGGTCACACTAGGTTAAGGACCTACTCTGCCAGAATGGTCACACCCTAATTAATTATACCTACCACAGAGGCACACTCTCTTTCTTCATGGGAGAGCAAGAGTTCCCCGTGCCCCTCAGTAAAAACAAGTCCAGCCATGAATTCTGGGTTCAGTCCCTAGAGTTCAGGGTCTTTGTTCTTGAAGCCAGACACCACAGGGTGATCTTCATGGAGATACAGGGTCTTGCTTGACTGTCTTCCCTGGAACCAACACTTCACCCCTGAAAGCTCATGGGTTGCATCAGATCCATAGTGAGTTGTGTGACCTGTCCATATGACCCACGGCCATGGATAAGGCCTTCCTGGGGTGTCCAACAGTATCTATAGAGACAAGACATGCAGAGTCCAGGAAGAGGGACGATGCACCAGTTGATGCGTTTTCTGCCATGGAGATTTTCACAAACACCCTGATCACACCATGATTTAACAGACCCAGGTGGCTAATGTCATTTCAGTGGTGTGGCTACACAGAGACTTGCCCAAACATTTACCAACATCACAGTGTCTGTATCCACTCTGGGGAATGTGTGCCCTACTGGGTACCTCGTGTCTTCTCTTCACCTGTGAGGCATCATTTCCTCCCATAGTACATGCTAAACTGTAGCATCTCCGAATGCCCTGCCATGCTGGTCAGAGGAGGTGACCAAGTACAGAGTAGCTGTGACGGCCATCGAGCAAAATTCATGAGTTGTAAAAGTAAGTCATGCCCCCAGAAGTGTTATCCCAGCCAACCAGAGGCCAGAGCTCCCAGACCAGGGTCTTATCCCAGCCAATCAGAGGCCAGAGCTCCCAGACCAGGGTCTTATCCTAGCCAACCAGAGGCCAGAGCTCACAGACCAGGGTCTGACCAACAGGGTGATGTTAACAGTTTCCTGTCAGGACACAGAGTATCTGGGGAAGGGCATGTAGGATTCTTTCATTTTGAGGGCTTAAGTGGACCTGAATAGGGAGAAGAAATCCATGATTGATTGAGATGATGGTTGAGGCACAAAGGTCCTGGCAAGTGGCCAGAAATGAGTGTAACAAATCACACATGGGAAGCTAAAAAAAGAGGTTTTGAACCTTCTCGTGTTTAAAAGGCCTCTTGCTGCTGCCTTCATTAGAGAAAAATCATGAACCTAGGGCATGTTTTTCCTGCATGAGAGCAAGAAGGGTCACAGGGAACACTGACACCATCACTGCAGGTCATGTGATTTCTGACAGCCAGGGGTGGCACAATTGGTTGGTTAGTGCCTGGTGGGCATAGCCCGACCTTCTGAGGTTAGGAACAGCATTGCTGTTACTGCATAGAGGGTTCCCAGACGGGACTTGTGAAAAAACAGAACAGAGATTGACACCCGTCTGTATGTTAGTGTACATCTCCCGCTCTGATCTCAGGACTTTCCCAGCATCCTGGGAAAGCTTGAGCTTACGCTCTGTGTCCTCCTGGCGACACCAGGAAGGAGTTAATGACAGTAATAGCAGGAGTGGCGTACCTGCAGCCAACAGGCACAGCTTGCCGATTTCTACCCACCACATGGGCTAGAGCCACAGAGCCTGCGTGTTTATTTATATATTTGAGATAAAATAACTATAATGAATCTACTAAAGCAATCCACATGTTATCAGTCGGCAAATTACCGAGCACTGCTCTATGTTGCTAGGTTAAGATTTAGGGACAAATTGTATAAAATAGCTGTTCTTAGGAAACATACTCAATTTTCTCAAAAAATTCTAGACATTCTGGGAACACTCGCGCACGTCATCACTGTCATACATACATGCCGGGTACTTGCTGTGGCCAAGAATCCATGCTGGATACAGAGTACAGCCATTCAGCTGTGGGCTGAGAGGCCCTCCGGGTGATCAAGGGTGGGGATTGCTGAATGCACTATGACCTTAAGGAGGCCTGAGGGTCACGGTACTGAAACAGGGAGAAACAGACGCTGGTGGTACTGAAGCCAGCTCAGGCCAGACTAGGGCACTGAGGGAGGGTCCCTTGACAACAAGAGAGTGCCACCTATACACCACGGCACTGCAGAGGGAGAGGGTGAGGACCAGCAAGTGGGGTGAGCCGTAGACAGCTGTTATGGAGAGACACCAAAGAGAGTAGTTGTACCCTGATTTCTCTGTCGACCCAAAGTTGTATTGTAAGTATCACTGGAAGACGTGGGAGATGGGAGTGGATCATCTCCCTGTGTCACTGAAGGACATGTGAGATGGGAGGGGACCATCTGCTTTTATCACTGGAAGATGTTTCCACAGAGGTGAAAACAGAGATGCTCCTGGCTTATTCCATGCCTTAGCTATAGAACTGTCCCATGACCCTTGTTCCATGTTACTTTTTTTTTTTCTGTGCACAAACACACTCACTACAGTGAGATTCTAAAAGAGGCTGACTGAAGAGCACAGCTTCAGGTCATAGTGGGGAGTTTTGTAACTGAAGGGACGTTGGGTACACCTACAGAAGAGGTGTTTTTCTGGCCTGGCACATCTCTCCTGCTGCTCCTTCTGAACCATACCTGCTTCCACTGTGCTCCCCGAAGGATATAGATGCCGTCTTACATTCACACGGAATCTACAGTGAAGTACGAAAGCCTTCACTGAGTGGGATGCAGGCTACCAAATGCTAAACACAGATCCCCAGAGTCCTGTGGTCATGTTACACTGCTGAGTGAGACAACCTCAGGCTTCACACTCCACAGCCAGGCCCACAGGGCAGCCACCAGGTGCTGCTTGCTCCTTTAGACCTGCCATCTGCAGCATGTGTCCCGTGTCCGGAGAATGACAACTCATGCTCAGTGTGCCTCCCTCCACCCCCACCCCCCATTCTCATTCATGTCTCTTAGAGCAAGTGAACCTGGTAATGGCTTAAATCCCCTCTACACGATCTAAAGAGCCTGATAACTGGCAAGAAGCAGAGATGTCAGAGGTTCCCTGCATAAGGAAGGGGAGGGGCTGGCTTCCCACCTGTTTATGTTGCTCTTTGCCCTAGGGATTTCTGATTTTATGAGTCGGCTTAGGGTGTGGCAGCTGAAATGCTGCACATGATTAGGAATGAACATTCACCACGATCAACATAAGGCTTACTTTGTGATAAGACTTCTCATTGTCTAGGTCATTCTAACTATGATGCCCAAAGAGGCTCCAGGCAGCAAACACTGTGAATTTGTGTGTACATGTGTGTGTGTGTGTGTATGTATGTATGTATGTATGTATGTGTGTATATGTGTGTATGTATGTGTGTCTGTATATGTGTGTATGTATGTATGTATATGTGTATGTGTATGTTTGTGTGTGTATATGTATGTATGTATGTGTGTGTATATGTGTATGTATGTATGTGTCTGTATATGTGTATGTGTGTATGTATGTATGTGTGTATGCGTGTCTGTATATGTGTATGTGTATATGTGCATGTGTGTATTTGTATGTATGTATGTATGTATGTATGCGTGTCTGTATATGTGTATGTGTGTATGTATGTATGTGTGCATGTGTGTCTGTATATGTGTACGTGTATATGTGTATGTGTGTGTATATGTATGTATGTGTGTCTGTATATGTGTGTGTATGTGTGTATGTTTGTGTATGTGCATATGTGTGTATATGTGTGTTTGTTTGTTTATGTGCGTGTGTGTATTTATATGTGTGTGTATGTATATATGTGTGTGTATGTGTGTCTGTATATGTGTATATATGTATGTATGTATGTATGCATGTGTGTCTGTATATGTGTGTATGTGTGTGTGTGTATATATATATATATATATATATATATATATATATATGTGTGTGTGTATGTGTATGTGTGTCTGTATAGTGTATATATGTATGTATGTATGTGTGTGTATGTGTGTCTGTACATGTGTGTGTATGTTTGTGTATGTGCAGCTATGTGTTTATATGTGTGTGTTTATATGTGTGTGTGTTTATATGTGTATGTGTGTATATGTGTCTGTATATGTGTATATATGTATGTATGTATGTATATATGCATGTGTATATGTGTCTGTATATGTGTATATATGCATCTGTATGTTTATATGTGTGTATGTGTGTATGTGTGTGTATGTATATGTGTATATGTATGTGTGTATGTGCATGAATATGTTTATATGTGTGTATGTTTGTGTGTATATGTGTGTGTATGTGTGTGTGTGCACACACATGAGAGAGAGAGACTCACAGGCAGTGGCACTGTGTGCTTAGGGGCGACATAGGAATGTGGAGCAGCTACCTGCTGTCTCCCTCACAAATCTTTTTTTTTATTATTTTATTTCGGTTGAGACCTAGTTCATGTGACAGTTATGGGAACAGCGTAAACCTCCCCTATGTAACTGCAGATGGGACGGATGGGTCAGGGCAGTAGTTGTCTGTGTTTCCTAAAATATTTACCTTTCTTTGTGTTTCATGCCTTCTGCCTCCATCGTGTCGTTCTTCGTGAACACACAGCAATTGCTCCAACCCTCAGCTGTCTTCTTGTGTGTACAGACACGCATGTAGGTTCATTCCCATAGGCTGACTTTTTTCCCAGTGTCCTGCATCTTTGTGTCTCTGCTTTGCTCCACGCCAGACATTCTACTCTGAAAGCAGCGTCTTGGTCTCCACATCTGAGTGAGAGCATGTGCTCTGTGCCTGCCTCTGCCAGATCATTTTTAAGCACCATTGGGTGGCCATGAGTTGGAAAAGAAAGCAGCCAGGCAGCAAAGCCATTTGGAGGTCCTGTCGGGGATGAGCAGGAAGGAGGGTCTCAGTCAGCGCTCCAATCAGCAATCCCAGGACTGCCCCAAGGACAACAAGGGACCATAGCCTGGGGTCTGGGCCTTGTCCCCACAGCCTGCTCTATGCCTGGACCCATGTTCCCTCCCTTGTGCTACTGCAGCAAGCAAGAGTGATGGGGACCCCACCAGGGTGTTGTTCAGGCTGTCTGGGCACACAAAAGCCCATTTCTGGTGACTGGCAGGTACTTGCCCTCTGCCTCCCGCTGAGCTATTGGTGAGCCTTCCTGTTCTCTGGTTTTAAGCTGTTCCTGGCCTGAATGTTAATATGGAGGATCCAGTACATGGGAGAAACGGTGGCATTTTACTCCTTTGTCAATGAGTGTGCATGCAGTGTGGTGCCTCAAAACTCTCAGAGAGCTTTCGATCTGGGGTTGGTTACGAGAATGGCGGAGCTGCCTCCAAGATCTCCTTCTCCCCACAATGTAGCTTCATGGAGTCTTCCTTGGAGCGGGTTCATGGCTTCCTGACTTGTCTGGTATGAGGATTCATGGCTGAGTGCAGAACCTGAGAAGGCCCCTGCCATGTGCATGCACACTGAATGTGGGTTTTGTGGTGTCTACTTTTCTTATGCTCTTTCTCAGTATGTTCAGGCAGCTACTGCAAACAGCTTTTTAAAAAAGTACTTGTCGCAGGGAGCTGGGGACAAGTTCTGTCTGCAAAGTACTTACTGTGAGGTGTGACAGCCTGATTTCAGATGACTTGTATAAAAAGCCAGGCATGGCAGTGCATACCTACAATCCCATGGCTGGAAAGTCGGAGGCAAGAAGATTCCTCCGCTTGCTGGACAGCTGGTCCAGGCAAATCAGGGAGCTCAGGCTTTGGTGAGAGACACTGTCTCGAAAAATAAGGTGGAGGGGCCCGAGGGATGACTCCATGGGGGAAACTGCTGATGACACAAGCATGACCGGTTGAGTCCAGATCCCCAGGACCCAGATGAAAATCAGTGCACACTGATAATCTGAGCACTCCTGTGATGGAATAGAATGCAGAGACAGGAGAATTGCCCACAAGCTCACAGGCCGGCTAGCCCGGAGTATGCAATACAACATCAGAAACAGGAGACCCTGACTCCAACAAGGTAGGAGAGGGCCAACTCTGAAAGGATGTCCTCTGACCTTTATACTAGTACTGTGCTATCTCATTCTCTCTTTCTCACCCCCCCCCCCAGCGTCTCTCTTGTATGATGGGAATTGACTGAGGAAGATACACGGCAGTGACTTCTGGCCTCCACCTGCACACACACACATGAACACGTATCCACAGATATTCCATATATACACACATGCACGCTATGCTCATTACTTTTGTAACTTGATAGAAACTAGGATCAACTGAGAAGAGGGAGCATCAACTGAAGAACTGCCTCTATTAGGCTGGCCTGTGAACTGGCCTGTGGGATACAATGTTTCCTTGATTGAGTGATGCGGTAAGGCCCAGCCCACTGTGGGTGGTGCCATCTTTGAATAAGCAGTCCGATATAAGAAGGCAGACTGAGCAAGCAATGAGGCATAAGCCAGTAAGCTTCCCTCCCGAATGGTTTCTGCCCTGGCTTTTCTTCATGAGGCGCTATAAGCCGTAAGATGAAATAAACAGGTTTCTTCCCCCAACGCTGTTTTTGGTCAGGACGTTTAATCACAACAACAAAGCCCAAACTTGGACACAAACTCTCTCTCTCACACATACACACGTGCACATACATCCCCCTCATAAAGGTAGAGAGCAATTGAGGAAGATAACATACCTGGTAATGGCCTCCACCTGCATGTACACTCGTGTGCCTGCTCACCTCTGCACCCATGAACACATACACATATCTTACACATGCGCACACATACACACACACACACACATACCATAGGAAAGACAGCATGGAAACAATTATACACAAATACCTTCTATATATCTTTACCTACTTGCTTTTAATACCTCAGTTGTATCATTTCTAAGGCAAATTATCCAGTGCCAAAAAAACCACTTTTTTTTCTGATTTAAGTAGATTAGGCACTGGCTAGCTTCCTGCAGAATCAGTAGGTGAGGATTCCAAGTGACAGGTCAGTGTGGGAACGGGGAGCACAAGCCCCCGTCACAAGCCCCATCCAGGTCCCCAGCTGAGCCTGTGGCCTGGAGACCCCACAGGCTTGTCCCCCCTCATGTGAGTAGTGCAGAGAAAACCACACTAGACACAAGAGTCCAGCCCTTCTCCTACCATGCAAGCTGTGTAACATTGCCTGTGTAACATTGCTGAGCCTGGTTTACCAAAGACCAGCCCCAGTTTTTCAGGACCATGGAAAGTGCAAAGGTCTCAACAAAGTAACCATCAGGGGCTGAGCTGGAAACCAGGCCATGAACACCTCTCTTGCCCCCTCCCCCTCCTCCCCTCCCCCTCCCCTGTCCCTCCCCTCTCTCTGTATGTGCCCAGGAGTTAACTCCAGGAGCCCACCACTTTGGTTTTTCTGAAATGGGCTCTTTCACTGGTCTGGAACTCATCAAGTATGCTGGCTGGTCTGGTCAGTGAGCTGTAGGAATCCATCTGTCCCCACCTCCTCAGCACTGGAATTACAGCCAGGCATCACTGCATCTGAGTATTTCGTGTGGATTCTGGAGTTCAGTCTCAGGCCTAGCATGCACAAGGCTCTGGGTTCAGTCCTTGATGCTGAGACACATGAACATAAATTATTTTAATCCCCACCATGGCAGAGCTCACCACCTCTGTCCCAAGGGTAGTGATGCTCCAACAGAGCCTCGTTCTGGGTCTGCCAACAAGGTAGATAAATGCTCAGTGAGTCGGCAGTGTCTACATGGCCTGAGGAGACTGTTTTTCACTATGGAGAAAGGAAGCAGGGATTTGGGGGGAAAGAAGAAATATGAAATGTCCTGGAGCCAGAGGAAATGCATTCTAAGATGTTGCCAGGTCTTTAGGGAGAAGTGCATGCTATGATGTCTACACATCTTCAGGAGAGGACTGGGGTTGCCCCTCATACTCTTTTCTTCATAAGATGTCATGGAAACTCATGTGGAGCTGTGTGGTTTCACAGGTGGCTTGGCTTCTCCTTTTTACTGCCTGACATTTGCAGATACTGTGTCCTCTTCCCGACTCTCCTCAGCACCTATTGCTTCATGGCCATTCTTTCCTCTCTACCAAGAAAGTTACCTCCAGGCAAGATGCTGAAAGGCTCTGTAGATGGGCATGTTTGTGAGTCTCTCCAAGGGAAGAATGCTGAGTTTGTTGTAGGAAGAGATATTACCATTATCAACCCAAGGGGAGTGTCTGTTTCTGCTGGAGGTGGGTGGATGTACTTGCTTGGTCTGAGAGGCAGCCTGCCCTTGTGCCAAGATCACACTGACACCTCTGAGGAACCTCCCATGCCTCCAGCTGTTCTGAATGGTCCTGTAACTGCCAGCCTTCATCAGTCTCTGATTCAGCCTGGAATTGCCCCTACCTCAAGATGTAAGGCTTTGGCACAAACCAATGGAATCTCTTGAGAACTAGATCCTGGACTCAGAGCCTTTGTCTTGTGTGAGGCTGGGTAGAGCTCCTTGGCTGTTATCAGCCAGGGTTTCTGACATAGGATGGGGACCTGGTCACAGAAACCAAGCCTATATGCATCCCACTGTAAGCTGGCGACAGCCCATTCCTGTGATGATAAGCAAAGCCTCTAGCAGCTTAGCCTTTCTCCGGTGGCTAATAATCTTAGTGTCCTGATGTCCTTGGCTACCGACGGGTGTGGGTTTGGGTTGGGGAGTGGGCAGCTTAGGCTCTTAGCAAGCCATCTCAGGTCAATGGTGGGCTTTGCATCCTGCCAGGCACCCTCAACGGAGCATCTCATGATTGCTCCACATGGTGGAATCATGGAAATAAGTCGGTGTGTGGAAATAATAAGCAATTGATTAAAATTGAGGAGCTGCTTGATGAGAAGGCAGCCCCTGGTGATTCGTGTTAAGTGTGCAAAATCAGGTCATCCTCTGTGTGGTGACTGAGGGGCTCTCGTGGTGGACAAAATACCTTCATACCTAACAAGTAATTAGCAGATTAGCCGATGCTCAGCCAGGGGGAGTCAGGGACCCATCTGGAGAGTGCCCCAGCCTCACCATTCTGTAGGCGGGGGTCCTGAGAACCCGTTCCCTATA
This sequence comes from Mus caroli, assembly GCF_978045245.1. Classification (NCBI taxonomy): domain Eukaryota; kingdom Metazoa; phylum Chordata; class Mammalia; order Rodentia; family Muridae; genus Mus; species Mus caroli. The sequence goes on along the minus strand of NW_028227265.1, from coordinate 117,215,503 downwards.
GACCTAGGCAGTATGTGTGACTTGTTTCATCACCTTGGGCTGAAGTTAAAACAGGTTTCTGACACATGTCGGGGTGGGTGAGACCACAGACACCACATCTGTTGGGCTGTGCTTTCCAGGTGGAGGCTGAGCTAAGGTGTTGATGCCTTTCCAGGTCTTCCCCAAGGAAAACAGTGGCCAGACTCCCTTCAGCAGCTACTGGGGGCCACTGAGGCATCACGCTGAGCACATAGGCCTTGGGGTCTTTGCACCATCAAGATCCAGCATAGGCAAGCCCCAGCACACAGGCACCAGCCTCTATTCCTACATGTGTGAACAGCATCTACTCTGATGTTCACCCTCAGAGGCAAACCTTTAAACCCATTGAAATCCACCCTCCAGCCTGAACCAGCTGTGGAGGGGCCACTCTTTCCTATGTCCACTGATACAGCTGGCACAGTCATCCTGTGGCAGTTGTGGCTGACTTACCAGAGTGCAGCCTCATGCTTAACTTGACTGTTCTCAGCTGAGGTGTATATTCCTGTTATAAGGCCTGGCTCGGGGAGACTTTTGGGTAAACTGTGGTGTTGGCTTGCATGAACACATAGAACAAAGCCAACCTTCCCTGCGTGTTTTCTGATACAGTCCCATAATTGGGTGAACTTCGCCCTGGGCAGGGAAGCTGATTTTAGTTACTCTCGAGGGAAGTTTAGAGGCAAGAGCTCTCTAGGGCCATACTGGGAAGTGGTAGGTTCCTTTCCTAGAACATAGCAAGGTTCTGCCTGAATTTTTCCTTCTGATCCTGGAATGTTGGTGTTAGTGATACCCAGTGGAAGGTGGCACCTTCAGAAGGGGTGTGAGGAGTTTCCTCAGGCTTTGAGGTTACTGCTTCATGGGAAAGGGCGTCCCTGCCATCTGGGATGTGGTGTGTCTTCAAAGGGGCTGTGCTCAGCTTCAGAGGAGATCCCACCAGAGACATTTTGGACCTCTGAGAACAGCATGGACATCAAGGGGCAAGGCAAGATTAGGAACCTGCATGATATGAGCCTCCAGGGAGCAAGTGACAAGGAGAGGGTAGGTCACAGGAAGCCACGTCAAGCCCATGGGTAGGGCTGTCTCATGAAACATAGGTATACATAATGTAGACATGGTGTCAGCCAAGACTTTGTCATAAAGATTTCCCAAGGAAAAAAAGGTAACCAAAGAAAGCAACCAGGGCCAAGATGCTCACTACAGACTGTGGCCAGGCCAGCTTCGTGGTTACAGCTGCTCTGTGGGAAAAGGACAGCTCAAGTCACACACAGACAAGGTCTCCGTAACCAGAAAGCAAGAGAGGTGGCTATTGCTTTGGCAGGCAGAATGAAGGAGTGTGCACATGTTCATTAGAGTGGTGGCATGCACATATGTGTTGCTATCTGGGGTCCAGCTCACCACATTGTCCTTAGGGAGACTGGGCTCAGAGTGCAGAAGGTCAAGGTGCAAGCGCCTGTCACTCACCACGATCAAGCTGGAAGTGGGATCTTCTAAGAGGAGGAATTAGAGATGCCTCTGCTCAGAGCGCTGAGGTGATTGGAGATGATGGAGTATGTGGGATGACCTCTATCCCCTATGTGATGGTCACCTCCCACACCTATGTATGTATGTGTTTGTTTGTTTTAAGAATTATTTGTGTGTATGTATGTATGTGTGTATGTGTGTGTTACATACACTTGTGTTGAGTTCTCCCAAGAAGACCAGAGGCATCAAATCCCCTGGAGCTGAAGTTACAGGAGGTTGAGACTTGTGCTGGGAACCAAAATCAGGTCCTGGGCAGAGAAGTCCAGGGTTTTACCCACTGAGCAGCCCATTTCTCTAGCACCCCTCCCTTCCCAATCTGGTTGTAACAATGTAGCTTTTGTTCTGCGGCTCTTCTGAACTATGGAGGGGACCCTGTTGAGGAATCCCCTTTCACAGACAGGCTGTGGGCATTGAAATCCCTCCCTCCTCTCAGGCTCAGGGCTCACATCCACAGCCCAAATATGAACTGTTTCTTCAACTCTGGTTCTTCAGGGGCGGGGCAGCATCAATCTTTTCTGGTCTCCCATAACACAGGCTAGCAGTGGAGGGGGTCAGCAGTGGTCCTGTGAGCAAACGTATCCCCTAGTGGTACTTGGGGTGAGGGATGCAGAAGTTCTCAGGATCACTAACCGGGGAGTCCTTCCCATACTTCAGTATATCTAGCTGGTCCTGTGGTTTTTCCAGCACCACCTCAGTTATCCGGAAGAGCTCAGGCAAAAGCTACATAGTTTAAACCAGAGTCAGCAGAGGGAGACTGGAGCAATGGTTCAGCCTTTAACAGCTTTGAAAAGTCATTTCTGTAAGATTCCAGGATTGTTGCAAAGAGACCCTCCCTTCCAGAAGCAGTCCAGTGCTGGATGGCCATGGTTACTCTGGGCAACACAACTGTCTGACCCTTGGTCCCCGCTTGCCCTCTGGATGGGAGCCAGTAGCATGGCTGGTGTGGGTGGGTAGACCCTTGCTCCACCTATCCTTTGCTCGTCCTAAGTGCTGTGAACATGGGCTGTGCGTTCCACTCTGACTCCAGGAAGCATCCTTCCACTCTGCTCTTTTCTGTTGAAGTGTGACACTCAAATTTGAGGTGGGAGCAGAGATCAACAGCCCCTGTCAGCCGCTGTCAACCCAGGTGTGACAGTGTCGTCTTCCTAAATTGCTGCTAATCTTCCGGAGCCCCCCTCTCCCCGCACCCTCCATCTCCATGTTTGCTCACATCCCGTTAACACTTGAAATTTCGTTAACACTTGAAATTTCCCCTCCGAGGTGTCACCGTTTGCCATTTAGTGAGCGAGCAAGCGGGAAGAACAGGGAGAGGAGCTCGAGCCCCGGATTTGGGGAACTGGAAAAAAGCTGATTAGCTATTCAGGGAGGATAATCTTATTGAGAGAGCAGGAGCTGTATAAAGAATGCCTCTCCCTTCCCAGTAACAATCTTCTAATTATGTTGTCAGGCTCGCTGTTCAGTTCTCCCCCGTGACGCCAAGAGACCCGCTTCTATGTTAAGAAAGAGATTTCCTCTCTCTGATGCTGTTTGCCGATTTTTTTCTCCTCTTATTATTATTGTTTAAAGACTCTGTGTGTATTAAAGCAAACATTAAAACATGATTCATGCACAATGTAATCAGGACAGAGGGGGCACTCAGGCCTCCATGGAAGTGGGAAAGAAGGGGTGCCCTGAGGGGTGCTCAGGAGCCCAGGAGTTAAGTGTGTGTGTGTGTGTGTGTGTGTGTTTGTGTGTGTGTGTGTGTGTAGATTTTACGATTTTAGGCAGGCATGCAGCTTTTGCGTGGCAGCGGAATACGGTAGCAAGGGGATGCAGGTCAGGAGGGGAGGTGGGAAGCTGCCACAGTACAGATGTCACCAGCACATTGGTTCTTTTCACTGTGGGTTATGCTCTCCCACACCCTACTCTGATTAAAGGGGAAGAACCTCAGACTGTCAGGCCCTAGATCTGATGTTCCCACTCCCACCTTCTGGCAGAAGCATGTTAGAGGGCAGGAAGACCGTGAGTAGAACAGGAAGAACAGACTTCAGAGTCTGTCTTTATAGCTCTGGTGAACAGTGAGTGTAATTAGGACTGAACACAGGAGCACAGACAACTTAAAAGCATCTGTATCGCAGAGGAAAATGGCTCAGTAACTAGTACCTGCTTTTGTATCCCTGGGGCAGGGCCTCATGCTTACTCCTCCCCATGGGGGAACGTTAGTATCCCTGGTCTTATACAAGTCTACTGCAGCCATTTGTGTTGCTGAGAGTTTAAGGGGCCATTCCACACCAGCCTTCTACAGCAGCCTGAGTCAGCACAGCTCCTCGTACATGTGACACTGACTGGGGTGGGGTGGGGTGGGGGTGGGGTGGCATAGAACATTCTGGAACTATCATGGAAGAAACAGAGGTGGCCTGAATGTACAGAAAATGTGTGCATCCTCTAGATATCTCTACTTCTCCAGATAACTGGCGTTAGGGAGAGAGGCCTGCAGGCCCTGCCCTCAGAGCCGAAAAGGAGGGATGGTCTGAGAACCACAGAGGCAAAATGGCTGCGTCTTCTTCAGGTGGGATGAGAGGAGTCAGGACAGCAGACAAATGTACCCTGTGAGCTGTGTAACCCCTGCTTCTGTCAGGCAGGGGCGTGGTCCTTAGTTCAGTTTGGTCCTCAGCTAATTCCCAGAGCCACTGTCCACCAAAGGCTGTAGAAGACATCAAGGAAATAAGTATGAGCAAATGTACTCTTTGTTCTAAGAAGTAAGATGGCTTCCCAGGAAGGTTCCGGATGGGCAGTAGTACCCACAAGCACTGAGGTGGCCCTTTGCTCCTGGGAGGGGACAAGCTGGTGTCTCTCACCACAGAGCTACACTGAAGGGTTATAAGGCTACCAGGCATGACTGACTTTTTGCCATTGCTGCAAGCCATTGTCATTTACATTGGGTTAGATTATAGTTTTGAATTGGGACACATTGCTAACTGTCCTGGGCCTGCCTCCTGCAGCTACATGGCTGCATACTGGGCACCCTTGGTGAAGAGCAGGAGCCCAGAGCACTCTGACTGATGTACTTCCTTTAGTGAGCTGGCTCGGGGTCTGGAAGATCTACCTGACGCTTATTTTCTCCTAACTTTCTCTGTGTTTTATTTTGAATGACCAGTTCATGCATGGGTTTCAGTAGACTGTATACAGCAACCCCCCCTTCTGATTGCCAGTCTCAGCCTTTCCTCCTGTTTTCTCATCTTGGACTAGACTGAAAGCCGGGTGTGAGCTCAGCCCACCGGGAACTCCAGGCTGTGGAGGAAGACCTCACCTGGGGACAGCCTTTGTCTGATTTCCTGGATGAGCCTTGGGCTTCCTTTGGGCTTCCTTCATTAACTTTCGGAACTTTGTGTTCTGCCCGGTGCCACCGCGAGTCCCTTTGAACACACATATTTCTCATGTGTATCAGTAGATTAAAAGTACTAATTTCCCAGAGTATTTCTAGGTCAAGATTATGTGCATTTATAGTTGTAAAGGTTTCGCTGACACACACCGGTTATGTATTTATGGGGTATAATGTGATTCAACACACGGGCACGTCATTAACGAGTGCAGCACCGTGATCCCTGGAGCCTTTGATGCCTGTGTCTAGCCTTCAAGCTCTTCTCCTCCAGTTCTTCATAAAATAGTATCTTGTGACCTCAAACCACCCTGCTGTGCTCAAGTGTACGAGAACCCAGTCCTTCCGGGTGACTGTTAGGGCTCCTGTCACCCAGACCCCAGGGACTGGCCACGTTTTCTCTGCAGATCTGTGACAGGGACCCCATGATATGCAGTCTCCCCACTCCCCCCAGCTCCCACTAGCTCAGTCAGACTCACAACTCTTTCCCTGCAGAGCTGAGGGAGCAGGGGTGTGTCAGTCCGGTAAGATTTGCATTTCTTTTTGTGCATTGGGAGCTTCTGTGAGAGCTGCAACTACGAATGTCTCCCAGCATCCCTTGGTGACTTCTCTTGGATGGCTGGTCTTTTGCTCATGGATCTGTAGGTCCTTATCTACTAGATGAATTGGCACTCCCCAGTACGAACTTAAATATTTTGATCCAGTTAGTCATTTGTCTTCTCTCTTTGTTCCTGCTTCTTGCATTTCAAAAATTTTCTATTTTTTTTTTAATGTAAGGTTAGGCAAAGATTTCTTGAGTATGACACAGATAGTGTGGTCCATAAAAGACAAAAAAGTGATAAATTAAATGTCACTAGAAGTTTGAAGTTCTGCCCCACAAAGGACAGAGAGTGAAAGAAAGGGCCCAGCCTGGGAGGAAGTGTCTGCTGATCATGTATCAGACTGAAAGAAGGAAAAAGGCTTGCATCCAGAATACGTAAAAAATTTCTTAAACTCAATAATAAAAAGACAAATGACTCAATTAAAAATAGGCGAAAGATTTCAATAGCTATCTCACCAAAGAAGTTCTAATAGCAGCTAATGAACCTGTAAAGACATTCAACATTATTAATCACCATGAAAATTTTTGTAAATATCTATAGGAAGACACGCATGTCCAATTGGATTGCTGCACTAAAAAAAAAAAAAAAAAATCCACACAGTGCCGAGTGTCTCTCAAACCTTGGTGGGCACGGAAGTCATGTGGTCTCTTGAAGAAAACTCAACCTAACACCCTCAATAGGGGTTGAGCAAATTGACCATGTAGTTTGGGGGTTCTGAACGCTGGGGATGCCTGGGAAGACATGGGTACAGGCTAGTGACTGGAGGCTGTGAAGAGATCAAGTGCCTGTTTGCAGGTGGATGGCGCGGATGGATATGGGGAATATGGAATAGCCACAGGGTGACATGATGTTCTAGGAGACTGACATGTACGGTATCATGACTAACTCTTCAACTATTCCCAGCAATAAGAAGAAGGCGAGAGAAGCGTGCTGTGTGTCTATTTATAAGACCTTACAAGAAAATGGGCATGCTGGTCTTTCATAGCAGACACGGTGTCACACTAAAGTAGGAGTGGACACTTTGGGTTTGATTGGAAGGTTGTCACCTTGATTGTCATGGGCACTGACTTGTTATAACTGCCAGTCAGTTACTGTATGCAGGGTTACTGTACACCTTCTGTACCTCTATGACATTGTTCAAGGTTGCAAAACCCCATGTAATGACAAGCTTTTAAACTAGGCATTTGCATTTATTTCTTTGTTGTGTGTGGGGGAGGGGCAGCTTGAGAGAGTTGGTTCTCTCCTGCCGTGTGGCTTCCAGGGACCAAACTTAGGACCCCAAGCTTGACAACAAGCACCTTTAGACACTAAGCCATCTCTGACCCTTAGAAACATTTTATTTTGTGGATTCTAGATCATAGGATTTTTTTTCTCACTCTGGTTATGGAAAATACTTCTACTGTTTTTTTTTTCCCCTCTAGTATTTGTGTGAGCATCAACAAAGATGCCTCGGCCTTGAGAGCCAAGATGCATTTTCTTGTGTATATAATTGATCTACCTGGAATTCATTTGGGGATACAGTATAAGACAGCTTTAGAATTTTTTTCCCCCAGCTGGACCAACATATCTTGGGGGGGGAAATCAGTCTCTTTTATGGCTTTCTAAAATGTTATTTACGAGATAGAAAGTTCCCGTATGGTTCTTCAACTTTATTTTTTTATTTCTGTGTGTCTCCCTTGGTCTCTCTGTCTCTGTTTCTCTGTTTCTGTCTCTCTGTCTCTCTCTGTCTCTACCTTTCTCTGTCTCTCTGTCTCTCTGTCTTTGTCTCTCTCCTTTTCTTTTTATATCAATACTTCATTTTCGTCACTGTAGCTTTGAGTAACGTCCAGTCATTTCTTCATTGCTTTCTTTTCCGTAAGGAATTTAGAATCAGCACACTCATGTTAGGACTAGCCGATCACCTTTGCAGGGCAGTGCTTCATAGCCCTGAAGTGTAGTAAGGCCACAACTGTCACATGAGCCATCCTCCCTCAGCCTCAGAGCCCAGAGCTCTCTCGATTCAAGTGGTTGAAGATGGATCAAAATCTTCCTTTTGAGGTAAGACCCTAGAGCTAAAACATTTGGGGTTAATCATTCATGTCAGGGGGTGGCAATTGGGAGTGCACGTGTGTACATGTACTGAGAGACCAGACTGCAACCTTAGGTGGCATTGTTCAGCATCCCACACTATTTCTTTTAAATAAGGGTTCTCGTTAGCCTGCAGTTGAAAAAGCAGATTAGGTTGGCTAGCCAGGGAGTCCCAGGGATCCATCTGTCTGTTCTTCCCATCTGCATGTGCTCAAAGGCCATGTTCTCCATCACTGAGGCAGCAGGGGCAGGGGCGGCTGTGGAGAGCCAGGAGTACCCTAGCTTTTCAGGACTCAAGGTGCCTCAGGTTCTTTTGCTTGACACCTGCTTTTCGGGTATCCTAGTACGGACCCAGGAGTGAGTCTAACTTAGGGTGGGGCCGGAGTTTATCTCAGCTAGCCCTTGGTCCTAAAATGGGAGTTTCATGGAGTGGGCAGGAACTCCCGGTTCCTAAGGCCCTGTAGAGGTGGGGTGATTTCCTCCTGTCCCCCGTACAGTCCATCCTGGGGTGGGTGCTGGGGTACAATATACAGAGGACAAAAGAGCCCCTCTCCAGCAGGTCAGGGTACTTCGAGCTACAAGAGGTAGTCCTCTTGAATATGGAGAGCTGCAGAGAAAGGAAGGAAAAGAAAAGAGCTAGACAGGAGCAAAGCCCATTCCTATTCCGTATTCTTAGAATTGCTGAACTGCTCAGGAATTCTCAGGCTCGGTCCTAATTAGCGAGGCATGACACATCCATGCAGCCTGCTGGCCACTGTGCTGACCTCAGGGCAGCCCCATCACAGACAGCACTCAGGGAGTGGGGTGGGGACTGGAGAAGGAGTGATAGGCTCAGGGTTGGGGACCCCCATGGTCATCACACACAAAGCCAACCACCCTCCCAGAACTTGGTTATGTATGTGGCTACCACCATCTCTCACACTTCTGGTTCTGCCTGCTTTGAGAGCCTTAGAAGTTTGGCATAGTGGCGCTCCAACCACGCTGTAACTGTCGGAACTTACATTCATTCGTTTTTGCCTTGCCTGCCCTGTGGTCTCCAAAACACACCTTCCAGATCACCCAGGTTCCCTAGTTGGAAATTCAGGTATGGAATTGAGCAGGCCCCCTGGTGTCTTGTAAGTCTGTGCTGTGCTGTGTTAGAACCATGAGATGTTGCAATTTTAAGGCCATGAGAAATTACTTCTTATTCTTGTGTGTGTGCGTGTGCATGTGCGTGTGCGTATGCATGTGCATGTGTGTGTGTGTAGGTCAGAGGCCAACTTCTGCTATCTTCCTCTATTGCTCTCCAACTTCTCTTTAGAGGCAGTTTTTTACTGAACCTGGAGCTTACAGACATGAGCTGGGCTTTAGGGTCCTCCTCTCTCCACCTCACCAGCTAGGATTACAGGCATTTGCAGCCACACCCAGATTTTTTGTTTATGAGGAGGCTAGTAGGTACAGAAGCAGCTCCCAGCAGCTCCCAGCCTTCCAAGTGGGTGCTGGGCATCTGCACACAGGTCTCCATACTAACAGAACAAAGACTGCCAATGGAGCCATCTCTCCACTCTCCTTGTACATCCCTCAGTAGTGTGGTGATGCCTCCTGCTGCTCTGTGACACTGGGGTAGCTAGATGGGAACTGATGCAGGAGGTGAGACAGTGCCATGGTCAAGCAGTGTCCCATCACCATGGTCAAGTGGCCAAGTGCTCAAGTGGTGTCCTCTCCTGTCTACTTCAGAACTCCCTCAAGAGCCTCTTGATATAGTTGACTTAAACTCTGCAGCTTCCACCAAGGCCATAGTGGGGTGTTTCCTCTGGACTACTCTTTCTCCATGCCATGCCCTGTCATTGCTAGTCCCTCAGCCTTCTTCTTGTTTGTTTTCCTGGATCCCCCATGCAGCAAAGCAAACTTGGCCTTTGGGGCCAAGCTCCAAGCTGGGTGTGGAGCTCTGCTGGTGACTCGGAGACAAGAAGAACCACCAACATATATGGGATTCTCAGCAAAGACTATCGAATGAACCGAACATACAACATACATGGGGATTCTCAGCAAAGACGACCGAATGAAACGAACATACAACATACATGGGATTCTCAGCAAAGACGACCATCGAATGAAACGAACATACAACATACATGGGATTCTCAGCAAAGACGACCGAATGAAACGAAGAGAGGGAAGGAGGGATAAGGAAGGGAGGAGGGGAGGGCGGAAGAGCTGGCTCATCCGGAGGTAGCCTTGGGAGAACTGCCACCTCGCTGTCAATCCGTCCCCGGGTGAAGTTCGCTGACTCTACCGTGGGACTCCAGTGTGCAATTAGTCAGAAGTGCTTTCTCACTCAGGTACATAATGACTCATGCTGAGAATGTAATTAAAATATTGTGGTAGTTTAAAAATAATACTCTATTAGGATAATACACAAGATGGCTAATTCAGAGAGAGAGAGTGTGCTTCCTGCTTTGATTTGGGCCCCAGCTAGGAGGTACCTCAGACATTTCATCTGCAGCACAGTGCTGGGGTAGAATACCTTGCCTGGCTGGAGTGCACTGCGTACTGCATGCTGGGTGGCTGACATTTGAGAATTTCTACGCGCGGCCCAGAAGCGTCTGAAAGCAAGGGCCCAAGTTGATTTTGCTGTTTGAAGTCTGGGCTCCGGGCTGCAGCAAAGCTCCTTGAAATGCCACCTCTGGGCAGTTCCTGCCGAGATCGGGCTGGACACCTGCCCAGCGACCTTTGCTTCTGTCCTGCAGACTTCACAGGTCAGGGTTCTAAGCTTCAAGATGTGGGCTCGCTGCCTGCACAGGAGAATCTTGGGAGCCCAGGCCAGTGGCTCCCCCATAGTCCCAGCAGGGCTGGTATGTGTCCTGCAGTATTCCTTCCTTTATTTCATCTGGACTTTGGATCAATGATTCCATAACCAGTATGAACCCTAGCCACCACCACTAGCTGAGAGCTGCCCTCCAGGCTTCACAGCCCACCCATGGTCCTTCTCTTCCTTTCCTCTCATGGGAACTCATGCTGAAGCCATGCCAGGTGACTCCCTGTAACTATGCTATACCTTTATAATTATATCCACAGCCACCTGCCATCTAATAAGCCCACACTCCACGGTCCTCACAAATGCCAGCAGCCCAGTCTGATGCTCAAAGGTCTCGAGGTACACAGTGGAAGCCTCTGGGGACTATATCGAGCTTGTTAATTCTGAAAAGACCCTTCCTCCAGAAGGTAGCTGTGTGTGGCTTGGCCGAGTGACTCAAACAAACAGCAGTGCCTCCAGGCCCCTCTGTCTCCACTGCCATCTCTTGATCATTGGGTGTGTGTGTGTGTGTGTGTGTGTGTGTTTGCTTTTTTGGAAATGGAGTTACTGGGTTTGGTGGTGGTTTGGAGAGGAATGTAGGGAGAACCAGGATCAGAAGGGCTGAGCGAGGAGCTGAGGGAGGACAGCTACCTGCAAGGGTAGTACCTCATTGGCCCTGTGAAGTGGCCCCAACTGTGAGCTTTGGGAGACATGGACTGCTTCAGAGAAATCTTCATGGGAACTCTTGGGCTGCTGTGTGAGGACCAGCTTTCTATGCATCTGTTTCTGTGTACTTTGCTTTGGTTTTTTGATTGTATTGCATTTTGGTTTTTACTGATACAGTGTCTCACTGTGTAGCTGAGGCTGTCCTCAAACTCTCCACCACCCTGTCCTTGTCTCCTAACTACTGGCATCACACACTCACACACACACACACACACACACATTTACACACAGAGACACACACATAAACACACATACACACACATAAACACAGACACATATACACACACACATACACATGTACGCACACATACACACAGACACACACAGACACACACACAGACATACACACACACACACACACACACACACACACACACACACACACACACTCCTCCCAGGCTAGCTCTGCTCTGCCTTGGTACTAATGTATCATAGAAAGGAATTGAAGGTCTACAGAGAGCTGTGCTGGTAGTCACCTAGAAAGAAGTGGGTATTTCTGCTTATTTCTGAGTTTTTCTAGCAAGCTGCCTTTCCCCCAGAAAAGATAAATAATCGGGGCTACCATGCCACTTTGGGGTACTGGGGGTGGCAGGGGCTTGGAGCATGGAAGAGCCAGGCTTAGAAAGCCTAGTGCTGAGATGTGCCAGCACTGCCCATGTGACAGACTCCCACACCCCCAGCCTCTCCCTCTGCTGTCCTCTCCCTCCCCAGAAGGAGCCACCTGCCCTGTGGCAAGGAGCAGCAGAGCCAGGCTGCTCCTGCTCTTCCTTACCAGTGGCCCTGACTACAAGTCACCATCACTTTCACGTGTGGTCCCCTGGGATCCCTACTGTCATCTGCTAACTCCGCCCACCAACCTGACTGGTTAGTTCTGTTCTTATCTGGCCAGAGAAACTGAAGCTCAACACCTGTTAGAACCCCTAACCCTATTGTGCTTGCAGACAGGAGTCTGGCATAGCTGTCCTCTGAGAGGCTCCACTCAGCCACTGACTCAGACAGATACAGACACCCAAGGCCAAACAGTTGATGGAGCTTGAGGACTCTTATGGAAGAATAGGAGGAAGGATTGCTGGGCCCAAAGGAGATAGGAACTCCACAGGAAGACCAACAGAGTCAACTAACCTGGGCCCTTGGGGCTCTCAGAGACTGAACCACTAACCAAATAGAACACACTGGCTGAACCTAGGCTTCCTACACAGATAGGCTGCTTGGTCTTCATGTTGGTCAAACATCTGGAGTTGAGGCAACCCAAAAGCTGTTGCCTGTACGTGGGAAATGTTCTTCTAGCTAGGCTGCCTTGTCTGGTCCAATGGGAAAGGAAGCACCTATTCTCACAGAGACTTGAAGTGGCAGATACCCAGGGGGTCCCTACCTGCTAGAGGAGAGTGGGAGGAGGAGGGAAGGGGGGGAAACATTGTGGGAGGAGATGACAGGGAGGCGGGGCAGTGAGCAGGATGTAAAGTAAATAACAATAATAAAAAAGGCTCCCTGGATTTCATGGGTGTGGTGTGTCTCTGGGACCTAAGGAAGCAGGCCTTGATTCCTCCTGTGTAGACCAGCCTCTCCCTGCCTTCCCTGTCCCCATTGCTCTCTCCCAGGTCTCCTTTGTGATCATCCTGGCTCTTTGTGGATAGTGCCAGAGCTAAGAGAGAGCAACACATATGTGTTTGCCTCTCATATAAGGCTGTTTTGAAATTTAAAAAAAATTACTAGGTTTATATATATATATATATATATATATATATATATATATATATTGGAAAAAATTTACTCTAGAAAACTAATGTTTATTGTTTCAGGCCACGGGGCCAGCAAAAAATGAGTTGGGCCAGTTTCTACAAGCACATATGCCTTCAGGTCGAAAGGGAGTCAACAAGACAATCCCCCTCCCAACCCGTCATCAGTCCTAGAAGCAGGAACACCTATAACTCTCCCAAATCCTCGAGTTACTGAGCACACATCTTCGTAGGTAGTCCAGGAAGCGGATCTTGGGATCTTGTAGCTCCAGCTACATCTGGGAGACCCTGTTCCCAGGGCTACTGAGCTGTTATCAACAGAAGCTTGAGGTTGTTAATTTATTTTCCCTTGGGGGATGCCAACTGTGCTTTCAGTCCATTCCAATGTCTGTAGAAAAGACCCTGAAATATGACAACCCTTATTTCAAAGTACGTCGTTGTGTTAGGAACCATCGCATCCCGTGTCTCGCCGTGCTGAGACCCAGCGGAAGATGCAGTCTCTCTCTGTCCTTATTGGCTCCCTAAACTCTCACACTGGTGTCTGGAGAGAGCTCAACGTCCACATTTTTTGGTTCTTCTGAAAATAAAATCTCTTTTGATGGACAGTACAATGCAGTATATGGAACTGCTCTGTCATCCTTTCTACCCTTGGCTTTCTAGACACAGCATCTCTCCTGCCTCCCTTGGCCTTCTGACTTTTCTATGTGTGTTTGCTGCCCACAGACTATGATTCATTAATTGTTCTGTGGCTCAGATCTGAGCATCTCTGTATGTTAGCTGCATATTACTACATTTGGGACCTTGCTAAGCAAGGGCTTTGTTTTATTGCTGCCGCATGAGGGACTGCAGTTTAGTCTGTAACTGACCTTCTCTTCATTGTGTTTGAGGGGGGCTTTGATGGGCTCTGCTAGGGTGTCAGCAACTTGCCCCCTCTACTAACGGTACCCTACCTCTTGTGATTCTTACAACTTCCTGAAGGACCATGATACCAGGCATCCTTCCTGGGATCCTGTAGTGTTCCCGTCATGGGAAGGGCACTACTTGCATGATCTTGTCTATCTTGGGGCCTTGGAGCACTGAAACACTTACCTCCCCAACTCCTCACTGACTCTCAGCATCTACAGCCTCAGGACTCTGCCCCCTGGATCACTGTCAATTCCCTGTGCCGTCTCTGCTTAGCACCCAGATAAGGTGACATCACGCTTCTCTGTGTGTTTGTTTGTCTGCTGACTCCAGGGCCTGCTGCTCCCTGGGTCCCCATGTCCCTTCTCCTGGGAAGGGTTCTGTATACTTGAGCATAAGCAGTATCCCCATCACTGCACATGGACAGGACTCCTGGCTGGTCCTCATCTCTGCACAGGCTATGGGTATTATTCTGGAATTTTCTAGCTTTTGAACTTTACCAATGCTGAGAAACCAAAGCCTTTTCAATCTTTCTCCTGTGGTCATTATTCTCTCTCTTCCTCTGAATATCTTTAGAGGTTTTCTTCCGTTCTTCCTATCTGTGGTTCCTGAATATTTCTGACTAGGCCCTGTTGCAGGAAATATTTTAAAAAGACGAACCAGCGTATTCCCACCCTTGTGCTGGCAACTCTTTGCCCAGAGGCCTGGACAGCCAAGCACTGGCAGGCAATGGCAAGACCTGTTTTTATCTCATGGAGACTCTCTGGTCCAGAGCTCCCAAAACATCTCCACCCGCTCTCTAGGTTCCCACTGGTGGGTTGCTACCATGCCAGCCCCATGCTTCAGAACCCCTGCGACCTTTGTGTTACATCTAAGGCAAACCCACCCTTTGCTGCCATACCTTTCTTTCTTGAGCCCAGACGAGCTGCCGTGTGAAGGAAAACGCAACACAGACTTAGTACAGAAACAGCAGTAACTCAATCGCTGGGTGCAACAACTGAAATCCTAACTTGTAAGCCTTATTAAATCTAAATCCTCCGGTGGCGAATCCTGACGGATCCGCTACTGAAACGGGGAGACATTCATAATTACATCTTGTCCTCATGCTATCCCGTTCAAAAAGAACCTAAGTCTCTCCTGCTTCCTCTCTTCCTCTGTCTAACCCAAAGTCCTTCCGACTCGCCCGCCCAGTGATTGGCTCCTTTTTTCATTAGGGAATTGGTTCACAAGAACAGCCCCAGGCCCGTCTACAACAAGATCCATGTTGATCTGGGTACCTGGATCCAATGTCCCTGGCTCATCTGCTATTTGGAAGTGTCCTCTCCTTCTCTCCTGGGCTCTCCCCATCCCTGAGGCTGGGCTTCTGCTCAGCAGCCCTCCTGTTTGAACATACTTCTGTGTCCTTGTCCTGGCCAGTCGGCCTGGGTCTCATTGGAGACTTCTATCCACTTAGCTTTATGTAAAGGCGTCTGCTTATGGGGAATCAGGTGTTCACTGTAAAATAGGCAACATCATGTCTGGGTTTCTGCATGGGTTCTTCATCTCTGCAGAATGTCCTCTTTGCACCCTACCGGTCACCTAGGGGTGTGGGCCCTGCGTTTATTACCAGTCTCCACACCACCTTAGGCCCATAGGAACTGCTGGGTTCAGAAGTGAGAGAACAAACCACCTCTACCTCCCAGGAATCTATTCTGGGCTCGTATCGAGAACTC
The DNA here is from genome assembly GCF_978045245.1 of Mus caroli. NCBI lineage: Eukaryota > Metazoa > Chordata > Mammalia > Rodentia > Muridae > Mus > Mus caroli. The sequence goes on along the minus strand of NW_028227265.1, from coordinate 117,200,087 downwards.
TGCTGAATCAGCGTCCCATTAAGAACAGCTGTCCCTTCTCTTAGTAGTGGTCAGCTGCTTCTTAACAACTTCCTTGTATTCTCAAGAGCCCCTTTGAGGACGTGTAGGGCTCGCAGATGAATACTTGGAGATAGGGGTACGTGTAATAAGTGTACTTTCAGCAGTGCTTGCCGCATATCGGCACCTTACAAAGCACCCACAATTCCTAACCATGTTCCCTCATTCCGTGTTTGTAACATTTCGTGAAACTGGGTTGCTATGTCCGGATTCCAGATAAGGAAATGGATACTCAGAGAAGGTAATCAGATCCCCCCAGAGCAGGAGGTGAGCAGTCAGGCCACAGCTTAGCCCTAGTCTGAGTCTTTACAGTTGGGTGTGCGTCTCATGGCACCCTCGCAGTTTGTGGTCATAAGCTGTCTGCGTGTTCTTTGTCTGGAGAGGGTCTTTTCCTGGGCTGAATCTCCTGAGTCTTAATATGTTTCCTTTACAGCCATGGACTTACTAGTCTTCAGGGAGCTGAGTATGTAGTAGGCATTCTGTAAACCCTGAGGGCCACAGCAACCAAGAGAAGACCCTCTCTCTTCAGTCTGCTAGTAACGGGGACCATTTCCCCAGCAACCTCCAAACCCTTGCTGCCTTTGTCCGTGAAAACAGGACACAGAAGGAGGTGAAGGGCTATCCAGGGATTGGCCCAGCTCTCTTTAATAATGCTGGATTAAGCAGCATGGCTCCATAGCTCCACGAGGCAGAGGAAATAGGGTAGGTCAAGCGCAGAGAACCCAGAAGACTAAACTTACCGCCGCAGTCCTCTAGAAAGCAGGTGAGCTGAGTGGAACCAGCAGGCATGAGAATGGAGGGGAGAGATCCAGCAGCAGCCTAGAACCAAGCAAGCTTCAGTCCAGGTCAGCCAGGCCAAGTGTAGGGCCTCAGCCTCGGCCCTACCCTGCTGACTGAGCCAGCAGTGTCCCCATGGAGACACAGTAGGGTAAGAGCTCACCCTACCCTTCCTGGCCACACATCTTTCATCAAAATGACTCCACACACCCTCTACCTGACCTCAGACAAGGGGACTCTCCCATCCACCACTCTAGCTCTATGTCTGCCTATGAAGTTGGTTTCTATGCCAAGGAACTTAAAAGTGCCAGCCAGTGGTGCAGAGCCTCTGTGTCCTTGATTGTGCGTCTCTTCCCGAGGGAGAAAATGTAAGATTAATGATCACAATGACAAATATATTGGAAGATTACGGATGGCATGTTCCTCCTCACCCATTTCCACCCTTCGGGTCATTAAGCCTTGAAGTTAAAATGGAAGGATGTTCAGTGAATTAGCGTAAGGCTCAGGAGCCATGCTTGGGGAGGAAGCCATTCCAGGCTTGGGATGTGTGAGAAATCCATCCTCTCGCATCAGACTATAGAGTCTTTGAACAGCTCCAATGTGGTCAATGGTCTGTCCACATCAAGTGCTCCTGGCCCTTGCTTGATCCTGTGGATGAGATCTTAGAAGTTTAGCATAGTCTTAAGGATAAGACAGAACCCAGGGCCTTGTGGATAAATTTCACAAAAAGCTACTGTTGCCCCGTGGGTTATACTGGGTCCTGATATACTACATAGCCAGCCTTCTATTGTTGGTGGAGGCTGGGCCTTCTGTGTCTTCAGCTGCCACCACAGCTCCTCTCTGTCTTTGAGATTAGCATCCCTCATCCCAGCTTAACTGGGACAAAAGCCCCTCCTTGCCAAGGAGCCTGTCCTGTGGCCTCACAATGACAGTTCAGGAATTTCTGGTTGGAAAAGGGATCAAGACTGGGATCCCCTGATTCCTTCTCTGGGGCTGTGTGACCACACCCCCCCTCATACTCCTGCCTGTCCCCCACCTCCAGATCCAACAGAGACTGGAAAGCAAGCATGGGGATTGAGGAAGCTGATGGGCTGAGCCAGCAGAGAGTGACTGGAAGCAGAGCTGTCCATAGATCCCTGGGAGGGTCCTGGTGGGAGGCTGGGCATGGGGCTCCTAGAAAAGTGCTGGCTAATAGTGTGCTTTGGAAGCAGCTGGGTCCCCGGTGCTCGTTTTCCCAGGGAGACAGCCATGACCACTCCAGCAGAAGGCTGGGTGATGAGGAAGGAAGCTGCCAACCTGGAGCAGAACCGTCTTAGTGCTACAATGGAGGATGTCTGTCCTCCAGATCGTAGTCTGGGCACTTCAGACCAGCAGGAGGCTGGAGAACTCCTTTCTAGGAAGACTGCGGAACCAGAAAATTAATATTCTGGATGTTTTTAGAGTCTTGAAAGCAAGCACAAAGCAGAACTAAACAGAGTTCTTTAGACTTCTCCTCTGGGCAGGCGAAGCCAGGAAACAGGGGAAACTCACTTCAAAGATAGGACGAGAAAGATGGGTTCCTGTTAGAAATTTGAATCCAGTCACTCCAGGCAGAATTCTCCCCAAAGGAGGAGAAGGTGGCCCAAGGAGAACATCTCCCCAGGACAGGGCACGGGCTGGCAGTCTCTACCTTGCAAGAGGAGTCAGGATTCTCACAGTGTTTGAGGGATGGACCAGCACGAAAAACTAAACCAAAGCATTACACACCATATCAGATGCTGGGGAAGGGGACGCATGTGAGTGTGGGCATTGCCTCCATGGCCAGGTTCTCATTTTCCCATATATGACAGCAACACGCAAACTGAAGATTCGAGGGCAAAGAACAAGAACCTCATGCATGTATGTGTGTGTGTGGTCTTTGCTGCTTAGAAATGTGAAGGTAAACAGAGGCCGTGGAATGTTGTCAAGGACAACCTCTACAGACTGGCCAGGCCTCTGACACGCTGGGCAGGGCACAGCCCTCTCGGTCCTAAGCCTCGAAGGTCTGTTTGAGTTTTTCATATTATGCAAATGGGAGCTGGTAAAACCATTTTTTTGAAGCTGATTAAAAAAAAAAAAAACTAAAATGCACCTGGGTCCCACGCTGGGTTTAACGAACACAGAAAACTCACTGTGGCCAATGGTTCAGGGTCCCTGGCCATTCCCAGCATTCCTTGGCACACGGTTGACCAGAATAAAGAATTCTGAGCCATAAATGGTTGTTTTTCATTTGCAATTAACTAAAAATAATGAACTGATTTTTACCTCGTTATCTAATTATTCCTTATTCCCTAATTACCTATGTGGGCTTTTCGCTGGCTGTGGGCTTGGTAACAAACAGAGGATAGGAGGCCTGGTTTACTGGCAATGCTTGGCTTTGGGTTTCCAGCTTTAAAGAGTCAGCAAGGAGAATTGTCTCAGTGATCATCCCATTCCTCTGCGCCTACAGGGCTGGTGAAACTTCCACTCAAATGATTCTAAGGCGTTCATGCTCAATTTAATGCTCTCTGAATATATATTTAACCAGAAAGTCGGTCTTCTCCCTGCAAAGACAATGGCGGGGTTTGAGGCCCATGCCTTTGAGCTGAGACCTCGTGTAACAGCAGGAAGCCAGGCTCCCAGACTTTACCGAGCTGCAGCATGGCTTGGCTAGGCCCAGTGTCATCTTCTCACACCTCAGAGCACAGAGCGATGGCTCCCACACTTCAGCTCTGCCACTTGAAAGATGGGCACCCAGAGCTCAGAGAAGTGGAGCAGCTTATCCAAAGCCACACAGCTAATGCCAGGATACAGGGATGAGGCCTGGGTCCTGTGGCCTGAGGATTGTCACCGTACGGCCCTTGACAAGTCCTCAGGTGGTGTCCCTGTCCCCTAGACCTAATGTACTCAAAGCTGCACTAATCTTATGTGCAGAAGCATTCAGCCGGATAGTCATAGAAGAAGTCAGTGCAGTAAGTGATAGAAAAGCCACAAGGGCATGCACTCCTGGTTTCCATCCTCTGATAGGATCACAGATTCTACATGGCTAGAAACTGCAGGATCTGTAGGAATTGGCTGCTGTTGAGAAACTCCCAAGGGAAGACAAAGGAGGAGGCTCTCAGGACGAGCAAGAAAGAAAAAAGGAGCTGTAAAGCGAGGCCGATTGCTCAGCATCTCCCATAATGGTACCACAGAGACACCCACCACACTGAGTTAAGGAGTTCCAGTTGACATGTGGGTTGTCACGTGACCTGGGTCAACCTCAGGTTAGGACTTCCCTTCTCTGCACCCATAAGTCACAGGGGCACAGCTCTGGAACACACACACACACACACACACACCTCCAGCCATCTTATCAGCCAGCCTGGGGTCAGCAGGAGCCCCAGGATCAGGGGATGCAGCATCTTGTCCGAGACTTACAGCTCTAGAGGTAGACTTCAGTATTTAGTTGGTCTTCTCTATGACAGTCCCACCAGGAACCTCACCCCAGTCTTCTCCACAGTGTGTGGGTGACTACACGGATAAGACCCTGGAGACAGTACCACTTTTTATGGTGACATCTTTGTTCAAACCAAGTCCGGTGGCATTTTGATATGAGAACTGGGGACAGCTTATCTTAGTCACTGTTCGATTGCTGTGAAGAGACACCATGACCAAAGCAACTCTTGTCAAAGAAACCATTTGGTTGAGGCCTTGCTTACAGTTTTAGAGGGTAAGTCCAGAATCATCACAGCGGGGAGCAAGCAGGCATGGTGCCGGAGCAGGAGCTGAGAGCTTCACATTCTAACCTGCAGACAGCAGGTAGAGAGCAGTACTGCACTTGGCATGGGCTTTCTAAACCTCAAAGCGCACCCACAGTGACACACCTTCTCCAACAAGGTGATACCTCTTCAACAAGGCCATGCCTCCTAATGCTTTCCAAACAGTTCCCCAAAAAACCTGGGGACCATCCTCTTTCAAGCCACCATACAGCTGAAGTCACAGGTTTGGTTATCACTGCTTCACTCCAGGCCAGATGCCAGACCCTGGAGTCTCAGAGGACCCATGAGTCCCCAAGTGTACTGGTGTAGACCAGAGCCTAGAAGGTAGATCTGAGCCTAGGATGCTATCCTGGTGTGAGTGTCCACCATTCCTGGAGCAGTTTCCTGGCAGGATTTACTGAGAGTAACCACATAGTATTCTCTAAGGCTGTGAGAAATCCAGGGTTGCACCCAAAATGAAGAGGAGCCAGCAATGCACAAAGTATGCATACAATGGCTGCACCTCCATTTAGGTCTCAGAAGACACTCCCTGGCCTTTTGATCCCAATGGATGTGAACCATTCTCCTCTGTTTTTGAAACATCACACTGATTCCCTTGGAACCAAGACTTCTTTGCCTTGTCCCTACACACAAACCAGGGATCTCTGCTGTGTGAAAGTTTCTGGGGAGACATAGAACAGATATCTATTCAGCACCAAATAGGACATACAGATGACAGACCAGAGAAAGACTTCTGCCTAAATCTAGCTTGGTGAGCCTGTGGTTTTACTAGGGTTACTCACGGACAACTTGCGTACGTATGGGTGACTCAAAGGCAGCCTCTTCACCACACTGAGTGATAGGAAGGTTTCACCCATGCGCTCCCTGCCTGATGTGCAGGTGGCTGGGCCCGTTCACAGTCTCCTCTCCACAGCATCAGTACAGCTCGTCTAACCTCAGGGAGGGGCCTCGCGAGTCCTCTTGGTTTGGGGTTTTGTTGAGGTTGAGAGGTTTTCTTACCTTCCTGAGGCTTGTCCCTCCTCCCTTCAGAAGGAATTTTCAATTTGGAGATCATGGATAGCTACATATTACTCTCAAACTATGGCAAATCACTCCCTACAGGCTCAGCTGACATAGGTTCAGACCCTGCAGGGCTCAGGTGGTCTCAGGAGGCCCCTCACACTGAGACCACTTTGAAAACCACTGTCTGGGCCTTTCCAGGCAGAAGTGAGGCCAGCAGGCAGTAAGACAGAGAGTCACATCTGTCCAGAAATAGTCCAAATACAACCAGTGCCTTGGCTTTGATTATCTCACCACTTGGGGACTGAAGGCGGAGTCCCCTTAGTCCCTGCTCCCTTGGGAATGTGAGTCTTTATCTCTGCTCTATCCAGATCTGGCTCTGCATTCCTGCTGTAATGGAGCACAGGGCCATTCATCTGGGTCACAAGGACCTTTGTAAAGAATGTGTTTTCAATTAAGCTGCTCTAGCTGTGTGCTAGGTGCTCGCCCAGGGCCGCCCAAGAGGCAGCACTCGAGGTCCCCCGTGAAGCACCATTGTGCAGATGTGGTCCTCAGGCAGACGTGCCTCTCGGGCACGCACTCCCTTCAGAGGTACATAGCTGCAGCAAAGCTACAGGAGTACTGAGTGTCACGGTGAGGACACTGGAGGCTGGAGTTACTATGTCCTGCATGGCTCCAGGTGTAGACCTTTCTGGAGCAATGAGAGAATGAAGAAGTGACAGATAGACAAAGACAGACAGACAGGTGAGCAGACAGGAAGCTGGGATTGGGTGAATTGAACTCTGTTGGAAAACCCCCAGCATCCCAGATATTCATCATGTTTATTACACTGGTTTGAACAGAGAGATGTTGTTATTGCATGTAGCAGGACGAGGAGGATAGTTTATTACATACAGATAAAGAAGAAGGCAATGTTTAGCATATAGATCTGGATCAAAGGGACCCAATTTAGGTGACGGAAACAGGAGCGGGTCTCTGTAATGAACACCCAGTAGAGAGGCTATGGTGCACTCTTTTAGCACATTTCAACATCCACATCTGGTCTGGAGGTACATGGTGGTGCCTACATCAACGGCACATATTCAGTCAAGACTTCACTGCGGGGCTTTCTCCACACTCCCTCTAAAGTGTCAGGAAGCTAATGAGAAGGTTCTGGGTATGAGACAGCTTTCCTGTTGCTCCTCGAGGTACTAATCTTTTATTGGTAATGTAAACATCTCCTTCTAATTGTTTGAACTCATCTCAGCTTGATAAGCTTACAATGTAAGTATTTTATAGGTGTAATTCAATTAATTTCCCAAAGAAAAGTATCAGTTAGACGTGTGTAAACATACTGGTTAAATTGTATGTCTTCATTCCTTCCAGTCCAATGACGGAGTTGGGGAAGAACAGACTAGAAAAATCACACCACAAGCTTGTTCTTCTTCTTTTTCTTCTTCTTTTTTTTTCTTATTGTCTGTCAAATCGTTGCTGAGACGCCCATCGTTGGTATAAAACATTGTGATCCAGCGCTAGCAAGCAGGGGACACCGTGTGTAGGTTCCGCATTGAGTTTAGGTAATGTACCAGAAAACACGGCAGGAAAACACTAATTTTCTCAATACAGATTGGTAGACGTGCTGTTTACCAATGAGAAGTGAAGATGTTTTTAAACAATTTGTGAACTTGAAGTCTTGGCTGGGCCACAAGTGAATCTGCCCAAGCTGTACTTGAACTGGGAACAGAAGTTCCTAGGGCTCCGAAGCTCACTCAAGTCCAGCTGCCTGGGGGATGTCCAGGGTCCTGGGTTCCAGAGGGAAGACTGATTCATTGTTTGCTAGGTGAGCTACATCGCTGTTAGACCAAACACGGGCAATTCCCACTTCTCTCCATAATGACTCCCACGGCTACTCGTAGCCTCCTCGTGGAGATGACCCCCACATCCTGCAGCCCAGCCTTGTGTGGTGGGAGCAGAGACAGCTGTTATGAACTGTGCATCTCAAACTGTTGAACAGGAGAGATGGTTTAATTTAATTTTTCTGGCCTAGAGAAGCAGGAGATACGTCATTACCTGCCTTCGATGACACCGGTATTCAAACATTTTATTAGCTTATTATTGAACAGCGTCTCTGACAAGAGCCTCTTTGTCTCTTGTGCCATTCTGTGAAACCCATTCTTCACTTTTAAGGAATAAATGTTGTCTAAGAGCATGGGAGAAAAATAGAATTTTGTGGCCCATGGGTTGGTCTGGAGGTGGCCGTCCAATGCTGGCTCTTGCTTGGCTTTCCAACAGTTCTTTCCTTAGATTCAGACATCAGGACATTGGGTGGCTTCATCCAAGAGTTCTTTAACCAAATCAGTGAGCCCTGCAAGATACAGCAGAAGATACAAACTCCAAGAGCTCCCTTTGCTCCCTGGCTCCGTGGAACATTCCAGGGAATGCTGGCTTGGTCACAGGTGTCCCTTTTTTGGCAAATGACGCTGCCATGCTCCACGGTCAGGCCTTGTCTTACATACTAATAAGTACCTGCTAGTCCAGAAATGAACACAGGGTGATCCAACACAGAAGCCATGGCTTTGTCTACACTCCAGCCTCTGACAAGACCACACATCCATTCCACTGCCCCGTTTTGTTTGTTTGTTTGTTTGTTTGTTTGTTTGTGTGTTCATTTGTTTTTAAAGTGGTTGAAAAACTCCTTGGATCATGGAACAAGGCCATCAGCTTCAAACAACAAATTAGCCCAAGCAGGGACATGGCCTGCCAGGTAAGGGACCCCAAGAACCCGCACCATGGCAGGTGGAGGGGGTGCTCTCTCCCTTGCCAAGCATTTTGTACGACTCTCTTCTTACCGTTCCTCTGTAGTGACATGCTTGCGGCCTTGAAGTTTGAGGTCTAAGGAGATATCCCAAGGAGCTGGGGTAGAAAAAACAAAACAAAACAAGGAGCCATTTCTCCATGTGATCTGTGACATTACGTACATCCTATAGACCTCTTACATATTATTTAAATGCAGCTTTGTGGATGGTTGGTTGATTGTGACAGGATCTCATATAGCCCAGGCTACCCTTGCACTCACTGTGAAGCTGAAGTGGGCCTTGGACTCCTGATCTTCTTGCCCTGGAATTATAAACTCACACCACCATATCTAGCTCTGTCACCGTGTTACATTGTATCGGCACCACCAACCAAATCCTATCACTGCATGTATTCTACAGATGCAGACTCGAGTGTCGTTATCAGCACGTGAAGGGTATGCGGAGCAACAGCAGGTACTCTTGCCACTCCTGTAACTGGTTTGTGCCAAGTGCTCTCTGTCATACACTTTGTAAAAGTACTAGCCAGTGAAAACCTGCTGTGGCCACTGATTTAACGGATGCTTGAGCCAAAATAAGTTTTATTCTGTAATAGACACATTTTTAAATCTTTTATTTTCAAAGACCTGATCTATTGCTCTATTTTTTTTTTTTTTTTGGTAAGGTTAAAAACACTGGTAATCGCCTTTATATTGATCTGTGGCTTCTAAAAAAAAAAAGAAATCTGCATGTGTAATGGATACATAAGACAGCATTTTAAAATAAATGGAAGAAATCCAAATTAACATCTGTCCCTAGGGATGGCAGCAGAGGCCGAAACAGTGATCGGACTCTGCTCCTCTCGTCTTAAGTTTCCTGGGATGCCTCTGTTGTGTAGCAGTGGAAGGGCAAAGAAATCATATGAAAGAAAAGTAAATCTCCAAGTTTTAAAGGAGGTTTCTCCGTGTCAGTGCTGTGACTGGGCATGGTCCCTGTTGTGTGAATTTTCTGTTGTGTGGTGGGGAAGTGCTGTATAACATTAGACACAGCGAGGCACTGTCCAACATGGTTGCTGTTAGCCACGTGTACCTTTTCCCAGTTAAATACGAATTTGATGTCTTCAAAATCAAGTAAAATTAGAAACTCAGTTCGCCCACGAGCCAAGTCTGTGGTGTCCGGTCACCCTGCATGGTTTGTGGCCGCCACATTTTGCTTACCGATCGATGCATGCTTCTATCACCAGCATCTGACGATGCTACGGTCTTGAGAGAGCTCATGCTTCAGGTAGAGAGCGTGCCAAAAATCAGGGTATGTTACAAATGTGTAGCTCTATGCAGTCCGTCCATCTTTGCACGTATGTGAGAAGCATGTCTTTGCCTCTTGTAGTGAGAAAAAAAAAATCACGTTACAAATATGTAACTCTATGCAGTCCACCCATCTTTGCACGTATGTGAGAAGCACGTGAGAAAAAAAAATATCATTTTGATGATGCCTCAGGGGTGAGTTTAGACTTGCATGGATGTATTTTCAATGTGTCTCTAAAGTCCACGGACCTGGAGATCCACCAGCTATTTGGAGGTTCCCAGGCTCCTACAACTCCTACAACTCCATCCCAGGATATCCCACACTGCTCTATCCAACTCAGGATGGAGCACTTCCCTAAGACGGGGGGGGGGGGGGGCTCCCAGGACAGTGTTTTCATTTTTAGCTCTTACATGACAACAGACTGAGTAAAATCCCTAGCCAGGGTCACAGAGAGGAGCCAGAGCCCTGGGGACCACCCCAAGGCTTGCACAGTGTGACCTCTCTGGAGCCGCACTCAGAAGCACAATGGGACACATGGGTTGGAAGGTTCTGGCAGCAATCTCTTATAGACCTTAACTGCCGGCCCTCCGGTTTGGTGCGTGTTAGTCATCCTGGGGCATTTAGCTGTCTTGCATCCGGTGCATGGCAGATGAGACTTGCCTGGTGCGTCCACAGGGTCACGTGGAAGGTTCCTTCCTTCCTGGTATCTTATTCATCGGATCTGAGGGCTCTGATCCCAGAGAGGGATCTATAACCCAGATGATGGAGTAGCTAGCCCAGAAGGCTGCAGGTCACGTGTGATATGACCGTGGTGCCCTTCAGAGTGCTCGCCCCCTTCTCGGGGCCTGCGCATCCATGCAGCTGCTGGCTGATGCCGCACTGCACTGGTTTTGTTCCCCACAGCCTCTCTGCGCTGGAGGCCCAGATGCAAGCGTAACGGCCACAAAGGAAGGATCTGGGTTAAATGCGTGCTAAACAGGTTTAAAATTACTGCTTATTGTGTGGAGCAGATGCAAGTGCCCAACAAATGCAAAGCATGCAGATGCCAGGGTAGGCAACGCCACAGCCACAGCTTCAGTGCCTGATGCTGCAGGGGTGACATCCATGGTGAGTGGAGCTAGCTTGTGAATACTGGAGCAGCAAGCAAGGGCAGGCACTCTATTCTTGGGACTTTGTGTGGTTCTCTTGTTGCTCAGACATGAATCCTTATCTTTTGAACATCAAACAAGGGGCAAGCACATCCCTGTGTCTTCTGGATGTCCCTATGAAGGTACCTGAATGCTTCCTCTTTCTTCTTTTTTTGTTCAATCATTTATTTATTTATTCACTTTACATCCTGATGACTGCCCTCCTCCCCTCCCTCTTCCCTTCCCAGTCCCACCCTTACAAACCGTTGTCCCCCTCAGCTGCTCTCAGGCTTGTAGCAGCCCTCCTACTTCAACCTCCCGAGTGCTAGGGTTACAGGCACAAGGCTCTACGCTCAGCTTCCACATTCTTATAAATACTTACCACCTGTCCTCCTCAGGATAGACATCACTCTTTGTCCTGACTCCCTGAGACCCCAAGGTCCAAGAGAAGAGGTGCAGCAGGCAGGCAGGTAGGCAGGCAGGCAGGCAGACAGGCTACCCTCACCACTGCAGGTATCAGAGCCTTGGTCACACCCCAGCTTTCTCTGAGACTCACATGTCTACCCATCTAATGACCACAAAGGAGTAGCTGCTCATTCATGTTTCATGTATTGAACTGATATCTGAGCTATGTACAGACAGCCTGGTCCCCAGTGGAGCACAGGCCTTGAACCCTGGTGACCCTAAGGGACAGCAGGTTTCTGGCCACGCCTCCTGGGCCCTTGGCTACAGCCTCACACAGCCCTGCCTGCCCCCTGCAGAGAGGTGTGTGGCCATCAGTCATGTAGGCAATGCCCCAAGCTCCTGGCATTTATTCTCCCTGGACTCCACCCCCATAGTTACCTGGCAACAGCCAGAATGTCCCAACCCACTATAAAAGGGGCTGCTTGCCCCCTCCTCGATCTCTTATTCTTTTGCTCTTACTCTTACTCCCTTGCTCTCCCTCTCTCTACCTTCCCTTCCCCCATCTCTCCACGTGGCCATGGCCGGCCTCTACTTCCCTACTCTCTTCCTCTCTCTGCCTTTCTACAATGAACGCCTTAAAACCATGGACCATCTCTTCTCATCGGGACCACCATGCTGGAGCAATGGAGCAGGTCTTCTCCTAATGAGCCTCATGTTTAACCTCCTGCCAGGAGGCCTCCCTGTGCTCCAGCCACAGTCCAGCAAACCAAGCTAGCAGCCCGAGCAAGACAAGCACTCTTGTCCCCGTGGTAACCAGCCAGAGCGCTCTGCTCTCTCCCTGCCTTTTTCCCTTCCCGCCCCTCCACCCACCCCCCGCCAGAGTCCACCTGCCAGCCCCATTCTGTGTTCCCATTCTCAGCTATTCCAAGGCATACAGCAGTGTCTGGGATGTCTGATAGCCTTAGAACCTGTCGTCCTCGGCCTCTCTGCAGGCCCGAGGACTCCGAGCCAGTTCTAGCAGTTCTGCTTTGTTTTCCCACCTCTGGAGCGGGGTCCTGCGGCTTCTCACAGCCTGATGCCTGCCTGGCGGTGCTGTGGGTGTGCACAGACAAACTTCCTGTGTCCTGCCTCTCCCAGCAGTCCTAGCCCTGAGCAGATGCGAGACCCTGTTTTTGACCCACAATCAATTATGTTTACCATGGCTATTGTGTCTCAGAACATGTGCATCCTTTGAGCTAGAGTGGTCTCCACAGATGTCATGTCACCGGCTTGCCTTATTTCTGTAGTATGAACATGTGAAGTCCACTCTAAGGTAGCTTTCATGACTCATTAATAACTGCAGTCACCACGATGAACCACCCTTTAACCCACTCTCCCACCTAGGCTCAAGCCTTTGTGCTGATCTATATGCGTCTCACCAGCAGACCATCTCCTGCTGTACCCTGCCCGCTATACCATGGCCCTCTCCTCTGAGTGCATTCTTTTACCGTTTTCCATCGTGAGCTATCAGAGGTAGTGCAGTATTTTCTTCGTGACTTCACATGGTTTCCTCCGGGCTCATACGTGTCACACATGATAAGTCTTCTTTCCTATCAGCTGAGTCCTATTCGGTTATGTTTGTAATTTTCTTTCACAGCCTCATTCACTGGCTGAGGGACACCTGGTGTATTGGTGGCTTTTCTGTTAATGTGATAAAACACCATAAAACACCATAAACGGAAGCAACCGAGGGAAGGGTTCCTTTCGTCTTACCGTTCAGAGGAATAGAGTCCGTTATATCGGGAAAGGCGAGTTACGGCAGCACGGGCAGGAAGCTGACTGCTCACCTTTCGTCTGTATACAGAAAGCGAAGAGAACAGGAAGTGAGTCCCATCCATCCTCAAGGCCTGTCCCTAGTGACACACTTCCTCCCGCGAGGCAGTAGCTATTAAAGATTCCATAACCTCCCAAGACGGTGCCAGGAACTGAGACCAAATGTCCAAACACCGGAGTCTGTGGTCGCACTCAAACCTCCACACTTGGTGGCCAATGAGCAGTGGGTGTGCAGGAGTCTCTCGGACATCCTGGCTTCAGCTCTTCTGCACACAGATCCAGGAGCGGAGCTGCTGAGTTGTGCGTGACTCTCTTGTTAACTTTTGGAAGGTTCTCCATGCTATATCCCCTAGACTACATGAGGTTCCATCTCCTTTCCACGATGGCTCCTGCTTCATGTGTGCCAACCAAGCTCTACCGTCTTCTGCCTCTTGGGTGACAGTCCCTCCTACAGTGTGAGGTGATGGCTTGTTCTGGTTTTAATGCGATTTTTCTGTAGCAATTGGTCACTTTGAACATTTTTTTCAGTACTTGTTGAAGATTTCTGTTTCCTCATTTGAAAAATGTTTATGTAAATCTGGCTTTTTTTTTTTTTTTTGAGACTCTGAAACCTCAGCTGGCATACTTTCTATATCGTATGTCATCCATACTGGGCTCACAGTTAGGGCAATCCTGCCTCAGTCTCCTGAGTGCTGGGATTACAGGCACGAGCCATCACACCCAGTCTGGTCATTTTAAACTGAGTTCTTTTGTTGTTGAGTTGCTTCAATCCTTATCTATTTTGATTAGTAACCCTTATTAGATGCGTATCTGGGTACAGAATACAAGGGCAAGTGTCTCTCTAGATCAGAAGTGGGGACATAAGCATGCTAACACAGAACATAGCAAGTGTTCCACTAGAATATGTACCACGTTGCACATCTAACAGCACAAGCTGAGATTCCCAAGGAACGTGCTTCATGAGCACATGGTGAAGATATCAGGAGGATATCTGACAGGAGGATATCTTCGCTCTTCCCTCTGATCTGGCATTTGCCCATCAACATCTTTATGAGATGGGCTGGCTTTGGAGGCAAACTAACTCTGTGACTGACTCTAAGAAAATACCCAACTAAAAAGATGGTCCTTCCACTGCCTAAAGGAATGTTGAAATATACTGGACACATGAATATATATTCATATAGCAGGCATAGTATGTTTAGCTGCATGGGATTGCCATCGATTGATTCCAACTTCTGAGATCCTGTTGGTCTGCTGTGTTCTTCAGAAATTAGCTCCTTTTAAAAAGCTACATGTTTAATAACTCCTCTTTTGTATTACTACTGCTTGATGTATGTCAGGGCAGGAGGTTCCTTCTCAGATATTGCGAGCTTTTGTTCCCCTGGTATGATCACACTCAGGGCAACCGGAATCTTCTGCAGCACAAACTTTATTGCTTACCCCATCAGGAGCCAGTGGAGAAAGGAGCCAGAGAGAGAGCCAGAGAGAGAGAGAGAGAATGGCGGAAACCGTCCCTTTTATGGAGGACTGTCCTCCGCCTCGGACGTGTCGTTCCCTGATTGGCTGCAGCCCATCGGCCGGAGTTGTCATCACGGGAAAGGCAGAGCACATGGGGTGGGAAACTACCCCAGCGCATATGCAGATGGTTTGTTTACACAGGTGCCAGTGCCATCAGCGCCATCTTGTAATGGCCAATGTGAGGGCGGCTCCTTACACTCAGAAGCTTCACTCTGTGTCACAGTCACACACAGAACTATAGAACTCTGCTCCAAACCAACAGGTTCTCAAATGCCAGCTGATGACCCAGTGCTCATCAGCCTACTGTCCTCTACACACACACACACACACACACACACACACACACGCATACACACACGCATATACACACTCACTCACATTCACACACACACACACACCACACACAGACACTCATACACACACGCATACACACTCACTCACATTCACACACACATACACTCACACACACACCACACACACTCATACACACACCACACATACTCACACACACACTCACACACATACTCACACACACATACACACTCACACACATACACTCACACATACTCACACACACACTCACACACACACCACACACACATACACACACACACATGCATACACACATGCATATACACACTCACATTCACACACACATACACTCACACACACACCACACACACCACACACACTCATACACACACCACATATACTCACACACATACTCACACACACTCACAAACACACACACACACTCACACGCATACCACACATACTCATACACACACACACACACACACCACACATACACTCACACATACACACACACACATACAACACACTCACTCACACACACATACATACATACACACTCACACACCACACACACACACACACACACACACACGTTTTGCCAAGGTTGGAACAGGGGATAGGGGATAGCCATTGTGGAGAAAGAAGGTTCTGTCTTCCTGCTTGGGAAACAAGCATTTTTCCTGTATTTGCTAAGGAATTGTGTTGTATGGCTCCCATGGGTGATAAGTTCTTAGTCTTATCCATTAAATTCCCATAAGACAAATGTGCCCTCAGTGAAGACAGCTGTCTCAGTTCCAGACCCTGGCAGGTCTCCTCTAAGACCCTAAGACTATGTCACCTCTCTACGAGCCCCCTCTCTGTCTCATGCCCTTAACACAGAACATGACAGTCTGCTCTCCTCATCAGGACAGACATTTAGGGGTGAGGACAGAACGCCCCCTGCTAAATCTGGTGAAGGTGGAAGAGAGGAGAGCATTTGGGGGTGGGGACTGTAAACCAGTCAATTTCTCCTTGTGTCCCCTGGAGGAAACTGGAGCATTGGTGAGCACCCAAGCTGTTTGCTGTGCACACAATGCTAAGCTGAAAGTCAGCAGGGGACAGTAGGAGGCACACATTGTCCCGGCTCTCCAGCTTACATTATTCCTTCTTTATTAAGTTCAGATGTGAAGAGGAGCCTTGCTCCTCCCTGGAGGGTGACAAGTGGTTGTCTAGAACCTTTGCAGGCAACAATCATCTTTATAAATAGGCCAGTGAATGCCCACTGCCACGCTCACAGGAACTCGGGGCACCAGCGCAAGCAAGCCCCCACTCCAACCTTTGCACACAATGCAAACAGGTATTAGTCACACAACTTGGGGCCACAGCAGAAGCCAGGGACATAAAGAGTGGTCAATCAGTCCCCTGGCCCTGAAAACACATCTCTGCTAACCCACTCCACTTTCCATTAGCAGGGAACAGATGGAGCCCAGGTCCTTTCCGATGTGCTGGACTGCTGAGGCAGCAGGGAGAGGTGCCAAGAAGCAAGGTGGGCGGGCACTTGTTTGTATTGGAGAATGGGCTGTGAAAGATGCCTGGGAACCCTCACTTGCACTGGGAGACAGGTCTTCTGTAGGTCTCTATTCAGGTTACCCACCCCCACCACTAGCTTCTACTGTGATGGCCTTGGTAACCTCTAAGGTGAGACGGTGACAGGTTGGATCTCCAGAGCCAGGGTGTTACCAGGGAAGAAATATTTGCCACCTGGCATGGTGTGACAAAGTGACAGAGTAGTCCTGAAAAGTTAGTGGATGTTTGAAGAAAAGCCTTGTCCACCAGGGTTCACCCATCACTGGGTATGCCCATATGTATATGCAAATACTAGGGGTGCCATCAGGCCTGAGAGACTGTGACCTCCATAGTATTTCAAGATTACCTCTGTAGTGAAGTGGGGCAGTCAGGCTTCCTCCACTCCCAGCAGGACCAAGCAGGGGAACAGTGATTTGGGATAAAATGAGACAGATGAATTAGCTGAGAGGTTCCCAGCCTGGGCAACCAACATCTAGAGGACAGTGTAAGAGTGTGTTGGGAGATCTCAGGCATGGTAGAACAGTGTGCAGGAGTTCCTATGACCCAGGTCATTTTTGCTCAGTGTCAGCCAGGAACTCTGGCTCAGCCTTGCCTTTTCATGTGGGAAGCTAGGGGGTGGAGGTGGAGAAAGGTTCCTGGTAGAAGGAGAGAGAGAGAAGCCAGGGAGACCCAGAGGAACAGAGACTCCAACACTCCCTGTGCATGGCCCTACACAAAGGCCCCTTCCACACCACTGGTTGTGGTAGCTGTACCAACCCATACTGATTGGGAAACTGAGGCCTGAAGAGATGGTCCCTCTGTCATAGGGCCTCCTGTCCAGGAGGCTAGAAACATCTTTTCCCAACTCAGATCTGCCATTTCTTCCTCCAAGGGAAGCTGGGCCTCTGTGGAATTTTGCCCAGCTCAGGCTTGTTCCTAAACTAAGGCAATGGTTTCTCACACCCACCAGAAGCTTGTGGTACACTTTTGTGGCCAAATATAAATTTGGGAAGGCAGTGTGGTCCAATCTGGCCCCCCTCAGAGACATGAAATCTTTAGTAAAAAGGGTTCACCCCAACCGTTAGCCACAATGAGAACCTGCCAGTCGGGCTGATTTCTATGCAAAGAGTGCCCAATGCAAATGGAGGAGAGCGTTTAAGGGAGAGGATGCCACTCACATGGCAGCTCTGGTACTGGCTTAGCAGCCCCGTGAGACCTACAGGGTTGACAATCAGCTCTGATGGTGATACTTACAAGATGGCTGCTGTGTGGTCTCCACATTCATGTTTTCCACCTTTTTAAAAAAGTTTTTTTTAAAAAAAAAAGTCATTTTTTTTCTGTGCATTGTTGTTATGTCTGTGAAAGGGTGGCAGGCCCCCTGGAACCAAAGCTGCCAGGTGGGTGGTGGGAATTGAACCCAGGTCCTTGGGAAGATCAGGCAGTGTTCTTCACTCCTGAGCCATCCCTCCAGCCCCCATGTTTTCCACTTTCAAGGCAGAAAAGGCAAGGTCACGGCTAAGCATAGGGAGGTAAGATGTGGTGTTACAGTTTCTTGTTTCACAGAACACAGGGTCCCTTGGCTATCCAGCCACAAAGTGTCTAGGAAGTGCTTCCACAGTGGAGGAGGGAGGAGTACATTAGGCTGGGTTTGGGTGAGCCAGCCTAAAGTGAATCACACTCCTGTGGTAGGATAACTGAGGCTCTTCAGAGTGAGAAACACACCAGACCAGTCCTGTCTCATGAAAGCTGGGGTGTAGTGTGTTCGTTGTACTTTGTTGTATGGGGTATAGTGTGTCGGTTGTACTTTGTTGTATGGGTGTAGTGTGTCAGTTGTACTTTGTTGTAGGGACTCACAGGCAGCAGGAACCGCACGCATTTGGTGGAGAATCTGTAGAAGACATAGAATGTTCTAGTAGCCAACATGGTGAGAGAATATCCCAGAAACCACCCTTGTCCCCATTAGCTGGAAGAGGCCCTGCCCAGGCACTTGGGGTGACTGAGACCTGAGAAGGTTAACTGTGTTCAGTCACCTTTCCATCACTGTGGTAAAACACGCGAGATACTTGGCTTGTAAGGACCTATTTTGGCTCATGGCTTCAAAGGATGGATTAGTTCTTTGTACAATGCTGGACCCATGGCAGTACAGGGCATTGTGGCAGGCTGGTGCTGGAGAGGAAGGTGGTGATGTCGAGGTACCCAGGAGGCAAGAGAGAAGCAGAAGGGCCAGGTTCCTTCAAGGAAATGCCCCAGTGATGGAACTTCCTTCCACTAGCCCCAACTCCTAAAGTCCACCACTGTCCTATAGCACCAGAGGCTGAGGACCAAGCAAGCCTTCAACATATGGGCCTTTGCGGGGCAGAGGATCTAACACATAGCAAACATACCTGAAAAGTCTGGTCGGTGTTTCCCTGGTGGACCATGTCAGGGCCAGCCTAGAGGATACTCTTAGCTACCCCTGCATTCCCACACAAACCCAGCAG
Source organism: Mus caroli (assembly GCF_978045245.1). Classification (NCBI taxonomy): domain Eukaryota; kingdom Metazoa; phylum Chordata; class Mammalia; order Rodentia; family Muridae; genus Mus; species Mus caroli. The sequence continues at coordinate 117,181,218 of NW_028227265.1, read as the reverse complement.
GCACTGTGAGCATGTGGCTTGGGGCCCTAGGACATCCTACTGTCTTCCGGGATCCATGGTTCCAAGACATAGTGGGAAGCTCCCATCCCATACCTTCATGTGAGGGTGGGGTGAGAAGACAGGCAGGGCCACATTGCGCTAGCCCTGAGCAGGCTGCCCTGCTATCCCACCTACAGTGTGCCCTGGGTGAACCACTAGGCTCTTGGTACTGCATATTGTTTTCTATATGCAGAGTTATCTCTCCGTCCCCAGACAGTGTCCTGTGTGGTCCTAGAGTGGCCTACCCTTGGATCATGCCAAGTTGAATGGGGAGCATGTATATTGGTGCTGTCTATATGAGTTCTACTAACCACAATGGCATGTGGTGTCCACCCACAGGGGAGGGCCACTCTGCCAATGAGCCATCGCTGCATACATCAGATAATAATGTCTGCAATCCAGAATTCAGCCCATCAGCCCATGACTTGAGCAAGTTCCCTGTTTCTTCCTTGATCTGCACATCTCTAGGCTGAACACTTTCCTAACTGATATCTAAACTAAATATAGAGAGCCTGTCTAAATTTAGTACCACACATGAATCTCTCTATTCATCGCCAGTCTTTCCACTGCCAACCCCCTGCACCCCACTGGGATTTAATGATCAGACCTTGCGTGTGAGCTGCTGAGCCTTCCTGGAGCTAGAGGCTAGCACTGTGAGGAGGGAAGGAACAGAGAACAAGCCTCCCGCCCTGTATCCTGTGCCATGAATCACACTGGGAATCAGAAATGATCATGCCTGTTTGGAGAGGAGATGGCATGGTCCGGGGGTGCTGGTTTATTCCAGGAAGAAATGGAAATATTCATAGCTGAATGAATAGCCCAAAGTCACCTGTTAGTGTTGGGTCAGGAACTAATTACACGCTCCTTAGGGGAGAGCCCTGATCAGTCGTGGTGGGCTTTACAACCCTGCAAATAAGAAAGCTCAAGACTGCACAATGGAGAGATCTAGAAATGGCACTAAGCTCATGGTCCCTTGGGTTCACAGTCTCCTGACCTCTTTCTGCCTTACCTGCTGTGCTTAAGGTCCTGGTTCTCAGGGTCCAAGATGGCTGTTGGTGCCCCACCCATCAAATTCTGAGCAGCAGGACAGGGCATAAAAAGAGAGGTGAAAGCTATATTCCTGCCTTTTCAAAAGACTAAGAGGTCTACACAGCCTGTTCTACTTGAATTTCACTGGGAAACCTTGGTCAAATATCTGCACAGTGTGGCAAGGGACAAAAGGATATATTGCAACGGTCTGATTGGTCAAGAACCAGGGCTCAGTCAAGGCTGGTAAGAGGGACGTGGGTATTAGATAGTTAACTCTGCCTTCTTCCAGAAAAGAATTCCTAATCAGGGAGAGCATTTCACAGGCCCCAAGGAGCAGGGGTGGACGTGGGGTGGGAAGGTGGGGTGGGGGTGGGGATCTGGAGTTGCCTGAAGATGAATCTTTATGAGAAAATGGCGAGGGTGGGAGTGGGAGCCTGGCCACTCTAGTAGAGCAAGCAGGATCTGCTATTTCACAGAAAGATGAGTTGGGGTGTGGTCATCAGCTCTGCATCCCAGTGGGGTGTGGTCATCAGCTCTGCATCCCAGCCACCAGCTGGACCTGTGACCTGACCCCAGGCTATGCCGAGGAATGGGAGGCAGACATGAGAAGCAACTAATTCATCAGTTAAGTAGCACCAGTTAGGAAAGCTGGTGTAGGGGTGGCCTCTGGGCAGCGACCAAGGCCTTTTCAATGGAAGAGTGCATCTCCAACTACCCCACACGTGTGCTAGAACTCAAGGGAAACACCCTGCGAGGCTCTTGGTGTCACCACTGAAACACCCTGATGGGATGAGTTGCCGGTAGAAGAACAGCATTTATGGTGGACTCAGAAGCACAACAGCTGGGCACAGTGTTCCAGCCGAGGGAAGGACACAAACGTGGGTTCAAGGGACAGGGGGACCCCTCCAGGGACACAAAGGGGGCCGTGGGAGGGAGCTGGTACAGCCAGCCTTCCAGGGAAGGGTACATAGCTGCTGGATACGTCAGCCTCTTTCAGCCTCCACTCCTCATATCCACAGGGGCCTGAAGCCCAAGCTAGGGAGTGTGAGTGCTTGCCATTTTCCACAGAGTAAGCCTTCCTACCAGTGGGCACGGGGCCGCCAGCATGGAGCACTGGGTGAAAATGATATTGATCCCAAAGTCTCCTGGGCACCCTGGATGGCAGTGAGAAAGACAACACTTATGACTTCCACAGTGTGTGTGTGTGTGTGTGTGTGTGTGTGTGTGTGTGTGTGAGAGAGAGAGAGAGAGAGAGAGAGAGAGACAGAGACAGAGACAGAGAGAGACAAAGAGAGACAGAGAGAGACAGAGAGAGAGAGAGAGAGAGAGAGAGGGAGAGAGAGAGAGGGAGAGAAAGAGAGAGATCTATATAATATATCTATATCTATGTATATCTATCTATCTATCTATCTATCTATTTATATCTATATATGCAGTTTATTTTTAACAACTTTATGATCTTGAGTTTTAATGATAGTCCAGTTGGATAAGCAGCTAGGTCCTGAAAGTGTTAACATCTTAGTAAGGGATCCTCTCTAGGGGAACCAGATGACCTCCCATACTATCTCAGACTTTCCCTTCCACATGGGGCCAGATCCCTGGCACTTTCACACAAGCACCCTACTTGGCAACCCCCCAGTTCTGATGACACACCAGAAACTCCCTTTACTGAAAAGGAATCGGCACCTAGAAACAAATGGGAAGCACAGGTGTAATCCCAGCACTGGGAGGCAGGGGCATGATGATCTGCTTAAGTTAAGGCTAGCCTGGTCTACAGAGAATGTAGTAGGACAGCCTGGGCTACAAAGTGTGACCCAGTGTCAAAAAGATACCCCCCCCCCAGAAAACAAACAGAGGGGATTGATGGGTGGGCACAACCTGGCTGCCTTTACTGTCACCTGTTTGTCTTGAGCAAGGTTTGTTAGCTAGTGATTGGTTGAGACTCACCTTCTCCTTCTGGCAATGAGTTACCTTCCATGTATGGTCATGGTATACAGAAAACCTTTAGGTCAAATGTGGTCATGGAGGCAGCCTTTGGCTGAGCACTGCCAGAGTGTGACTTCAATCTGATTCTGCTCTGTGTGGTTCATTCCTCTGCCCTTGCATTTTTACTTGCTGCGTCTAATGCACTGATCTACACGGACATTAGCCAGTGAATGGTGGACAGTTGGCAAAGAGTTGTTCTCACCCTTGTAAGTCTCCCATCTTTTCTTTTAACTCATTTGCACTGACACCATTTGTGTCTGGTCTAGACTTCCAGAGATGTCACAGATCTATCTGTGGGGCCACATGACATTCTTTACTATCTATGGAGACTGCCTGTGGAGATTCAGTACCTTCTTTTAAAAATAATATCTGTTGTTGGGAGATGTGACTCGGCAGTTAAGAACAGGTTCTGTGTTAACCTAAGCTCAGTTTCCAGCACCACCGATGTCTAGGGGTTCACAGCTGCCTCTAACTCTGACTCTTGGGGATCCAGGACTGGATCTCTTCTGGACTCCTTGGACAGACAGACAGACAGACACACACACACACATCTAAAGATAAGATCTTCACCATTCTTGCCTATTCATTTTTCTGTGAGTCAGATTATCCTGCCCATTTCTGAAGACAGATATTTTCATGGAATTATTAATTTTCAGGTTAAGAGTGACAGCTAGACTCTAACTTCCACACTATCCTGCCAACATCCATTTTGTTTCTCATGCGTTCGGCATTACTCCCTGCCCTAAGATGCAGCCACAGCTTCCATGTGAACTTGCTTTCATGCTCGCTCTTGCATGTCCTCTGTTGCTATTGGAGTGCTTGCCTTCCAAACCCCTGCCTCAGGACGTGACTGGCAGGTCTTCTCAGACAGATGAAAGTTCTCCGTAGTTTACATCCTTGCATTTCCTGTGTGCTTCAGAGACCGAGACTCTCCCTCAGCCCTGCCTGAGCAGAAGCTTGCCTCCCTGGCTGTAGGTTCTACCCTTTTGCCAGCCATGCCTCAGCCTCCTCAAGGTCCAGTGGGAGCCTCACTGGCATATCCCGCCCAAGGCCTGAAGCCCACATGTGACCCAACATTCATTAAATCATGAATTTACTTAAATCGTTACAGATTATCTCTGTGATTATTCATTTATTTAGGAGTGGCTCTTGCGTGTGAGCCTTGTAGATGACAATGTGGCCCAGAAAGAAAAGGTGGCTGCTCAGGCTTGCTCAAAGTGACCCAGTGAGGTCTGCTGATTCATGATTTTTGATGGTGTGTCTGTCAACATGCGATTACACATAAAGAGAGAGTAAGGTGTCACTCCACAGGTGAGGGAGGGGGTTTCTTCTCTGTGTGTAGGAGAGATGGTGTGTTGCTGTGAATATTACATTTTTAATAGCGAACATTCAGGTCTGCTCATCAAAATTTACTTCCTGACTTGTGACATAATCTTTCTGCTCTGCAGGCCCAGGTCGTCACCCTGCAACTCGACAGGATCCCTTGGCCAGTGCAGTGGACATGAACCAGCTACAGCCCACTGTTCTCAGTTGCTAACGTGACAGTAGCATGGAGCCTGGCACTAGCTGTCAGGCTCATGTCACCAAGAACTGGCAGGATCTTCCCCACACCTTGCTTTGGTCCTCAACATACCTGGTGCAGATGGGGGAGGGAGCCAGACTCTCAAGACATTTGGATTTCCACTTGAAGTCGTGGTGTCTGCTTCACTTCACATGGGTTTCCAGCCTTGATGCCTGCCCCACGTTGGCTCCATCTTCTGCCACTGAGGCTGGATGTCTCAGAATGGGCTCCACACCCCATGGCTCACATCTGGCTCCCTAAATGGAGTCACATGACACAAAAGGCTCTGCGTAGGCTAGGAGAGGTTCATTGGCCACTGCTGCCTTTGATCTCCAACGCTATTCTCTGAAGACTGTCAAGGCACTGCCTTGCAGGAATTGGAAGAAGCAAGTCACATCATATCCAAGAGCAGAGACATTACATACATGCATAGAGATAACTTCATTATCTTATACTCTTGAGAGCCCAAAACCTGAGAATGATGCCACCCAGGTGGAGGCTGGGTCTTCTCACATCAATTAAGAGAATCAAGACAATCCCCCATGATTACTCCAGGTTACCCACTGGCTAACCTGGTCATGGAGAATCCCTTGCCCGGGGATTCTAGGTTGAATGATGTTGATGATAAAGACCAGTCGTCACACTGAGTCTCCTGGAGATACAGATTTGGAGGCCTCATAGGAAAGGCATCTAGTCCCTGGAGGCCTGCAAAGAGCAAGGAGTTCTGGGGCCTCTGTTTGGGCTGCCCTGAGGACAGCTGGACACAGTGGGAACTGCCTTGAAATGTGTGTCCAGGAGGCTGCTGGGAAATGACAGCAGCAACTGAGGACAAGTTCTAGAACCTGGACAAGAAGGTGGCTGGAAATGGAAATCAAACAATATGGGGTAGACCTCTCGTTACAGGTCTCCAGGGCTTGGGTGAGCTGACTGGCAACTGCTTCTGGGAACAAATTGCACTGGGAGACACTGTCACCACATCAGGACTATGCAGCTGGAGGGGACGAAGCGTTAGGTGTAGGAAGAGTCTAGTCTGCACCAGGTAGGAGCATCCCTGACATGGGAGACACAGGGAAAAGGACTCTGCATCCTCAGCTTTAGCCACAATGGAGTTGTGCCCTTCATTCTACCTGTCCCCACACCCTCCTGCTCCTGAGAAGAGAAAAATTCCCATTGTGATAAACTGTTTTCCTCCATGCCCCAGGCTCATCCTTCATGTTTAAGATTCTGACATCCCTGATGTCAGAATTCAGTGCTTCTCAAGAAGTTGGGCTCTGCTTCACCCTTGAACATCCAATCACCCAAGCATCCTTTTTTTCTGCTAAAATCCAAACTATTAGAAGAAGGCAATCCCAGCCAGCAGAGTACCAGGAGAGCAGCCTGGGTCTCCACTACTAACTACCATACACAGAACTTTGGCTGATTCCCTCGTGGAGTCCAAGGCCAGGGGCAGTGTCACAGGTCAGCATGTTCCCGAGAGCCCATTTGGATTACAAATTGCCACCGCCATAGAAGAAGGTGGTATCTACTTCAGAGAGCTTCATAGAGCAGCAGAAACTGGAAAACAGCTGTTTCCTGACAGGTAAAGTTGATGCTTTTGTGATGATCTCTGGGGAAGAGGGTCTTGGTATGTGTAGGCCATAGAATGTTCTGGATGCTGCTGGTTTCTGTAAGGACCCTGGTGTTGTGTTCACAGGACTTGCAGAAGTTGGGTTCACAGAGAATTGCCACGTGTTGTATTCTCCAGATGAGGAGGCCTAGGCTCAGGCAGACTTGCTCATGTTCTAGGAAATCTAATTCACAAGGGGAGAGGGCAGATTCACATGAGGGTTTCCTGATAGACTGGAAAATAGACCAATAAAGAATCAGAACTGGGCAACACAGGACCGTATAAAACAGGAAAGTTCAGGATTATGTTCAGTTGATTTTTTTTTTTTATTGTTTGCAATAGACTGAAGATCTGGTATGAATAGAGGTTTTTCTTGGTCTGCGCTGGATGAGAGAGTTTGGGATGTACGCTGATGTGGAAGCCATTTTCTGAATGGATGGGAAGGGATGCATTGATGAAAGAGGCAGACACTAAGGAGATACCATCTAAAGCCCTGTTTTGGGCTCCCTCTTCCAACTCGCTATGCTCGCCTCTGCACACAAAGCCCCACATGCACATGCTAAAGTGGGGGAATAAAAAAAACAGATGGTAACCAGGCATCCAAGGGGTGAGGTGGGCTGGAGGAAGCTCTCCCTGGAACAGCATTAAGGTGGAAAGTTAAGGCTGGTACCTCATGAAACAGTCACTATTTTCCTAGTTCTGGGTTCTGAAACATAGGAAACAGTTATTAGCAAGGGAAACACGGTACCCAGTGTGCTGGAGGCTATGGCGCTTCTGCTGCCATCTCCCAACCAAGGACATGTGACTTCTTGAATGCCATAACCTTTGACACTGTGGTTCCATGCTCAGGAATTTCTCCTAAGGGAAAAATATTATATTCATGAAAACAAGCATGGCAAAACACTTGTAAGAAAGGAGAAGAAACAGTGGTGCAGTGGTGAGGATGGCACCCCTCAGGACTTTAACAATATGGAAACCCTGCTGCACTATGTGTCGAGGGGCCAATGTGGCAGATGTGAATAGCATAGATCCTGACCGTAAAGAAGAAAGCAGGAGAAGGGGAACTGTTCTTCATATACTTGACGGTATTTTGAACTTGGGTCTGGGCTCGCTCTTTGGGCTTCCTGTGTGTCCTGTCTGTGGAGGGCAAGATTCCAGTGGCCATTAGGGTCTCCTGCCCCATGGACCCAGCCCACATGGCCCTCCATCTACATGTACAGAAGTGGGATAGCCAGCGTGCCAGGATAGGTGATATTGCCTAAGGGGAGGTTTAGGGACATGCCTTGTTGGTCTTGAAACGTGAGTAGCCCTTTGTGAGTCTGAGGAAGCCATCTATGCAGACCCTGGAAAAACAGGGCATTTCAGGCTAGGGCCTCGAGGCACCAGCTTCCCCAACAACTAGCAAGCTTGGAAATGGGCCCAAGTCTCCAGTGGGACAGCAGCCACTGCCACAACATGGCTGTAGTCCTGTCTCTGGAGCTGCCCTGCCCCTCAGGCTGGGGATGCTGAGCAAGGGTGCCACTCCAGACATTGCTTGGTGGTATATGTGTGTGAATGTGTGTATGTGAGAGAGAGAGAGAGAGAGAGAGTATGCATGTGTGTATATGTGAACATGTGTGTGAATGTGTAAATGTGTATGTGAGTGTGTGTGAGTGTATGTGAGTGTGTGAGAGTGTGTGAGAGTGTATGTGAGTGTGTATGAGTGTGTGAGTGTGTGTGAGAGTGTGTGTAAGTATATGAGTGTGTATGTGAGTATATGTGTGTGACTGTGTGAGTATATGTCAGTGTGTGCATATGTGTGTATGAGTGAGTGTGTGAGTGTGTATGTAAGTGTGAGTATGTGAGCATGTGTGTATGTGTGTGAGTATGTGAGTGTGTGAGTGTGTATGAGTGTGTGAGTGTATGTGAGTGTGCATGAGTGTGTGAGTGTGTGTGAGTGTGATTATGTGTGTGAGTGTGTATGTAAGTGTGAGTGTGTGAGCATGTGTGTGTGAGTGTATGTGAGTGTGTGTATTGTGTGAGTGTGTATGTGAGTATGTATGTGAGTGTGTGTGAGTGTGTGTGAGTGTGTATGTGAGTGAATGTGTGTATGTGAATATATGTGTGTGTGATTGTGAGTGTGAGTGTATATGTGTATGTGAGTATGAGGGTGTGTGAGTATGTGTGGGTGTGTGTATATCTGTGTGTGTTTCTCTCCCTTTCTCGAATGCTCTTGGACTAATAGTGCTGTTTTCTTTCATTTCTTTCCTTCCGCCAACATAGCTCCCACTAGTTGTTTCTATTCTTTTGGGTGACTAACCTAGGCTTTAACACAGGAATATGAATTTGTTGCTATGCAGGCAGAACCCCTCACCCACTCCACAGTGCCTCCGGAGCTCTACCCCTGGCCTCTGGATCCTCTGGCTAGTAGCACTATGCCATTTCATCTCCCCTTTCTCACCATCTAGCTGGCATTGCCTTCCTTCTTTGATAGCACACATTCTTCTGTGTTTTTTCTTTAATTGACATACATTGTGCAAATCAATGGGTTTTATAATGATGGTTTTGATCAATTGACTGTGTTCATCCCCATTGTTCCCCCTCTCCTCGTTTCTTTCCAAAATCCATTCCCCATGCTGTGTTTGTATGTGTGTATGCATGCATGTGTGTGTCCATGTGTGTATGTGCATGTATGTGTGTATGTCTCTGTGTGTGTCTATGTCTGTGTGTCTGTGTGTGTCTATGTCTGTGTGTCTGTGTGTGTCTGTCTGTGTCTGTAGGTGTGTGTGTCTGTTTGTGTGTGCATGCATGCAAGCATGCACATGTTTTGTATGTATGTGTCTGTTTATGTGTGTGTGTGTACTTCTCTCTATGTGTATGTGTGTGTCTGTATGTGTATGTCTGTGGGTGTGTTCATGTGTGTGCACACGTGTGAGCGTATACGCGCATATATCCTTACAGTTTCTCTGTAGATGAGCACTTGAGCTGATTCCTTGCCTTAACTATTGTAATCAGAGCTCCAATGAGCATACATGCTGGCCTGGATTTTCTAAGTGCACTTTGTGTCCTAGGCATTGGAAGATTGTCTGATGGGTCACAGCATCTTCTGTGCACAGTCATGCATTGTCAGCACATTGGAGACAATTCCCCATCTCTGGTGTCCCAGTGTCAGAGGACCCTGCTGTGGTCACTCCCTCTCCCCATTACTTCTCAGAGGTGCTGTCAGCCCTGCCCTCCCCTCCACTCTGCCTTGGCTCTGCTCTTTTACATTCTTATGCTTGCAGACCATCTGGGTCCTTCAATCCGCAGCCTCTCACCAAATCTGGAACCTCTCAGCTGCTCTATCTCACAAGACCTACCAATCCAACCCTACCCTGTACCTCCTCCAGGCCGGCCAGGTCCCTGTGAGAAACTCTGGCGTGGTGCTAGGAATCCCTTGACACTTGTACCTTCATTTCCCTTTGTGCATGCCACGTGATGTCCTCAGGCCTCTCTAATCCTGTGATCCATGACCTAACCACTGAGATAACCTACCTCTCACCACAACAGGGAAGCTTTTACTTTAATTATTAGATCTCTTTCAGAAGTTCTATGTGGCTGTTTTCCCGCTTTGGCTACAGCTGCCCTCGTATGCATATTTTATATTTTGCATTTGCAGAGACATAGTAAGACGGCATTCTTATTTGTATGCATACATCACCATTGCTAACATAATGGCATTTTTCTCCCATTTGACTCTTGTGTCCCTTTTCATCTCTCTGCTGCTGGGATTCTTGTCTGTTCCTCGATGCTGACCAACTTTGCCATTGTGCCTTTAAACTACTGATCACAGTTTCTAAAGTCTCTCGTGTCTTGTTCTGGGTCTTGTTCTGACCCAGGGTCTTCCTGAGTCTCATTCTCTTGGTAGCTTTATTTTCTAATGGTGACCCAGCCTGTCTGTCTTCCCTCTTCCCATTCTCCTCCCCCCACCCACCTTCTCTCTTTCCTTCCCCTCCCTCCCTTTCTTTCTTCCTTGACTTACCTGTTTTCTGTTGAACATGTGACCAGAGCCAGGCATGGTGGCAATGCCTATAACACAGCACTTGGGAGATGAAGGCAGGAGGATCAGGGGTTTGAGATCATTCTCAACTATGTAGCGAGTTAAAGGATTCCCTGGGCTGCATGATGCTGCCCTGGGCTGCATGATGCTGCTCTGGGCTACATGATGCTGCCCTGGGCTGCATGATGTCCCATCTCAACAAAGAAACAGATGTGAATAAACTCAATAACAAACACCAGCAACATCAAAGCTGGAATGGGGGGAAGCTGAATTAATGGTATGGATTCCCAAGAAGAGCACAGCCTCTAGTTGACTGGTGAACTTACCAAAGCTGAGTTTGGGCTATATTGTTCCTATGGTTACGCTCAGTGTACCCCCCACTTCAACTCTTCCCGCCATGCTAGAGGGAGAGGCATTTGGCAAAACCTGCTTTCTTCTGCGTCTCAGATCTTCGGTGTCCACCCTGTCCTGAGTGAGTGACCCCTGGCAATTTCCCTCAGACATGGCCACAGGCTAATCTTAACTGGGCAACTCCTCAACTGAGGCTCCCTCTTCACAGGTTGTGTCAAGTTGACAGTAAAAATGAGCCAGTTCAGTTTGTCTGTAAAGGTGATGTCGTGCTGGCCTCTGTGAAGGCTACAGAGGGCTCATGCCAGGTTTTATGACCAATGCACCCCCAGCATCCCCCTAGAGTTCTGTGCTGACCGATGCACCCCCAGCATCCCCCTAGAGTTCTGTGCTGACCGATGCACCCCCAGCATCCCCCCAGAGTTCTGTGCTGACCGATGCACCCCCAGCATCCCCCTAGAGTTCTGTGCTGACCGATGCACCCCCGCCATCCCCCTAGAGTTCTGTGCTGACCGATGCACCCCCAGCATCCCCCCAGAGTTCTGTGCTGATTGATGCACCCCACCATCCCTGTTGAAGTCCATGATGAGAAGACTGTCTATGAAGCTGCAATTTGCTTTCCTCTCCTCATTCTGAGGTTGGGATTCTCTTCACTCCTTAAAGCTCTTTGTGTGCATTGCACACTTTCAAACAGTTGAGATAGCCACTCTTGTTACATGTTTGTTCTTCACATCAGTAAAAACAAAGTGTTCTGCATTCTCTCCTTGAACTGCTGAGGGCTCACGCCAGGACTCTTGCAGCAAACGCTTGACTGGCATAGTCACTGATGCTCCTGAGTCTCTCAGACTGTGGTGGCATCATGTGCTTTCACCAGGAAGAGGCACTCTGGTCCTCCCCTGACTTTTGCAAAAGTCTCTCAGTGTCTTCATCTCTAACGATGTGTTATGATTGGCCGATGCCTCCTTATAAAAGAACAATATCTATTATGAGTTGCCTAAAAATGTCTTACTTGAGAGGCATCCTGTTTCCCTTGTTTAAAAAAAAATCAATAGAAAAGTTACAGTGAGTTCTGCGTTTGGCTTGTGAACTCTTCAGAAGGTTGATGGTTACATCAATTACTGGTGTGCAATCTATTCATGGTTGGTCTCCATATGGACCGTGGTCTTGATTCATAGTTTGTATTCACCTGTAGTTGAGTAATCTACACTATTCTTAAGAGGGTTATGTGGAGGAATGTCTGGGGTTCATAAAAGCATCTTTCTGTTGCCGTTATCCACAAACAATAGCCCAGTTAGACAATGGACCCTTAGCTTCTGGCTTTTCATCTCAGCATCTTGTCCTTGCTTTGTGTTATATTTTCACATGAAAACCAACCACTGTGTCTACCTGTGGCTATTTTATAAGCATCTGCTCAGTTGTACATGGAAGTATTTGATGCTTAGAAGTCAAATTGACTGGGATACCTCTACTGGCATGTCTTCCATTGTTACTTCATTGCCTTGATGTGCAATGTGTCATTTTAAATGATAGATTCAGGTTTCAACTAAGCCACGCTTGTTGGACCACACCGTTGAGTCTGTGTCTCTCTGTGTGTTTGGGTCTGTGACTCTTGTCCCTAACTCTACTGTTCATGCTCTGTCCTGAGTCATCACTTCAGACAGTGTTTTCTTCCTCCGCCATGTTCTCAGCTCATATTCGCTGCTCTGAAATTCTGCCTTTTTTGTCCTACGGGATTTAGAAGTTTTCATTTCTAGCCTTCGATCTTATCACTGTGTCTTTAAGCTGAGATCATAGGCCTCACATTGGCGCATGTTTCACAGCCAGTTCAAAGCAGGAGCATGCATCTCCACCTCCATCCTACAGTTGAGCTCTTTTCAAAACTAAGGTAATCCCCCTGGAATATTCTATTTATCCCTTTTGTATAGAAAAATATATCCATAGATGTCATGTGATAATTTTGTTCTTTTTCCCCCCTCTGTACACAGCCAGCCTTCCACCTCTGCAGGTTAGCATCTAATCATTTAACCACCCAATGAGAGGAAATATTGTAAAGAAGAAGAAGAAAAAAAAACTACATTGATTCTGAGCACAACCAGACATGTTCCCTGTCCTCATTGCCTAACACACCTTGTAAAGACACACAAGCCGCCCTTACCGCTCCAGGCACCACAGGTCACATACAGACGAGAGACGATGTGTTGGATTATAGGTCCCTAGTGCCATTTTCCAGAAGGGGTTTATGCCTCTGCAGATGCAGTGTCTGCAGAATCCAGAACAATGCACATCCCATCCACGGGTACAGGCATGATGACGTTTGCCGTGGACACATTAGCCTAGACATTGCTGCACATGTTTCCTCGATGCTCCTAATGTGTGCTTTCCAGCATCCTGATTTAAAAGCGCATGGTATTTGGAAACCTGACCATGTAGCAAGGGGAATGGGCAGGGAGGGGTGCCCATGACCTCTTTCTCTTCAGGATGGTTTGAGACACCCAGCCTCCCTTGTATCCACGCAGTGTGCTGTGTCTAGGCCCCTGCTCACTTCCATCTCTAGCTCCCAGTGGGATGCTTGCATTTTTAGGACCATCTCTGCACCATGGCCCTCATGCCTGGTCATGTGACCCAACAATCCTGGTACGTAATGGTGATGAGTTCTGAACAGGAGCTTCCCATCTCTCCTTCAGACTGTGGGCTCTCCCGGGTCTTCAGCCACACAGTGGCCACTCACATCTTAACAGTATGATGCTTTCCTGTGCCCCACTCGATATTCCACTGGGTAGCAGGTGCATGCTTATGCCAGCACATGGGAGCCAGATTCCCACTGGGAGCCCATGAAAAAGACTCCATGGTACCATGTGCTATTATTCTCTCTCAGGTAGCCAAAGTGGAGGATCACACCCTGGCAGGTTGGGGGATGCTTAAGCAGGGTAGGCTCTGTGTGCTGCCTCCCGGCCTTTGCTGATATAGAGGCACCAAGGCCAGAAAAATGGGAACTCTCCACACATACAAGAGTTAGGCTAGTCAGTGAATACTTCAGATGGCAGCTTGGGGCTCCAGAGACCCTCACACCCTGTGTTGCCAAATACCACAGCAGGTAGAACTAGGAAGAAGGTCTGCAGGGCACAGGCTTCTCCTCTTGAGGTGTTTGCTGATTCCTTTCTGGTAAAGCTGGGTGGTCTTAGAGAATGTGGCAAGGAACATTCCAAGGTCTGTGGAAAAGGAACGACTGCCCCCACGCCTTCCCCAGCCACCCCATCGGTGTTCCACTGATGAGATTGGTTGGGGACCCAAACAAGGTCTCCTATGTGAAGGGACCTCTAAGGTTAATGGGACTGAGATGCACATTCCGGGATTGTTATGTGCTACTCTCTTTGGGACCCAGACACACACAGGCTGGAACATCAGGGGAAGGAGCAGCTGCCTGCAGAGGTCTCCTGAGCAGAGCAGACTCACTCACCCAACAGTACCAGTGCCTCTCTGGCCAGCTTCCATTGTCCACTCAGGCAGGAATAGACACCAAATGCTGACAGATGAACATGCTTTTCCAGACATGTAACATTTGCAGAGGAACACACTCACATGTCTGAGAGCTAAGCCAGAACATCCATGTGAGGGCTCTACACTCTTGCTGCCAAAACCCCCTCCAGGAGGGTCTTCTGCAATCCTCATTAACTCTACAGCAGCTCAGAAGTCAGGGAGCCCAAGCTAGGGAGCAGCCCCTCAACACAAGCATTCAGAAGGTATCTACAAAGCAATGAGGATTCTGGGTAGTAGGCCAAAATGCAATAGACCCTTTGGCATCCTTCTAGGGCAAATTGAATGAGGATAGAAAACAATGGATGGTAGAAGTGTGTCTGAGAGTTTGGAGGGATGGGAGGATGTGTAGGCGGAAGAAGGTGTGGGTGGAAGGAAGAATGGTTGGGTTGCCAGATACTTAGACTGCATCATGGAGCAAGTTTTGTGGTAGAGAAAGGTCCCTAGATTGATCCAGTCACAGCTCTGCTAGCATACAGCCTGTGTCCCAGAGTTTCAGCTTTTGTGTGTGAGTAAGTAGGGCTGTGTCAGATGATTTCTAGAAGGTTCCTAGCTGACAGAATCATTCTGTGGCTAGGGGCTTCATTGCTATGCACGTCGAGTGTTGCAGTCATTAGAGTTGACATGAGGGCTAAACATTTAAGGAGTTCAGCTGGTATAGAAGATAGCCAGATGTGCCTGATTTAAATATGCATGTTTGACTGCTGTTTTTTTCCCAGGAATCTGAGATGTCAAAATTTGTGCACATAGTAGTTGTAAGCCTGCAGTGTCATGGTCCCGTCTACTTGTCATGCACAGTAGAGCTTTGAGGCGGTCAAGCTTGTTGGGGTGGGTATGGGGGAGGGGGTTGTTTCCTTGAATCTCCAAATTCCTAAAAAGTTCCATCCCGAGAAGGGCTTTGACTTCAAGTGTGGCAGGGCCACAGACTCAGATGGGGCCTTTAAGGGGGTGAGTCACTTTGCATCCAGGGACAGCTCTGAAATTCAGATGTGTGAAACTTCCTGTAGACAACTCATAGAGCAAGGAGCAAAGTAGCTGATGACCTTGGGTCCCACAGCCATCTGGGGACTAAAGGATGCCTATGGGACATTCTGTGAACAAGGATGAAGACTGCACAGACAAAGAAAACAAGGACTCCTTAATGCCAATGTGGGTTTGGCAGAGACTCCAAGGCAGTCAGATAGGAAGGTCTCATGAGGCCCTGCGTCACTGCTGGCCTGTGCACACTGGAGCCACTGACAAGAAGCAATGGTCCTATGTGGTGGTAAGGGTATATGTTTTACCTTCTAGGATTGGCTCTGGGGTGGAAAGGAGTACTGATGTCACTGAGGCTGCTGGGATGTGTGGTCTTGGTCATATGAGGTTAGCTGTTAAGAGCTTAGGTTGACCCCAGTTGTTATAAATGGCAGTTTGACATCCAAGTGACACTGGTTGGAAGAGAATGACAGTTCCCATGGCAAGTGAAGGGTCTCATGCCTTTCTTCAAGCTGCAGCTACTTATTGCTAGATTCTGTCTCTCGGTTTTCACTTGTGGCAGAGTAATGGATATCCCAACCCTTGGAATCAACAGGGCTCCCAACTCAGTCCACTCCTCAGTATATCTTCAAATAAAATCTTCTCAAGAGGAGGGGCTCACCGGGATCCAATCAAGGAGAGTGGGGCCTGTTCTATTGTGATGTAAATAAGCTCTGCTAATGGATTGCAGGTCATCTCTTAACAAAGAGCCTGGAGTCTGGAAGGTCCAGACACTGGGGGACAAAAGAGGATGCAGAGGTTCCAAGAAGGACTGAGGTAGCAAACCAGAGGGGAATACTCCCCCTGGAAAGATGAAGGCACCTCAGCCACCACAACCTCCATTAAGAAGGTCACCACATTCCTTGCAAATTTTGACTGATGGGTATGTGACATGTATGTGCACACATAAACATAGCTATGTATGTGCATGTGTGTATGTATGTTGGTGTGTCTGTCTCTGTGTGTATGTGCATGTGTGTCTGTCTGTGTTCTATGTATGTCTCTCTCTCTCTCTCTCTCTATATATATATATATATATATATATATATATATGTGTGTGTGTGTGTGTGTGTGTGTATATATATATATATATATATATATATATATATATATATATATATGCCTGTCTGTATGAGAGTGTATGTATATGTGTCTCTATGTGTGTGCATGTGTGTCTGTGTTTATCTGTATGACTGTATGTGTGTGTGTGTGTATGTGTGTGTGTAAGCCAGAGAACAACTTGTGTGGAGGTGTCTGTCGTATGTTAGGAGCCATCTACCTTGATTTTTGAGAAAGGATCTCGTATTGGCCAGAGGCTCGCCACTTCGGTGAAGCTGGCCAGTGAGCCCCAGGGATCTGCCTGTGTCTGCCTCTCCAGCACTGGGATTGCAGCCGCACTAAAAGCAGCCCTCACCAGACTTCCTTCATGGGTTCTAGGGGTTGAACTCAGGCCCTGAATCTTTGCATCAAGCCCTTTCCTGACTGAGCCACCTCCCTGGCCACTGATGGTATATGTCTTAAGGTAAATTGAGACTTGAATGAGCTATGACCAGCAGACAATGGACAGGAATATCTGTGACGCCCTCCCCACCCCCAAACAGATTCCACAATCAGGCAAACTCCAAAGGCAGCAGTGGAATTCATATGGGGGTGGGGTGGGGCTGCCTTGGAGTAATTGAAAGGACCAAGTCCTGGACAAGTGGAACAGATGTGGCCAATACGATGGTTTCCTGTATGGGATGTTGTCGCCCATGGCAGCATCACCTCAAGTTCCCCGAGGGAGCCCCATCCTGAGCTTCATCCCCGCAGGGCTCTCCCTGATGTTCCTGAGCTGCTGCAGCCCTGCTGGGGGGTCACTGGGCTTTCAGTATCTCACACATAAGCAGCTCTGTGGCCTCTTACCTTCCCTTGGAGGCTGGAGACCCCAAGTGCTCTGGGATGACTCTGAGCCTCTCTCTCTTTGTACTGCACACCTTCCCAAGTCAGGCTTTCCCTTTAGTTTTCACACCACTGGGGGCAGCATGGCTGAAGTAGGGATGTCCCAGATACAAACAGAGGGACAGAGGCAGAGTCCTGCCTGCCTCACTCAGCTGGACGATGCCTGGCAATCCAGGGTAACAGAACTGCTCTAAAATAAGAGGAAGCATACTGGACAAGTGGGGGGGGGGGAGTATAGGGGGGTGGGGAGGAATCCATCCGCATCTCACTGGTGCTGTGTGGGCAAGAGGGGGGAAGGGATCCATCTGCCTCTCACTGGTGCCCTGTGGAGCTGCTCTATGCTTACCTTGTCTCTGCCTACATGGGTGACATTCCTAAGGCAGAGCATCCTCAAAAGAAAGTCCTAAGAAAAGTCACTGGTGACTTTTTACTTGAAATGAAACCAGAAAGAGACTGCTTCTGGCGGAGGTGCTGGTCCGAGCCCAACTTCCACCTCTTGAAAGAGTAGAACTAGCCACATCAAAGTGGCTTGGATGTTTCAGGGCACAGGGGAGTACTTCCTCCCACAGCTGCCTCAGAGAGCACGCGTCATGCCACCCAGCATGGTGAAGTCCTCGTGGCTGCAAGGTGAAGTACAGGTATCTAGTGAAGTTTAGGTTTCAGATAAGAGTGAGTCTGTCTAGTGTAAGCCTGCCCTGAGGGACTCGTGGCTGCTCTATGCATGCTCTAACAACCCTCAACGCCAAGGCTCTATCAGGAGCTGTCCTGTGTCACCACAACAGGTCAAACAGTTCCATGTGAGGTTTATTGTAAGAGAGAGAAGGGGCAAGGTGATGGCAGAAAGAGAAGGGGGGAAGAGAAAGAGAGATGGGGGGTCCTTCATCACAAGAAAAGGTGGCAGATGAGCCAAGTGTATTCTGGGAATATGGTGACTGTTGCCTTGGCAACAGGTGTGCAGGTCCCACATATGTGATGTCACTGGTTCAGAGGTCCTGATACCAACACTATGACCCATGAGAGAGGCTTGGGGAGTCACTGGGAGCCTGCTTCCCCTCAGCAGCTCTCCAAGAAGCCCAGAAAGGTTGGGTGGCTTTGGCTCCAAGTCTTCCTAAATTCCTATGAAAAGCCTCAGTGATGGAAAGATGCAGGGTGCAGATGGGGTGGGGGAAGGGGAGGAGAGGTAGGTGATTAAAGGGCCCTAGGCTCTTTGATTTATGGTTTGTGCATAGAGATTTGAAGAGCGAGATAGTCTGATGTGTGTTAATTGTACAATGACTGATTGTTCAAAGGCTAATGACAGAGATGAATGCCCGTAAATATCTCTCTGAGCAAAAGCTTCAAAAGTGATTAAACTCTGCCTGGATTCTCAACAATGGCACAGAGCTAAGGAGAGGAAAAAGGGTTCTTAAGATAAAGGCGTACTCAGAACTTGGTCCTCCACCATGATGAGTCTGCCCAGCATTCCACAGTGACTCCCAGCACTTCCCCTGATACCCTGCTCTTTCAGGCATTCCTTTGTGAAAAAAATCTCTGGAACTCTCTTTGCAGCAGGGATTGAGGTACAGAATGGGGAAGACATAGGAGGTTCCACTTCCAAGATACTGACCCAGGAAACCCAGCTTTCCAGATGACAGGTTGGGAAACACTCACATAGAGGGACAGACAGACATCTGGAGCCATGAGAAGGACCTGAGCATGCACGCGTATGTAGGGTTAGCATCATCCCACAGCTGTGGGGAAAGGAAGAAGCTAGCAGACTCAGGGTGGGGATCCTGGAAGTCCTATGTGGCTGTTTTGAGAGATGGTAAAGATCATTGCTGTGTTTTATTTGAGCACATGGTCTAATCTCACTCCAAGGCAGACCCCTACAATAAACCTCGTGGACCACATCCCACCGGGTAACCATCTGGACCTTCCTTTTAAAAGCCATCCCTTTTGAGCAGACTGCATCTGGGCCGTTCCAGAGAATCCTATAAGCTACTAATGGAAATGAAGGGAAGGGAAGGGAAGGGTAGGGACTGGAGCTTCCTGGGTGGCTCCGACCCCACCTTTGTGTGTTCAAAGCATGAATGGCAGTGGCCACTTGTGTTGAAGCTCAATGTGACTGGGATCACAGCTGTTGAAAATCTGGTTTTGGCATCTTATGATATGCCCATCTGAAATACCCAAGAAACTGGCATGCCCACCAACAGTCCATTGAGAGCACTCAGCCCGTGACTCAGCGTGCCCACTGACGGCCCCTTACACATGTGTATGAATTTTTGATACACATCCCCAACAGTCACCCCCAAGTCATCAGTCATGTGACCAGATCCCCCAAGCCATCAGTCATGTGACCAGATCCCCCAAGCCATCAGTCATGTGACCAGATCCCCCAAGCCATCAGTCATGTGACCAGATCCCCCAAGCCATCAGTCATGTGACCAGATCCCCCCCCGTCATCAGTCATGTGACCAGATCCCTAGCATGCACTTGCTCGCGTGTCCCAGGGCTGGGGACATCATTGTGCAATGACATATTTGAGCCTCTGAGTTCTACTTTACTAAAAAAGCACAGCTAGCAATCTTCCAAGTATTAATTAGTTTGTAAGCAGTTTATAATTTATAACATGTATATAAGAATTCAGCTCAGAATAACTATGAATTTATCTGTCTTTTATTTACTGGGTTGTTTTTTTTTCTTTTTATTATTATTATCTGGCACCTCTTTCGTTCAGCAATTAGAATATAAACTTCAAGGCAAAGAGTATATATTAATAATTGTAATTACGTTTAGGAAAAATTAAAGCCAAGTGAAAACAAATGGCTGTGGCTTTGGAAGGAAATTTACTTCTTTGTTGTTGAGCTGGCGTGGAGTCATTAAGAATTACAGATTGTTCACAGCCCTCGACACGCTGTCCTAATGTGGTTGAAAACATGAGGAGGAAGAATAAGTATAAGGACGCCCCAACACCGCCCGTGCGCTGAACATCTGTTTTCCACCTAATGTCTAATGTCTGCAAACACTGAGTGTGCTCCAGCCAGTTGGTGAGAAACCAGAGTTGGCGTGCCGCAGTTTTGTGTCTCTGTTTCCTGTCAACACACCGACAACATAGTCTTTCTGGGGCCATTGGAAGCCGGTTAAATGGCAGCTGTATGTTTAGGAAAGAGAGGTGGTCCTGGGAGAGGTAGTCAGAACCCCCAACCCCTTGCAATCTTCCTGATTATTCCCCTTGGGGATGGATGTAACTGTGGCTTCGTAGAAGACCCCACAGAGGCCCTGAGTGGACCACAGTTCTTCTGAGGAGGAAATGGTAGCCTCAGTGTCCAGAAAGCATATGCCGGCATTGCCAGAGTTGAAGGTTTTTTTCTCTGTGTGGGTGAAGCTCATGGGAGAGGGTGCATGTTTCTCACTTGATGGAAATCTAAATGACCTGCAAACGCTCATCTCGGTGAGACAATGGATGGCCACCTGGGACACAGAGAGATGGCTGTGGTCAGTGACCACCATAGACCATGCAGAAGACCATGATAGGGGCTGGGATGTGGTTTTAGTTCTGCTGTCCTTGGTGATGACAGCATCTCCCCAGGAGGATCACTGTCCCCTCTGTGCTTCAGTGCCCTTACTGTTAGGGTTAGACATGAGGTGTCCCCACAGGCTCAGGTGTCAAATGATTGGTCCCCAGTTGGTGGTGCTCTTTTAAGAGACAGTGTCTAGTTGAAGAAAGTATATCACTGCCAGGCGTGGTAGTGCACGCCTTTAATCCCAGCACTCGGGAGGCAGAGGCAGGCAGATTTCTGAGTTCGAGGCCAGCCTGGGCTACAGAGTGAGTTCCAGGACAGCCAGGGCTAGACAGAGAAACCCTGTCTCAAAAAAAAAAAAAAAAAAAAAAAAGTGCATCACTTGGGGGCAGGCTTTCAAAAGTTATACCCAGGTCCCTTCCCCTTTACCCCCCTCCCTCCTTGTCCTTCTTTCCCTTCCACCTTCCCTCCCTCCTTTCTTCCCTCCTCCCCTCCCTCCGTTCCATCTTTCCTCCTCCTCTCCCTTCCTTCCTCTCTACTCCTGCCATCATGATGTTCTGCCTCACAGGAACCAAGGACTGTAGAAAATGAGCCAAAATAAATCTTCCTCCTCAGTTGTTTCCCTCGGTGTTTGATCACAGCAACCACATAAGCCGTGTTTGAGTGGGCTGACCCACAGAACAAGGGGCTGGAAGGCCACCTTTTCTATCTCTTATGTTTCTGAATTCTCAGTTTCACGGACGCAAAGATTTATTCTAAGCTCAAAACACTGGGGCTGGGTCTGATCAATCTCTCTGCACAACTAGAATTTTGAATTTAGAGCAAGTGTGCCCCTGTGGCCAGGCCCTAGGAACTCCTCATGCACATGACTCAGGACAGATAGAAGACATGGGCTGTGCACACAGACCTTGGAGTTCACTACTGTACACTACTGTACAGTAGTTCTTACACACAGAGGATCCCCTCAATGCATAGTTGGTCCTATTACAAAGAAATAAACTGGAAATGACAATGAAATTAAGCTGACTTTGGTTGCAGAGTAGAAAAGAAAAAAAATCATTTTTAAAGCCGCAACAGTTGTTACACGGTATTATATTTTAAAAACCCTTAAGAGGGTCTAGTTAATTAATTTCCACATTGTTACACTTTCTTTAATAGTGTCCCAAAATACCTCGCGGTGATTAATCATGATTGGAATTTTTTATCAGTCACGATCTAATACATTTTTTCCCAAAAGAAGATTTTTGTTGCACGTTAAAATAACTCTGTTTGAGTGCTTTAATTGTAGATCTTAATCTTGTTTGGAAATAAAATCTTCATCCAATTCAAAGTCAGACAAAGTTAGTGCCTCTGCCTAAAGAAAGCTCTTCCAACTTTGCCTGGAACTCGCTCATTCACTCCCTCACTCTCTCTCCTCTGCCGATCCCTGCCGTCTCATTTCATATGCTTTAATGAGTAATTGTTTTCCACGGTTTCTAAGAGTTTCTCTCCCCAATATTTCATTCCAGAATAAAAGGTAATGACCCATAAATTCTTAATGCCATATTTTTATAGCCAGTAAATTAGTCTTTAATGGGTTCAATAAGTTCTGTGATGTATGTCATTAATTGTTAATGGTGTTTTAACTAGATAATTGTTATGAAGGGCTGTTTGTCACCGTGCTGGTGAATGACGGGTCCACACCATTTGTTCTGCTTCACAACGCTCTGCTCATTGTATCTGGCTTTGTGTGCTGAGAGCAGATGGGACGAAGCCACTGACAGGAGGGTCAGCCCTCGGGGTCCGTTAGCCGGTGGTCCTTCAGGCTGGATAATAAGCCGCCATGGAACTCAGTCGTGGAAAGGGCTCCCTCCTCACTATGACCCGTGCTTTCATGTGTCCTTTGGGCTACTTGACAGACAGCCACTGTGTATTGTGGCTGTGATACTTGGTCTCATGTCACCCAGGATAAGCCCGGGGCACTCAGTCATTTAATTGATAGTGAAGCTCCAAGCTGCTGAGAAGGCAGCTTCCACATGCTAATGTCAACATCCCTGTGATCTGGCTAACATGAGTGAGTGACTCCAGCATGTCCGTCCACCAGGGCAGAACGTGGGCTTTCCCAGAGGGGACGGTGCTAGACCCACAACCTCTGCATTAACTCCTGCTTGCCTGCCCTTGGGCTGCACCCCTGCCAGCCTCCACTCAGGCATCCAACTCAAAGGAACTGCCAGTTGTATTTGGGTTCAACTGGGCTAGCTCCACACTGCAGGCTGGGCCCCTGTCTGTGCCTGCCTCCCACCCTTGCCCCTTTAGTCAGACTTCATGCTCTGCTAATGAGCAAAGTCAGGAAGTGAAAGGGCACACCTCTTCTCTCCTCTTTGGCCTAGCTACCATTGGCCAAAGCAGATCACATGATAAGTTGCCAAGCCCTGGACAGGGACATCACTTGGACCCAGTGAAAAGAGCTACAGGGTTATAGTGCAAAAATGGATTTGGGGGGATATGTAAAACTTGATTCCACTCCATCTCCCCCTCCAAGAAGGGCAGGGGACACGGCCTAGATGTCTTTTCTTTTTCTTTTTTTTTCTTTTCTTTCTTTCTTTCTTTCTTTTTGTTTTTTCTTTTTTCTTTCTTACTTTCTTTCTTTCTTTTTTTTGTTTTGTTTTGTTTTGTTTTTTTGTTTTTTGTTTTTTGAGTCAGGGTTTCTCTGTCTAGCCCTGGCTGTCCTGGAACTCACTTTGCAGACCAGGCTGGCCTCGAACTCAGAAATCCGCCTGCCTCTGCCTCCCGAGTGCTGGGATTAAAGGCGTGCGCCAGCACGCCCAGCCTAGATGTCCTCATGGCCTTTCCATCCCTCTCACTCTGGGATAGAGGAACTAGCAACACCAGGTTTACTAATTGCTTCTTCAGGATTAACTTTCCTGAGCTACCTCAGCCAGCACTTTTGGAAACCATAACAGGACTGACTAAGGCTGTAAGCCTCCTCCTCTGTCGCTCCTGCCTTGTGCACTCTCACGGGTGCATTTGCCTTTCCATTTAGGCAACTGCACACAAGCTGGAGTCGGGTGCTCGTTCTAACATATATATTTAATTTTTTTTAAATATAGCATTTTAGGAAGTTCCTCCCAAGCCTGCACTTGCAACTCTTCCATTGCCAGCCCTCCCTCACCCCTGAGCAGTCATCCTGAAGCCTTTGTATTTGTGGAGACAATGAGCAAGGGTGTCTCCTCCGCATCAATACACCCGGGACCAGTCTGTACAGGCTATGTCCACAGCTCCCAGCAGAAACCATGGTTAGAGTTTCATGGAGATGTGGGCATCTCAAATGGCCAGGCGAGGCAACCACAGCTTGCCAGGAAAGGTGTTTGAACAGTGACAGGAAAAGGCAGGTGCCTTGAAGGAGGCAAGCCAAGCCCAGCTCAGTAGACACCCAGGCAAAATCAGGGTGCACAGGCACCAGAACTGTGAGCATCTGTCTAATCCTGCAAAATCACCCTTAGAAACAAATACGAACACACACAGGCAAACCACACTACATATGGACATATATGTGCATACAACCCACTCATGTGAAAGCATATATACCACATACTACAAAAGTGCATACACATACACCATACTGCACATGCATACACACCACACATAACCCATACCACACGCACAACACACACACACACACACACACACACACACACACACATACTTTCAAAGGCTTCCAGACAGCTGCACAGCCTGCAGGTTAGGCAACCTACAACCTCAAGGATGCTGAAGTCTATCTATGGCTCACAACTCTCTATGAAGCAAAAGTCACACGTCAGCCGAGCTCTGGAGTATATGAAACTACAAATGAATCTATCTAGAATTGCAGCTCTCTCTGTGTGGTTCTGCCTTGAATCTATTCTGTCTTACCAAACGAAGTGTCTGTCTCTTCACCCAAAACCACATGGTTGTAAGTGCTTTCTGCTTTATAATGAGTCTTGAAATCAGGCAGAGTGGGTCCTTCAGCTCAGTTCCTGAGTCTAAGAAAGCCACGTCCCAGGGACTCACTCTTTTGTAAACACTAAAGAAGTTTTGGTCATTTAGGAACACTAAACATTTAAGACAGTCCACACTAGACAGACAGAAGGCTGGAAGGAAATCCAGCCCCCCCCCCAAAAAAAAGAATTAAGTAGAACGAACTTCAGAAGTGAATGAGAAATATAAATATAATCATTGGTTTGCAAACCCTCTCAGGCAGGACTCACTTTGATATTAGCCATCCTTAATCCACATGCAGAAATATCTAAAGGAATGTGGGGGGATGCATTCGTGGTGTATGTGTGTGTGTGTGTGTGTGTGTGTGTGTGTGTGTGTGTGTGTGTGTGTGCATTTGTATGTGTTAGGGGTGCATACATGCACATCATCCATGTAGAGTCAGAGAACAATCTCAGGCACTTTCTACCTTGTGTTCAGGAATCTTGTCATTCAAACCAGGCCTTTGAGCATCCAGGGGTCTGCCTGTCTCCACACCCTTCTCACTGTTGTAGGGAGGGAATATAGGTAAATGTTACCACACCATCTTTTTAAAATATGGTTTCTAGATTTCCAGACTCAGGTCCTCCTGTGTTAAGGCAACACTCTAATTGCCTGAGCCATCTCTCCAGCTCTCCAGTTATTAAATATTAGTAACTCTAGGGGCTGGAGAGATTATTTCAGTAAACAGCCTCAGCTGCTCTTGCAGAGGACTTGGGTTTGTCCCCAGCACACACATGGTGACTCACAACCATTTGTGACTCCAGTTCTGGGGGATCTGATGACCTCTTCTGATCTTCACAGGCTCCTGAACACACACACAGAACACATAAATGCACACATATGTACATAAAGTAAAAATACCTTCTAAAAAAGATTGCTAAATAGGCTAGATGTTGTGGTAAATGCCTTTAATCCTAGCATTCGGGAGAGGCATAATCAGAGGCAGATGGATCTCTATGTGTTCTAGGCTAGCCTGGTCTTTATAGCCAGTTCTAAGCCAAGCAAGGATACATAGTGAAACAGTGTTTCAAAAAAAGATTAATAACAATTATAACATAGTAACAATTATAACATACAAATATGAAGTGGGCTTCCAGGATACTCATATGTCAGTTATAATTGCTAAAATAAGAGAGGACAGATAAAGAAGAGAGAAGGGGAGGGAAGGAGAGAGAGAGAGAGAGAGAGAGAGAGAGAGAGGTTGTTTGAGGTTTGTGTCTAAATGGAGAATGGTCAAATCATGCGGTATAGTGTTTCCTTCAGAATATTCCCTTCTGTCTCTGCAAACCACTAGCTAGGGATATCAGAGCCCACGCAGAGTCGGACCATGATCCACACAGTGCTTAATAGTCTAGCCCACTGTCTTCACTTACCTGAAACGATTGCTGGAGGTTCAAGTTCATATGCTATACCTTTAACCCTCTTACATTACAAAGTTCTGTATTTTTTCGATATTCATGAACTTAGACAACACTCACCAGTAACCCTATCATGCCTTCCAATATCCCCTAAGGAAACCCACAGTCACTAGCAGTCAATGACCACGTCCCTCATTTCCTGCCTTTATTCCCATAGATTGTTTTTGTTTGTGTGGATTGGCTTATTTTAGACATTTCATGTAAATGGAAACCTACAATACATGAAGGTTATAAAGTTCACCATTTGTAGTGATTATCAATACTGTATTCACATTTATAGCAGCATAATACTCCATTTGCATGGCTGTACCGAAGTTGATTTATCTATTCATTAATTCATTCATAAGTGTTTGGCTTACTTCCACTTGGGGTTATTAGATACAACTTTGTCTTAGATAAATGTACATAGATTATTTTGCATAGACACGTTTTCTAATTCTACTGATTATGCACATAGGTGTAAACTTTCTGGGTCATATAAGTTGATATTTAAATTCTTGAGAATCTACCAGGCTGCTTCCCACAGCAGCCGACTCATCTGGAATTCCCATCAGCCAAGAACCAGGCTACAGATTTTCTCATCTGCATCAGGACTTCCTTTAAACTCTGCTGCATCCAATGGATTTGAAGTCTCACCTCATTGCAGATTTGACTTGAATTTTCCTCTTGACCAATGATGTTCTGAGTATTGTTGCATCTTCGTGTACTTGTTCTTTGAGTATGTTTTTGAGGAATTCCTACTCAAATCCTTTGATCATTTAAAACTGGATTATTGGTCCTTTAATTACTGAATTGCAAGAACACTTTACGTATTCAGAGACAAGGCCCTTACCAGGTATATCATTTGAAAATCCTGTTTTGTAACCTGGATTGAGTTTTTTGGTGCTGTCCTTTCTACTTTATTTACTTTTTCCTTTTGTAGATTGCATTTTCCATGCCACATCTAAGAGCCTGTCAGCTAACAGAGAGTGAAAACTGTTGATGCCCCAGTTTTCTCTCAAGAGCAAACCACCTCTGCCTTTCGCCGAGGTCTTTTATCAGGTTGCTCTGTGGTGAGAGACAAAGTCTGCTGCATTTGTTAGCATGTGATCTCAACCAGTCCGACACGTTTCAGTCTGTTTCCAACTATTTTCTAAAAGATGGTTCTTTCCCTTTGACTTGCCTGGGCACCCTGGGTGAGGGTCAACTTTAACTAAGAATGTTGGTCTGTTTCCAGACTCTCCTTCCTTTCCACTGACTTGAGTTTACGTTCTGGGACAGGTGCAGGTTGTCTGCTTTTGTTCTGTTGGAAGTTTGGTTTGGTTTGGTTATGTATATAAGTGCTCTGTCTTTCTGTATGTCTGCACACCAGAAGAGGACATCAGGTCTCATTACAGATGGTTGCAAGCCACCATGTGGGCGCTGGGACTGTGGAAAGTTTTGAGATAGAGACCCTTCATCAAGGCACCATGGTTACTTGGTCCCTCTGCTCTTCCATAGGATATGACTCACCTCAGCATGCATGGAAAGAATTCAGCTGATTCCCCTGCCCAAGACAGTGTCTCACTGTGTGATCCATGGAGAAATGCTCCTGCTGTAGCCTTCCAAATCCTGGGATTACAGCCATATGCCACGAGGCCCAGCCAGCCAGGGATGTTGTTCAATGTTACACTGAACCCGAGGCCTTTCCAATCTCAGCATTGTTTCTTCTTCTAATCTGCCAACATGAGACATATTTTATTTATGTTTTGTTTAATTCCTTTCCATGGTAACCTGAAGTTTGCAGCACATAAATGACACTTGTTTTGTAAAATTTATTCCCAGATATATTAATTTTGCTGCTATTATGAACATGATTGGATTTAGATTTCATTGTTAGACTCTTTGTTGCTGGTTGTCACAAAGCTGATACAATTAGTACTTGTATAATAATCTTGTGTCTTGTAACACAATACATACATTGGTCCTAGTACTGATGTGTATTTGTGTGTGTGCATGTGTGTGTTTCTTGGATTATATGTGCAAAATCAGGCCATGTGTGAATGGACAGTATTTTATTTCTTCCCTTACAATATGAACATCTTTCTTGCCCACTTGCTTTGGCTGGCATCTCCAGAGTGGTGCTGAGAGGAAAGCAGACAGCACTCGACCCTCCGCCTTGCTCCTGATCTTGGGGGAAGTGTTGGGTTTTGCTTCTGAGATTTCTCCCTCTCTGATTGAGGACATTCTTTCTATCCTGAATGTCTTGGGTGCTGTTATTGGAAACGGTGTGGGAGCTTGTTGGATGATTGACCCACCGACCTGCTTCTTGAAAATTCTTGTGAATCAACCCATTTCCACGAGTCCAGTCTTTCCTCCTCTTGTAATGCCCTCATCTGGCTACTGTGACAGAGTAACAGTCACAAGGAACAAACTAAAGATTAAATACCTCACCTCCTCTGTGCCTTTTAATCTATAGAATCAACCCTGAAAACCATTTGGTCTTTGTGGAAAACTTGATCAGCTTATCAGCCACGTGTTACTTGCTGGTAGCAATGTTCTGGTGCTGACCTTAGTGATTTAAGTCTTTTATATAAATTTTTAGCATTCTGAATTTTCTCAGTAACATCAGTCTTTTAAGATAAACAATTATCTTCTCTGCTAATTTTCTTCATGTTTTAACTCTTGATTTCATTCATTTCTACCTTAATTTTTAAAAATTTCTTCTTGGTTTTCTTTTATTGAGAAAAATGTTTATGTAGCACTGACTGGCTGGCCTTGAACTCCTGACCATTCTTTCCCCAACTCCCTGGTTCTAGGAAACAGTCACAGCCTCCACGCACTGCTCTACTCTAACCTTCAGCTCTTTTCCCTGTGGTTTGTTTTGTATCACTTTTTCTTTATTCCCCAGCATCCTACTGTGCAAAGTGGTTCGCTGGCCACCTTCCCCTGATAAGGGTGCATGTTGGTGGGATATAGGCTATGGTGAGCACTTCTTACTCCACCCTGTGGGTTTCTTCACGTTGTGTTGCTTTGGCTCCCATAAAAGCACTTCTTTCCTTTGAGATGTCTCCAAAACAACTTGACCCATCAATGTTCTAGAGGGGCGGAGGTTCGCTCCCACTACTTTTTTTTTTTTTTTTTTTTTTTTTTTTTTGAGACAGGGTTTCTCTGTATAGCCCTGGCTGTCCTGGAACTCACTTTGTAGACCAGGCTGGCCTCGAACTCAGAAATCCGCCTGCCTCTGCCTCCCGAGTGCTGGGATTAAAGGAGTGCGCCACCACGCCCAGCGCTCCCACTACTTTTATTCCTGGCATTTCTTCTGTTGCCGATGTTTAATTTCATGATATACTTCTGATCCTCACAACTGTGTGAAGACAGGCTTCCTGGAAGCCACTCCACTCCATAGTCTACTCCCCCTCAGGAGAGCAGGTCTGACTGCTGCTGAGGCATGGTGCTGGGGCTGTCGGTCAGCACAGGCTCTTTTGGCCTGTCTCAGATTTCCTGTTTCTCTATTAACCATGTGTAGTGTTCCTGCCACTATGCAAAGTGGGTGCTGTAGTCTTGTTGGGCACTGTGAGTTTGCCCTCCCTGCCTTCTTTTCTGTCCCCATTGTCACTTCATGTACTCCATGCTACTTCAGCTGTTCCTTTCTCTGGGAAGACTGACCCACTAGTCATCATAAATTGCCTCCTTTGTATAGTGACAATATTAAGTGTATTTTAAATACGACTGTGGAACCTCTTTTGTTGTTGTTGTTGTTGTTACTGTCTGGTTAGTATATCCTTTTTATCTTTATCCTTTCAACTTACTTGTGGGGACTAACGTGTTTCATTCCCTTGGGAAGGATTTTCCTAGCCATTCCTTCAAATATTTGCCCCTCCTATTTGTGTCTTGACCTGAGACTCCATTGCACAGGAGCTGGTGCGTTCCAGAGGTTCTGTGCGTAACATTCTTACTTCTTGGTGTTTCTAGAGTGGACAACCTGGTGCCATGTTGCTCTAAGGCCAATGGGTGTCTAGTTCTGTTTTGATTTTGTTTTCTTCCTCCTCAGACCTGCTGTCGAGAACTTCCTTGAATTGTTTGTTTGTTTGTTTCAGTTATTGTACTTTAGCCCCAAGTTTCTAGTTGTCTTTTTTTTTGTTTTGTTTTGTTTTGTTTTTTGTTTTTTAGTAGCTCTTGTATCTGTTCTGACAGCTTCTGTGTGGTGAGATGTTCTCGAACTTCTCATTCATTCTGTAGACACTGAAGTGTGTGTGGCTGTGCAAATTGCTAGATGTTCCACCCTTGAAACATGGCAAGCACCCCAGGGAATCACCACTTGGGAAGGTGTGTGTTCTTAGACTAAGGTGGGTTGCTCTTGTTCTTATTATAGTCGTTATTCTCTTCCTGTCTCTCCTCCCACTCTAGGACACAACTAAAAACAGACTGACTTGAGGTTTATCCCATGTCTTGGCTTCCTTGGAGACAGTTCCTCTAGCCTGCTTTCCCCATTCTGTGTAAGGAACACACTTCCTCTTGTGTGTGTGTGTCTGTGTCTGTATGTATATATTTGTGTGTGTTTATGTGTAGCCATGTGAATATGTTTACATCTATGTATATTTATGTGAATGTGTATATGTGTGTGTCCATGTGAATGTGTATGTGTCTGTGTATAGCCATGTGTATGTGTGTGTGTATATATATGTGTGTGTGTGTATAGATAGATAGATAGATAGATAGATAGATAGATAGATAGATAGATAGATATATTTGTGTGTGTGTGTGTGTGTATCTATATGTACTCCAGTCTAGTCCCAACACATGACCTAGGAGGCTACTGACCATCAACAGGAATTACACCACTTAATCCACTAGAAGTTCCTCTTCTAAATACATCAGTATTACTTCTGGCATCAGGAGTTATCAATCACCCAAGCTCATCACAGCCTAATAGAAGGAAAATGAAACCACAAACAAAGCCCTATTCAATACAATTATTCTGTGTATCTCTGTGTGAGTGTGCTTGCATGTCTGTGTGTTTGTGTGTATATGTATCTGTGTGTCCGTGTATACATGTGCATATGTTGGTATGTTTGTGTATATGTGTCTGAGTGTGTACATGTCTCTAAGTCTGTGTATGTATGTCTCTATGTGTCTATTCCTGTATATATGTGTGTGTGTGTTTCTGTCACACAGCTCTATAGTTTGTGTTAACAAGTGAATATTCTGTATAAGGTACTGCACTAGCTCTGAGACTCTGACCTCCCTTCCCAGAATTCCTTCCTGATGCTATTCACTCATTGGCCCTTCCACAGTAACCCTGTAACATCAGTTTTTGTTGCTGATGGCTAAGCATCTGCTCAGATAGACCAGTCCTTGGTGAATGGCTAGACAAACCATCCCTCTGTCCTTGGAGTCAGCCTGTCCACTGGTTTTACTAAGAACCAGGGACCAGTGTTTTCCTTAGCCCTGTAGTCTCAGTCTGCGCCCACACTCAGGAGGCTAGCATGCCAAACTGACTGACTGATTTTAGGCTTAGCGCTTCCAACTCAAGTTCTTCTGTTCATTTCTTCCATCAAGAAGCGTTTACTCCTCTTGGAAGGAAGGATGAGAGGATGGTCCAGAGAGCTTTATAGTTGGAGAGACTGGACATCTTGTCCTCATCTTAAATGACAGGAAGTTGGGTGAGGTGAACTTGCAATGCAGTCGGCAGGGACCTCCCTGGGCCGGGAGGCAGGCCTTACTTCCAACTCTCCAAGCCTGGGCTGCACAGTGGCCACCGCAGTTGACACTGGCTTCCTAGGGAACCCCTGCTTTCAGGGAGGTAGGGACACCTTCACTGGGTGGTGACCATGGAGGACAGGTACCTGTGTCACGGAGAGCTCCTCAGAGGGGAGAGTAAGAGGTAGGGCTCCTGTGCCAGGTCATACCCTGGCTTACTCAGAGCCCAGCTGTTCATTTGAGCCCAGTTGTTGTGTTCTTTTGTGTCATTTATCTAAGGTTCCAGAGAACTAACCCTGAAGTTAGTAAGGGCTGCCACATGTAACTCACTGTGCGGAGCTGGCTCTTGGTCAGCCCATTGTTTGGCTGTTTATTTTTTGAGAATTTTAATATGGAGGGATTCACAACCAAATCAAAGCTGTCCCCTTGTAAGATGCACACACAAATGAAGGCTTCGCAGAATCGACTTGAGGACTCCCTGAGTGGTGTCCTGGAATCGGTCGCCCCTTCTCACAGGCGTTAGTAGAAAGGATGGTGTCGCATCAAATCTCCGTGGAGACGAGGAAAGGTTCTTTGCCCGGCTTCAGCACACACAGGGCACAGAGCAGCGCCATGAACACCAGCAGTTTATGACATGGCAAGAGGAAAAACAAGCAAGCAAACAAATATGTAAGGGCCAAGCTGGTTTTAGAAGGCTCTTTACCACCACAGCAGCTCATGCCTGGCTGGAGCCAGCAGTTGTCCTAGGTCCCACTCTCTTCTGAGGCAAGGTTCTGGGGGAGGAGACTCCTGAGCTGGTTGGGGTCCAAAGACCTGAGGTCTAATTACCAGTGTAATTAGGGTAAGAACAAGTTGCTCTCAGCAGAGGGCCTCTGTATGCTGGGAGAAAGTGTTTTTAAGCATTCCCATGGAGTCGCCTGGGAGGGAAGGCGACCCCATGCCGAGCGCCGACTTGGTCTTTAGCTTGTCCTATGTAATTTTGCGAACTGTTTGAATGTGCTAACGAGGCACGTTATTTTTAGCCGTGTCAGCAAAGGGATCCAATTCCTGCACAGTTGTGCCTCTTGCGTAAGTGATTTGTTTTCTAAGGACCTTCATGAGAGCCAGAGAAATTTGCCTTCCCTGGAATGAGGCCCTGCTGACCCTGGGCACGCCTGGGGCAGAGGGTTGGTCAGTGGGGACCCTAGAGATGGCCCTCTCTGCAATAGGGGGGATGCACATAGGGTGCTGCTTGGGAGAGAGGTTCAGAAGATAAAATTAACATGGTGTATGACTGGTTGGAAGTGGGCGTTTTGCAGGAGGGGTGAGGGAGCCTGATAGGGTTCTGGCCCTGACAGAGGAGCTTATGGGATGAACACTGGAAAATGTACTGCCGCTGTGTGCTGAGGAGAAAGGTCTGAAGAGCAAGTGGTGGGGGCCAGAGGCAAGGGATGCTACAGCCAGGCAGTACTCCAGCCTGGATCCCAACAACCCAGGCAGGGAATTGTGAAGAGAGACTGTCCAGTATGGCTGTCCTCTCCTGGTGCAATGAGTGAAGAAGGGAGACTGAGGCAGGGCCATGTGGAAGTTGCTGTGTCCTGTTTTCTGTAGTGATAAAAGGAAGCTTGAGAGGTAGTGAAGGGAGAGTAGCGGGAGGCAGAGAGAGGGTGGGGCTACTCCAGAAGAAGGAAGAGTGGTGCCAACTCACTTCTGGGAGAGCACGGAGTATGGAGTTGGGGGTAAGAGACACCACACATCAGCTTCCTCCTCCCCAGTCCTGGTCTCCGCAAAAGGAACTAGAGTCATGCCATGCTTGGAAGAGGAAGCTTCTTCTACGTGCTCTGGGAGAGAGGAAAGTGGAAAGAGCCCAGTTAGTACGCCACAACAGTTCCTCAGCCGTCCTCTGGGAAGGCTCCACGGAGTCAGGGCTTTGCCCGTGAGACAGATCTGGACAGATTGCAGACTCTCGGGAACTTTCAGACCCTCGGCCTCTTCTTTGTGTAGTTCATCTCTGAGATCAGCAGCTAGATCGAAGCAGGCACTCAGGCAGGAAATGTTTCTAAATATGAGTTCTGGCTTTGGCTTTCAGCCATTTTCCTGTCAAGACAGTTTTGAGCAGAGGGGGGTGTTCTAGGGTTGTGAGGTCCCCCAGGCAAGAGGAAATGGAAGAGAGAGGTATCAGGTCTCTGTGTGAAATGAACTTTTCAACTACAAATCGGAAAGCCAGCACTGCAGAGAACCCAGAAGCCTCCAGAAGGGAAAAGGAGGCCAGGCTCAGAGGCTGGGAGGGGGCAAGAAGGCCAACCCTGAATGAGGAAGTGGACTTCAAAGCCCCTTCTGAGGCCAGATCGGTGCCCTCCAGCTCCTGGAGGCCTGAGTACCAACATGTGGTAGCCATCTCAACACAGGTCCGTTGGACCTAAGTTTGAAACTGAGAAAAACCAGCAGAAATGGAAGATAAGAAAGAGATAAGTTCTTGAAGGATTGCCACAGACAGGGAAGGGCAATGGGCTCACAGTAAGCCTCTGTTGCTGGCAAATGAAGAAGACACTCAGGGCACATTCACGCATGTCAACTGACATGTTTGTTAGTATGCCATGTGAAAGTGTGAAGGATGGGAAGCAACCATAAAACCCTGCCACTCTTCCCATGTGTTTATGGCATATGGTCGCAGTTTGAGGTCAGGTAGATTTCCACTTTAAAAAATAAAACTGGCATCTAGCTGCAGTTTGTTGGAGCTGAGGTTCCTTAGAACCAATGAATATGCAATAAAAGTGACAGAACCAGCCACAGTGTGTCACAAGCACCAACAAGACCATCCACAGAACCACAATGTGTTCACAAGCACCCACAGGACCAGCCACAGAGCCATAGTGTGTCCCAAGCACCAACAGGACCAGCCACATCTGCCACAGTGTGTCATGAGCACCAACAGGACCAGCCATGGTGTGTCAAGGAGTACCTATTCACTCTGGGTGTAGGATTGAGGCGGAAATTCAGTGGCTACAGGGTTTGGAGACTGTCAGAGTTTTGAGGGAGGTCACTTAGCTATGTCAGAAAACACACTCTAAGATACCGAACTTTGTCTTCTGAGAGCCAGTGCTGGCAATGAATTCAGAGATGCATCTCAAAACTGAACTCAAATACAAAGCAGATAATCCGCTAAGTCCCTAGACTGGATGACTTGAGGGTACCGAGTCCTGGTTTCCACAGAGGCAGCTAGGTTAAGACCTGTGCTCTTCATGTGTGTTCCCTCAAAAGAGAACCTTGTCCTTAGCCAGCATGAGACTGGCCCCTGACTGGCCTAGGGCTCCTTCTCCCCAATAGGTTGATGGCTTCTGAAGTTTCCTGATTCGTCCCTGTAAGATGGGAATGCTGAGGTTCAAGGTCATCCCGCCCTGCAAACAGAGGTTTCATTCTTCATCCCAGGCACGAGGAGCCCACAGATTGTATGGATGAGCATCCTAGTGTGGTCAGCCATCTGTCCTAGAAGATAGAAGTTTCTGGAACTCCATGTCCTGTTACATGGGAGGAATGGAGAAAGACTGGTAGGTAGCCTGTGTGACATTCAGGGTAGAGTGAGGACCATTGGTCACCTGGTATCCTGGCAAACAGAAGCATCTGGAACCTTCAACATCAACCCCGATCTGCGACATCACTCCAGAGGTGCTTGGTTTTCTTATCAACAAAACTTCTCCTTTCAAACTGGGTGTCTATGCCATTATCTGGTACATTCCTGAGGGCACAGGGCACACACATGTCCCTGAGCTGAGTTCCCAGCCTAGAGACAAGATGTCACAGGGAATATTGGGTCCTGTTGCAGCTGGCCTGGGTGCAGAAAGCCATCCCTTATGCTACCCTCTAACCTGGTCACTGCTCTGGACATATCACCTGAAACTCCATCAGGACATTCCTAGTGAGGCCAGAAACTCCAGGCCAGGAGATAGGGATAGTTGAAAGATGCAGCTCCACCCACATTGACAGGATGAGTCCAGAAAAAGCCAGTGGCCCACCTTGGGGTAGCAGGCTGGACACAAATACCCTGCTCCCTGCCCTTGCATTATTGCAGGTGACCCAGGCAGATGAGATGATCCTCTGAGATGCGTGGATCAGATGCTCAGCAGAGGACAAATATGGCAGAAAGCTCCAGGCAAAGATGGGGTGGCAGCTTTCCAATCCCCACAGTCAGCTTACCCTGAAAAGCTGACCTTTCCGAACATACGCAGGTTTCATTCCCTCAGAAGGTGACAGCGTGTCCCCTGCCCTGTGGAATCAGGGCCCTAATAGGTCCCCTCTCTGCCGCTTATCACACACCGAAGGCCAGGCCGTGTCTCTAATAGTTCCCTTTCACCGCGCTGCCTGCTACTGACTGCGGAAAGTGTAGGTTTGGCTGCACTGATGGCCCTCGGTAATGGCTGTGATTACACCCTCTGCATCCTCTTCCCAGTGCCAGCCTTTCAGCCGAGCAGCACATTATGCCTGGATAAGACTCAAAGAGCGGCTTAATACCAGGTTCTCGGGGCTGTAATGAGCGGTTCAGGATGAGGCAGACACAGCCGCAGCAGTTGCTCGGCAGCCCGCGGTTCAAACACGTCGTGGCGTCCATGGGCACCTTTTTGAGTTAAAGCTCGGCTTACACCTTTGCCTGGATCCTAGAAAAGGAGTGAACACAAACAGAAAAACAAATACCTTCCACGTGGTGCAAGAAAAGCCACCAAGTGCCACCCCATTAGCCCAGGAAGACGGGCGTGCCTGAGCAGAGGGAACAGGCTGCGGCAGGTGCATATTTCAGAGCTCGTGTGTATCACAGAGATGGCTTTCGTCACCTCCCATGATGCCATTCAGAACCTTCCTGCATCTACTTAACTCTTTTTGTTTTCATTATTTAAGGGTGAGGTGAGAATGTCGCTTGTTTAACTCAACTTAACTGTGTACGGACCATAGCCCCAGATAAGTCCCGAGTATCAGGAAGGCATGTAGCTTTGTCTCTCTCCTGTGCGCTCTTCCCGGGATGTAGCCTGGAGGTGGTGGTGGCCCTTTCCCAGAATGCATGGAAGCCCAAAGGCTGACAGACAGATAGCAGCCATTTTATAATCTGCCTCTTTCTTTTTTCACTGTCTTTTTACTACAAGACTTGAGACTGTATCAGGGGGCTGCACCGTGGACCTAACACCAAGTCAATGTCAGACCTCAGGATAAAGGACAGAGTCACGCATGGCATGAGGCTGGTTTCACATGGTGGCCATGGTCTCAGGGTTCCCAGGTCACCCACAGTTCTGATAACTATCCATAAACTCGGGGGCTCACAGGACCTCTTGGTTTGATAATTTACCAAAGCAACTTTCAGCACTCAGGGAACACATCGGACTCACAATCATGACTTTCTTATCACGAGTCCAACGCAGCACAACCCAAAAGAAGAGGGAGGGTCCTGTAGTTGGGCTCTGAAACAGCCTCTCTTCATAGTGTCAGGGGACTCCTCCCTTCCATCTTGGTGGGTGCTCGCCACGACGCCCTCACCAAATGCTTATAGTAGACACCTCTCATTAACCCAGTGACCTGAAACAAAGCTACCATCTTCTTCTGGTTGGGGAGAGCCCGGCTTACATTGCATACCATAGAGCACCTTCCTAGGTCCTGTGGCTGGTCTCTCAGAGTGACAAGTCCCCATTACGCTTAAGATTTCTAGGGGCCGTATGAATCATGGAGGCTCAGAGATCACCTGGAGAACGTGGGACAAGGAGCAGACACGCTGCACCAGTAGAAAAAGCTGTGTGTCACAGCACAAATGGAAGTCATCCTGTCACAGCAAGCAATCTCAGCCCCATGTGCCACAGTGACACAGGCCCAGGGCACCTCGGTGAAGAGCCAGCAACATGATAGAATAGGGTCCGTTTGGCAGACTCTCTATAAACCCATCTAGGAATAATCATTTCTGCATGAGCTAAGACACACAGCAACCAATTTTTGTCAAGCTCTGAGATTTCCGCTGCTTTCCAGAACAAAACAATTTGTCAGCATCTTTAACTGGTTTTGTTTATGCCGTCCATTACCTCTGCATTTTGCGTGATTGTCCGCTGTGTTTTATGGAAGATTGATTAGTTAGCCCTGTAAACCAAGAGGGAAACCAACACATTCACACCGCTTTTACCACCAAGCAGTGTCACTTCCAGTGGTGCTTGCTTTGAAATCAGTGCTGTTTTCTGTGTTTGGGAAATGCTGATTCTGACGAAGCCCAGAAGGCTGCGTGACCACAGGCATTTATAAAGCCAATGAGGGATGGAATGTAACAGAAAGGCACATGTTCAGAATAAGCACGGATGGCAGTGAGCAGCTCAGAGAAACAAGTGCCCTGCCTGGACAGGAGGAGGCCCAGTTGTCTTCTGTCTGCCAAAGAGGTCACTTGGGCAGCAACCACATTAGCCGGGGAGGCACCAGGGTATATGTGGGATGCCAAGAGAACTGTGGGGTGGTTTGGCCTCTCAGTTTTCCACTGAGGTGGTCACATGATGCATTTGCATCACGAGTGGAAAAGCTTAGGTCAGAGCTGTGTATGATACTTAGAGCTGGCTCCCCAGGAGACAGGGGCCTGCTTCATGATGTGCCGTGATGGCACCCTCAGGCCCAGATGTGACATCCTGACAGGGAGCTGGGGAGGTGTATGCTAGCCTGGCAAGGTCCTTAGCACCGACTATATGCACATAGATTACTGCACCATAATGATTTTGAATCTGGGCTACCGGTCATAGGTCACATGCTTACTAGTGACAAGTCAGACACCTTCAGAGCTGTCAAGATCCTTGGTGGCAAGATGGCAGTGAGGAGCATGTCAAAGATTGCATCTAGGACTCTATGAGAGACCAGCCTTACCAACACCTCCAGACTTTGAGCAATGTCATCTGCACATGTGCCTAACCCTAATCACATTCCTCTCTTCTTGTTGACACATTAAGAGATAGTAAACTCTGGGAACTCTGCAGATGGCTGTCCTCAGGGGTTGGCACAGGAGTCGCTGACTCTATATCTCTTGATTTTGGTGTCTCAGATGCCTTAGCCAGCCCTACTGACTTTTATAGAGTTCTGCTGAGAGGTTGCTGTTCATGTGTTGAGCTCCTAACTCAAGAAGAGCTGGGCTCGCCAGGCAGTGGCGGCGCATGCCTTTAATCCCAGCACTTGGGAGCCAGCCTGGTCTACAGAGTGAGTTCCAGGGCAGCAGGGTCTTCGAGGAGGGAAGCAAACCCTGTACCATACTGAGGTTTATAGACCTGCAGAACAAGAGGGCCCTGGAGACATGGCTGGGTGTGGGGCTTAGTTTTAACCATCATCCCAACAACCTAGAATTTACTAAGCACAGAATGTCAGTTGAGGGACTGCCAAGACCAGGTTGACCTGTGGGCAAGTCTATGAGTGCTTGTTTAACTGTTGGTTGGTGTAGGAGGGCCCAGCCCACTGTGAGTGGCACCATTCCCTAGGCCGGGCCCTGAACTGCCTGAGAATGAAAGATGCAGTCTGAGCAGAAACAAGCAATAAGGATGCTTTTATCGCTCTCTGATCTTGACTTTGCATATGCCATGACTGGCTGTTTTGAGTTCCTGCCTACACTTCTCCTCCGTGATGGCCTGTAACATAGGCTTGTAAGCCAACTTCACCTCACTTCCACAACATGAGCTTCCTCTACCATATTGCTTTTGGTCCAGATGTTTTAGTACAACAGAAAGGAAACCAGAACACCTGGGAAACAGAGGACTTGATGGTTCTGGTCTGGGTTGGGTAGAACAGTTGGAGACATTAGAAGAACCTGAGCCCTCCAGTACCAGAACGCCAAGTTGTTGATACCAGGATGAAGATTCCAAAGCTAGAGTAGAGCACGGTGAGGGAGATTAGGGAAGTGTGGACGAAGCAGCAGATGAAAAGCAGGCCCCCAACTCCCAGCACCCAGATAAACCGCAGGTAAAACACACGCAGGGGATAGTATCACAGAAAAGTCTATCAAAACACTACAAACAAAACCTTAATCTTTACATGTTGCTGAAGAGCAGGTATCTTCAGAGCCATATCTCCACCTGGGTCTGGAGTAACTACACCTCACTTCCATGACATGAGTTTCCTGTCACACTGGGGACCAGCCCTCACATGTGTATCCAGGTGACAACAAAGTCCAGACTGCAGCCTTTAGTCCTGTTCCCTCCAGAGACTCATGGGAGAGTCTCAGCTTCCTGTCCTGGCACCACTACTATCCTGGTCCTGACTTTACCTAGGCCCCAACTCTGACTGCCCCCAGGCTAGCTCATCACAGCAGCCAGAGCCCATGCCAACTGTTTTTATTCTACTGACCTGACTTCGGTGAGACCTCAGCTGTTGACTGTCCTGTGCCCTGTGCAGACCGGATTGTGGGACTGAAGACAGGGAAAGGTTAATTAAGCAGATTGTCCTCTAACGACCTCATCTGACCTGATGTGCTCAGAGAGGTCCTTTGCAAATACTGTGAGGATTCTTAAGCAGGGCTGTTCTGTTGGTTGGCTTCTCTGTGCAAACCATCCCTGACATTTCTCTCCTTCCCACACCCCCTGATTCAGTGACTGAATTCTCATTTTGAATAATGCCCTGGAGATAGCTCTGGGGATCCTGGACCTGTGCAGAGCCAGTATTTTCTAATGTGTCTCCTTGAGAAAAGTAAGTCCTCATGATTCCTAGCCAATGCCTTGGCACTTTGATTCAACCAAGCACAGCACACAGTAGGTGCTCATAAGTCTTGTGAAACTGGTTTAATTCACAAGTCAACCTGACTGCATTCTATGGGCTGGAGAGAAGAGTGCCCTTTGTTTCTCAGCTTTCACTGGAGAAGTCTACAAGAGCAGAGGCACTCAGCTCCCAACCCATTTCTCACTACAACCAATAAAGCAAGCTCCTCACCCCTTCTGTGTGAGCCTCTCCTCTAATGAACAGATGGGTTCCTGTTCTATTAGGCCACCATTAGAGAGCAGAACTGTCCCATGAACCTGGGTGTTCCTAATATCTGTCACCACTATATGCAGAATGGGCTCCTGGGACAGTAGTGTCAGTGACTAGGTGTCCTAGAGTAGCAGGGCACAGAGCCCCTTTGTCTGCCAGACCAGGCTTTGGAAGAATCCACCTGAGTGTCCTGAGTCCTGGTGGTATGGGGTGGCCTTGGCTTGGTGGGACAGAAGCTTTAAGAACCTCAGTGTCTTGGAAGCCATGCAATATGGCTTTCCCCCACCCCTTCCTCTTTTGGGTGTAGAATGAAGTCTAATGGACAGAAGGGATGATCTTTAGGAAGTAGGAGACCCAAGGTTGTATGTGAGCCTTGCTCCATCTAGAGATCATAGAACTTGGTGACCTCAGGGGCAAGGAGCTCCTTGCTGTATGTACTCCCAAGGGGACAAGAGTCTGAGCTACAGGTCTCTCTGTCTTGGGGATCTTGGCCACTACAGCACCACAGGACAAGGGGGATCTATGGGTCAATTCTGTGAGATCAACAATGGATGTGTTCCTGTCCTGAGGGTCAGAGATTCACAATGGCCCTGACTACACACTCTGTCAGGCCAAGACTGAGGACAAGACTGTTTCTACAACTCTTGGGAGGAAGGAGTGATAGCTCATCTGCATGTTGTTTTAGTTAGTTTTCTAGTGATGTGATAAAACACCATGACCAAAAACAGCTTAGGGAAGAAAGGCTTTATTTCAGCTTATAGTTCCACATCACTGGCCATCATCGAAGAAAGTCAGGACAGGAACTCAAGCAGGGACTGGAAGGCAGGAGCTGCTGCAGCGCTGATGGAGGAGTGCTGCTTTCTGGCTTGCTCCCTCATGGCTTGCTGAGCTTGCTTGATGGTGCACCCAAGACTACCAGTCCAAGGGTAGCACCACCCACAGTGTGCTAGGCCCTCTCACATCAATCAATCTAAAAAAAATGCACCACAGGCTTGTCCAGAGGGCAATCTG
This sequence comes from Mus caroli, assembly GCF_978045245.1. Classification (NCBI taxonomy): domain Eukaryota; kingdom Metazoa; phylum Chordata; class Mammalia; order Rodentia; family Muridae; genus Mus; species Mus caroli. The sequence continues at coordinate 117,139,628 of NW_028227265.1, read as the reverse complement.
ATGGGGCCATTTTCTCAATTAAGGTTCTCTCTTCCAAAATGACTCTAGTTTGCATCAAGTTGACATAAAACTGACCAACACACATGACAGAATGTACAGGAAACCATGTTCCAACATGTAAGAAAACCCTTTTTACCAGTTCCTGGTTAATTGGCTGCATTATGGTCATCCACTTGCTTGGCTAATTAGATGTCTGATTGGCTGGGTGGTTGGCTGGCACTATGGTTATCAAGTTGTCCGGCTGGTTGCTTAGCTGTACAAACCTATGTCTGGATCACTGGTTGGTTAGGTCCTATGCTGCTGGTGCTGGTTGTTTAACTAGTTGGCTGACTGCTTGGCTGGCTGGCTGGCTGGCTGACTTGTTGGTGGGCTAATTGGTTAGCTGACTGACTGGCTGGCTGGTGATCTGGTTAGCTGTCGAATTTGCTGACTTTGGCTGACTTTTTAAAAGACAGTATGATAGGATTTGGAAATCCAAGGATCGATTCTCAGCTTCATCAGAAGAAATCTTTTTTTTTTTAAGTCTGTTTTATTTTCTACCTCAAATTCAAATGAATCAGAAATGTCTCTCACCCTGGTTCTCTTTCTCTGCTTGTGGAGTTTCTTTTTAATTCAAAAGTATGAAGCCCGAAGGCCTGGGCCACCACCTCCAAAGGGCAGGAGCCGAATAATTCTCATTCAGTGGTATTCAAAGTGATTCCTGAATATAGCTTCCCTCCTATCTATGAGAGAGAAAGAGATTTCTTTAAAATCCAAAAGGATTTGCGAAGTGGCGATATTTAGTCACAGCAAGATATGCTTCTTGACAAGCATAAAGTGCAGTGTGCAAAGGTACCCCACCAAATGTAAAGGGTAATGCAGGTGAAATATGAAAATGCATGCCAGGTTTCTTTTTTAAAATACTTATTTTTATTTTATGAACATATCTGTCTTGCATCCTTGTATATGCACCACATACAAGCCTGATGCCCAAGGAGGTCAGAAAAAAGACATCAGATTCCCTGCAACTGGAGTCACAGATAGTAGTGAGCTGCCTTGTGGGTGCTGAGAACCGAACCCAGGTCCTCTGCAGGAACAGCAAATTGTTCTTAACCTCTGAGCCAATTCTCCAGCCTTTTGTTTGTAGCCTTACAGAAGCATATATACACATTGTTTTTGAGGAATGACTTGGGTTTTCTAATCTCTCTACAGCAGTATGTAACATGGTGTTTAAATGCTTCCTTAACTCATGGCTCTCACACTCTGGGTTACTATCCATTGCCCTAATTCTCAGAGCCAGTGCCTGACACCTTGGTACAGCTCTGTACCCCTTAACCCCAGTTGCCCAGAGCCCTCAGGTATTAATAAGTTCCTGGGTGCCTCTAGGTGCCCCTGGCTGATCCTCTTGGTATGTTGACCTCACCACACCGAAAAACAAATGCTTGAAAGCACAGCAGTTAGCCAAGTCCTCCCTCTCCAGGTGAAGGAGCATCTATCCACACAATGTGTGGTCGGGCAATCTGTTGACCTAACAGAGCAGGGTAGCACCGCTCCCCTTCTTCCCATAGCTGGGTCGACACTCAGTGGATGCACTTGGCTGTGACTAGTTCTTCATGAAGAGGATTCTGGTTACATCACTGGCTCTGTAGCTGACAGTAGAGAGAGGTGAGCCAAGTCTGGGCACCTCTATCTGTTCCATTACTGTGGGTTCATGGTGTTTCTAACCACAGGAGCTACATCTTGCTTTAAACTGTACCCAGTTCTCCAGTTGCTCCACCTCTGAGACCAATATCTCTCAGCCAAGGCAAGGGTCCAGGCCCTGCAACTGGGGATGAGTCCCTGGCCCTCTCAGCTCTCATCCAGTACACAGTGGGACTGTGCCACTTACCAGGGTGTCCATGGTGTGTGGTTCCTGGCATCCGGGGATGCCCTGATGAAGTGAGGCCACCAATTTTAGAGTAATATTACTGGGAAAATGGTACCAGCAGATGAAGGTGGCTTTACAGCCTGGAAGGTGGCTATGACGTTCAAGAGCAATGTCATAGGGACCATCCCAGATGGAACAACCACTGATGGACATTCAGAATCCTGCATGGAGTCCTGCCAAGCAAGCTCTTGTCCCAGTGTTCTGTGTCCTGTGCCATCTTTCCCTTGCTCCCCTGCACTCAGTTATGCAGCCAAACACTGTTTTCCATCTGGCAGTATCCTCAAATGTCTTGTGTCCATGTGGGCTGAGCAGGTGTCCCCCCTTCACGATCCCAGCCAGGCCTTCACTTATTCCACGGTGTCTACTGCTCCAGAGCAAGCCCCACAGAGGCTTTCTGGGCACCATACTGAAACGGCCATTAGAAAGAGTTAGTAACTCCAGCCATTTAATTCTTGAAGGAAAGCCAATTCAGAAAAACTCCTGGAAACTTCAAACATCCTCTAGTGGGCCAGGACAATAACAGGACTCTGCCAAGTGACAGTGATAAATGTTGTACCCATAGCCTGCAGGAGCGGAGGAGGCCTGTGAGATAGGATGAAGTCTCACTGGAAAAGACTCCCGGTCCAAAAGTGACCCTGAGACAGCCAAGTGCACACAAGCTTCCCAGAGTCCCCTAATCTGCCATGAGCTGAACTCCTCTATACTGAGGAGTGAAAACAGAGGTCAGAGGTCAGAGAGCTGGGCACGGAATCTAATGGGTTCTGACTCCCCTCCTATTGGGGGTGACTTTTCATCCCATGAAAAACATCACGGTGTTCAGCTGTCAGGGAATCAGCTGTAGTTTGGGTACTTTGAGCATCCACACCACTTTCTAGGGACTAAGCTGCCTACAGAGCCACCTCCCTCCACACTCACAGGTCTGCATCCACAAACTCAACCAACCCCAAATCGGAAACGTATCCCCAGACTGTTTCTGTATTGTATGAACAGTACAGTAAACAGCTGTTTGCACAGTGCTCGTGTCCAGGTACACATTATCAGAAGACGATCTCAGTGAATAAGGGGATGCTCATAGGTGATATCCAAATGCAGTCTTTTGTATCAAGGACTCTCTGTGTGTGAATTCTTTCCGTTATTATTTTAATTGTGTGTATATGTGCTACAATATACCCTCTGTTCAGCCCTCAGCATCTGCAATCAAGTTCTACTCTAAGTCCCTGTTAGAGAGGCAACCCCAGAGCCCCTGGAAGCAGGTTCAGTCTTTTCCCCCTCCCCCCCACTTCCCCACTTCTCACTGTATCTCAGCCTCTGGCTTCCTGGCTGGACTTAGGAGTCAGGAGGTAGTCCTTAAGTTAATGACTTGTAACAGAATACATTCCAAGTGTTCATACACCTGTGTGTGTGTGTGTGTGTGCATATGCTTACATACATTTGTGTACTTGTGAGTGTGTGTACGTGTGTATGTGCATGCATGCACATGTGTGCATGCATGTGTACATACTTGTCAGTATCTCTAAGGAAAGGCTTGGCATATAAAGAAGTTGAAAGAGTAATGACCAAAATGAGATAGGTGACAGGATGTGTAACAACGGGTGAGGGTTGAAGGCACATCACTCAGACCTCAGTGAGCTGCTGTTCTGCATGTATGACAGGATTTTCCAACTCTACAGCCAACCTGTCAGGCTGCAGGGAGGGCACGCCTCACAGCTCTGGTGTCCTTACTGTGGTAAAGTGTCTGACACTAATGTGGTCCTCAGACTGCAGCACCACTGAGCTGAAGGGGCTGAGGGGCTGGGGGTGAGGGAGAAGCTGGAGAGAGGGAGAAGCTGAGGGAGGGAGAACCTGGCGGGAGGGAGAACCTGGGAGGAGGGAGAAGCTGGAAAGAGATACAACCTGAGGAAGGGCTGAGTGTTTGTGGAGGAGGGCGAAGACTGGCGACATGGTTGAAGAAGGGGAAAACGGTCTGAGAAGGAGAAATGCTGGGGAGATGTGATCTGAGAGTAACCAGAGTGTTGGGGGAGAACACTCTAAGCCAGAACTTGGACTTCCCACTTTCCCTCTCTACTACCCAGAACGAGGCCTGGGAGGTCTGTTCCCTGGAGTCCCACATTCACAGGGCCCAGCCTGAGATGCATACTATTCCTCTATTTTCACCAGTCCCCTATGCTCTCTGTTTCCTGCTTTCTGAGGCCCCTGACTTGTAGCTCTGTGCCCTGGTGAGCCTGCAGGGCCCCCTTCCCAGGTCTGCAGCACGAGACTCTAGAACCCATGCTGCAGAAGGAAACCATGTTGGAACCCCACAGTGAACTGGAGGGGAAGCGACCTGGGAAACTGGGTGGTTGCTTGCACAAGCTCCTTTTTATTTAAGGTATATATGTATGACAGGTGAGTGTGTGTCTGTGTGTGTAAATGCTGTAGTATATATGTGAGAGAGTTGGAGTGAGTGTGTATGTATTGTAGGATATATGAAAGAGAATTAGTTTAAATGTGTGTGTTGTGTGTATATTAAAGAGTGTGTGTGTGAGTGTGTATGTGTGTGTGTGTGTGAATGTGTATGCAAAAGTGAGTGTGTATATGTGTGTGGTGTGTACAGAGTTGGCGTGAATGTGAGTGTGTGTGTGAATGTGAGTATGTGTGTGTGTGTGTATGAATGTGAATATGTGTATGTGGTGTGTATAGAGTTGGCATGAATGTGAGTGGTTTTATGAGTGTAGCATACATGAGCCATCGCGCATGTGCAGAACTCAGAGCCACAGATGTCAATCCCCTACTTCCACTCTGTTTTAGACAGGATCTCCTATTGTTGACCTTTCACTATGCTGGGCTGGTTGACCTTTAAGGACCTCTGAGGCCTTGCCTGTCTCCACCTCCCCCATCTTGTCGTGGGTATTATGGGATTACAGGTGTGTACAACTCCATGCAGCTTTGCATGGGCTCTGGGGGATCTGAACTCAGATTCTCCCTCTTTTGCTGCAGGCACTTTATCCACCGAACCACATTCTCACCCGTGCCAGAACCCTTTCTGCTGCCAACTCAAGTCACTGGGAGTAAGATGCTGGACGGTTCTGGGGCAGTTTCTTCCCCTCTTACCTCTCTGTACAAGCTCTGCTCTGTGGTAACTGTGACCCCAATAGTAACGATGTCACCAGCCTCCAGGAGCATTGCTGTCACTGAACTGGGTCTCGAGGAGACATCACTGGCCGATGCAGAAGCAGCGGGCTGACTTTGGGGACCAGCTGCCACCAAGCAGCCAGTGGTAGAGGCCTCGATGGCTCCCAGCAGGAGCTTGGTAATTTAATGTGGACAGAATTGGACATCTGCTTCACACAATTTACCACATCTGCAGGTACTTGCCTCCCACGCATTTACGGGCTTGGTAGGATTGGAAATTGGAGTGGATGTGCTTAGGGAGAGCTAGGACGTAAATCATATATATTTGCTCTCTTTGAGCAAATAGAAGAGGGGTTATAAAGTCATCCCCGCGTTTTCCTCTGGAATATGCTGGAATCTGCTTATGGTTGCAAAACCAGCAATTGTACCCATCGGGGATCTGCCAGAAGCAGGTACTTCAAGCCAACCCCCGCTGACTGCGGATTCCACGTGTGCCATTCCTCTGGTCTGTGCTGGAGCTAGCCCCAGGCAGCCACTGCCAAGGGACACCTAGGAGCCCTCAGCTCATTAATACTGGAAAATACGCAAATTGAGGTAAACAGGATTAGCACTCATTGTCTAGGCTTTTGGGGTTTCTGGAGATTGTGCTGCAGGCTTTGGGAGCTACCTGTCAGTGCACACAGCTGCTGTCTTGCTGCTGCCCTGCCCTGACCACAGTCCCTGGGGTATTTACAGGAATGGGTGGGAAGGAGGTGTTTGTACTGGGAGGAGTCAGTTCTTGCTGGAGCCCACCTGGATCAGGGCCTGTCTTTGTTTCAAAGCAGTTTCATGAAGTGGGATGGTTAGACCCATTTTGTAGATGAGTCATTGGGTCACGATGACTTCCATCTGATTGTGAAACTGGCACCCTCCTGTTTGTCAGTCTGTCATAAACCTGTTCCTGGACCAGAAATGCCTACACCCACATCCTTTTTCACTGTGCCCAACTTCTGGCAGTCAGGTGCTCATTGCTAGCTGCCCCAGCAAGCTCACTTTGTTCATCTAGACCCATCGGGTCAGAGAGCTGAACTTCAGTTGGAAGTTCATTAAAAGAAAAAAAACTAACCATTTCTATTGATTAACAATTTGAAAGCTGGAGAGTTACAATTTCCTGATTGTTTTCCAACCCTAAGAGACAACTCAGAGCTTCTTCTTCCTGCCTGTTCCCGCCAAGTTCCCCTTTTATTCCAAGGACATTTTGCCTGCAGCCAGAGAAGGTGGCTTCAGAGTGGGACCCTGGGCCAGCTCCTTGCCACATCCATCCTGCTCTCCACAGCCCTGCCTGTGTCTCCGGGCTCTGTGGCTTCTGCATACACATGAGGCCTCTGCTCACAGCTGGTGCCCCTGCCCACAGCAGGACCCTGGGCCTGCAATATTGAACCCTGAGCATGGAGCTGGCTCATTTAGGGACAGGTTCCCACGAGGACTCTGGTGTTAGGTGTCCAGTTCCCAGGCCCTGAGCTCTGTCAGGGAGGCATGGGCAGAGCAATCATTCAAATGAGCTGAAATCCATCATATAATAGGGCCCATTTGATACTCATCTTTGGGGAGGAATGAATAAATCATTGTGCCCATCAGGAGACTTAGGCACAGATCGGCCTGGGCAGAGCCACGGTGACACTTTGATGAACAGGGCTTCGAGACAGCAGCAATTTAATGATGAATGCCCCTTTCTGTCCTGGCTCACCAAAGTCCCTGGCACCTGTTGAAATTAAACCTAGACCTGGGCACAGGGCGCAGCCAGTAGCCAAAGAAAGATGGAAGAACAATACCGTCTGCTTTTACAGTCCAAGGGACGGGGTAGACTGGCTGTGATGGGCACAGCACATCCCTGAAGCCCTCTTTTCAGGGACACAGTCTCTTCCTTTTCCTCCTCCGCTTCCTCCATCCATCCACTCATGCAGGATGGTAGAGGGTCTCACACCAGACACAGCTACCTCCTGGTGGGCTAGCACCTCACACATGGTCTTAAGCCACAGTTCCATCACAGTGGCTGAGGGCATGTGCTCCCATTTCTTGCTTCCCTAGTTCTTTCCAGCTATTTTGCACATGCCCCTTCTTACGTATCATTTAGAATTATAATTCAAATTTATTTTTACATTTTTTTTGTTGAGACTTTCATTCAAGTACAACATGATATATACTTGTAGCTACTTCCTACCCACCAACTTCTCCCACATCAGCCCAATCACGACACCCATGGAACTCCATGTGTTTTTTTTTTTTTTAATAGCTGCTAAATCCAGTTAGTGTTGCCTGTATGTGCACAAAAGTGGGCCTGTCCCCTAAGCGTGGGAATCCCACCAGTGACCACACTCTTTACAAGGAGTGAAACTCTCTCTTCTATTAATAAACTACCAGCAGCACCTTCGTTAGGGGTGGGGCCTGGAGATCACTGACCCTGTCTGTCCCAGAGTTGCTGCTACGTGGAGCTTGTGCAGGTCTAGTGACCCAGCAGCTGTAAGATCGTGGTTGCAGAAGTGTGCTACATCGCAAAGAGTGTTTCCCAGCATCCCCTCCTCCCAGTACACCAACTTTTAGACTCTATCTGTGTCCTCTTCGGTATATTCCCCAGCTTTGGTTGTGGTAGGGTGGAGCACTCAGTCTTTCGTTCCTGCTGCCGACCACAGAAAGCACCTTATCTAACCAAGGTTGAGAACAGGCCAGGTCTATGATATAAATATAAATGCATAGGGCATAATTTGACAGCATGACCATATAGTGAAATAACAATAGCAGTTCTATCCAGGTCCTGTGAACTCCTCAGCCATGAGCTTTGGCCAGGTCTACAGGAGTGGCATGAGAGTCCCTCATGGGGAGCAAGCTCCTAGTACCATTTTGATTAGTCATGCTGCTTATGTTTTCTTGCATGGTGAAGCTATAGAACTTAGCTCTTTCTGCTTACACAAAAAGTTCATCTTTTCAGTGGTCTGAAATTTTGATTCTCACTCTTAAGGCGACAGTCACAGGATGTGCTTTCTACATTGGTCAGGGGATGCTGGGCCCTGCTGCTGTAACAAACAGCCCAGGCCTTGAGTACTTTCCATTTCTTAGGAAAGGACTCTGCTGCAGCAAGGCAGGTCAGGCAGGTGGGCTCATGGGGGCTGGAGGTATTTTTGGTGCTCGCAGAATTCTTAGTGTGGGCTTCAGCTCATCACATAAAGATGAGATAGAGGCGTCAAGCTCAGAATTAGAGACGTGATCTAGATGTGGTGTGTCTCGGTTCATTCCCAGGTGATGGCCAGAGAGTCACGTGAGTAGCCCTAACTTCCAAGAAAAAGGAGAAGGGAGTCCAGTCATGGGCCCAGAAGAAAAAGCCAAGCATGTAGATGAAGCCCTGCTGATTGAAGAAAGGGTGACCATATTTTGAGTTAGAAGTCACGTTGACATATGATAATGGTACCATGTCTAATTCTCATTCTGACATATGAAGAAACAGATCTATGAGGCTGTGGGTGGATGGATAGACAAATGGACAGATAGAAGACTTAGAGCCACGCTACCTTTAGTGTATTCTCTTGATCCCCTGGGTTGTCCTATGGAACTCAGCAGTGCTGCTTGCTAGGCCTAGAGGAGTTTATTCCCTGAGATGGTATACCACAACAGTGCTTAGGGCCTATGAAATATTCACCTTCCTTTTCAATATTCAAGGAGGGAGACAGAGACGGGAAGGAAGAAGAACAGGTGGCTACGTGTTCTCCAGCACCTGGTGTTAACAAAGAACACCAGGACATTGAAGGTCTGGACAGCAGTGACAAAGGCCAGTTGGGTCATGGGAGGCTGCCACATTGAGCTGCGATGCAGTACATGCTAGCTCCATGCTGTGTGGCTGACCTGTGGCATCCCTGACTCAGAGAATAGGCTCAGACTTTTCGTAGATCCCCTGGTCCTGCCTTCTACTGTCTAATCTGGACTCCAAACCAGGTAGCACCTGATGACCTTTTCCGGAGGTACTGGCAACATTCAGTGTTTTCAATATCCATACACTTTCTCCAAATAGAACTTTCCAGAAAACATCAAGCAGAACAAAGAAGGACAAAATGCCCCAACAGAAGGACAGGCAGACCTGCTCTGGACCCCACAGTAGCACCCGGGGCGCACAGAGGCACTACCCAAGGCAAGAGCTCCTTGAAACAGCTCATAGACCCCACGCTACCCATCAGCACCTTTGTAGTGTACCAAGAAAAGCAGGTATACCTTCTCCCTTCTCTCAGGCTGCTCTGCCTACAAGCCACAGGACACACCCATAGGCTGTCTAGGGGGAATGTGGCTAGCCTATCTCAAGCCTGAGCAGCCGCTGGGCACTGCCATCTGGGAATCTGGTAGGGCTGGAGGCCTGATTTCCAGTGTAGCACTGCCGGCTCTGAACTCCTATTTCCGATGATCTATAATGAAGCAACTCTTTAACACTGGCGTCAGCTGCTTGAGCTATATGCAGGCAAGAGAATCGATCCTGGGGCTTTTTTAGGCCTCTGCTAACTATGAAATTGTTTGATTTTTTTAACAAAACATATTTAGCAAATGGTTAAAAGTATTGGCTAAACACAGCATTTCATAAATGACATGTTGAGGGATGGAGATGTTGAACTTCGCAATCATCTGCCTTTGCCGGCGCAGCATCTCTCTCTACTAAGTTCAGTGAGAGCTCCAGCCCGGCTTCACACATCGCGTATCACGTCGGAAGCATGACGTTACAGGTAGTAAACCTCACACATCCTGATTACCTGAATATATCCATTTATATTAAATTTGTAATTAAATGTAATTCTATGCATACTGAGTGAGAATCCTTGGGGGAGCTCCCTGGCTTGTGTGCAGCCAAGAGCTAGCGGTGGGACCCCGTACTTGCAAGAGCTTACCAGTGACTCAGCTGTGAATCACAGTCTCCAAAACACGTTGCACCTGGGCTGGCTGGGGAATGTTGGGGCGCGGGGACAAATCCTGTGTGTGTGGCTTTGATTTCTTGGGTCATGGGAAACTGAGGTGCTTTGTACCCCATCCGTGCTGTGGTGATGACTGTGCTGTGGGAAATAGCAGTTGGCTGCCGGTGCCTGCCTGCACTCTGAACCGCCTTCACTGTAACTTTTTTTTTTTTTTTTGGTCTTTATCCAAATTCTGTCTCCTATGTCACCATGGCAACCTCATCTATGGCAAACTGGGGACATTAGGATCAACTAGGAGGAGAAACTCCGCCCTGGAACTGGCCTTGAATGGCTAATTGTACCTCTGGCAGCAAGCAACAAGACAGCTCAGGGGCCAAGCTAGTCTGAGTGGGTGGGGTCTTGCTGCAGCTTGGTCCCCTCTGACCCCATGGTACTAAGGATGCCCCTGATTCCTCTGCCTTGCCTAGCAAAGAAAGATGGAGAAGTCCCCAAAGCACCTCTGTCTCACTTCTTAACTGTGGAGAGACAGTTCTTTCCAGAGGAGGTGCCCAGACATTCTTAGTAAGCAACACGGACCAGGCTTCAGAACTGGACCTTGCTGATCAGTGATGATGTCCCCACTTCCTGTGGCTAGCCTCTCTCCTTAGCATGAGTATGTGACACACAAAACTTTCACATTAAAAATGGGGATGGGGGATACACAAATGTGTGCATATCGAAAAGACCTGGAGGACTGGCTTAGGAGATCAGTGGGGCAACACCAGTCCTACAAGCTCCCGTTTAAGACTAAGAACACCTTAATCATCAGGGAAATGCAAATCAAAACAACCCTGAGATTCCACCTCACACCAGTCAGAATGGCTAAGATCAAAAATTCAGGTGACAGCAGTTGCTGGCGAGGATGTGGAGAAAGAGGAACACTCCTCCATTGTTGGTGGGATTGCAAGCTTGTACAACCACTCTGGAAATCAGTCTGGCGGTTCCTCAGAAAACTGGACATAGTACTACCGGAGGATCCAGCAATACCTCTCCTGGGCATATATCCAGAAGATGTCCCAACCGGTAAAAAGGACACATGTTCCACTATGTTCATAGCAGCCCTATTTATAATAGCCAGAAGCTGGAAAGAACCCAGATGTCCCTCAACAGAGGAATGGATACAGAAATTATGGTACATTTACACAATGGAGTACTACTCAGCTATTAAAAAGAATGAATTTATGAAATTCCTAGCCAAATGGATGGACCTGGAGGGCATCATCTTGAGTGAAGTAACACAATCACAAAAGAACTCACACAATATGTATTCACTGATAAGTGGATATTAGCCCAAAACTTAGGATACCCAAGATTTAAGATACAAGTTGCTAAAAGCATGAAACTCAAGAAGAATGAAGACCAAAGTGTGGACACTGTGCACCTTCTCAGAATTGGGAACAAAACACCCAGGGAAGGAGTTACAGAGACAAAGTTCGTAGCGGTGATGAAAGGATGGACCATTTAGAGACTGCCGTACCCAGGGATCCATCCCATAATCAACTTCTAAACGCTGACACCATTGCATACACTAGCAAGATTTTGCTGAAAGGACCCAAATATAGTTGTCTCTTGTGAGACGATGCTGGGGCCTAGCAAACACAGGAGTGGATGTTCACAGTCAGCTATTGGATGTATCACAGGGCTCCCAATGGAGAAGCTAGAGTAAGTACCCAAGGAGCTAAAGGGATCTGCAACCCTATTGTTGGAACAACATGATGTACTAACTAGAACCCCGGAGCTCTTGTCTCTAGCTGCATATGTATCGAAAGATGGCCTAGTCAGCCATCAATGGAAAGAGAGGCCCATTGGACTTGCAAACTTTATATGCCCCAATATAGGGGAATGCCAGGGCCAAAAGAATGGGAATGGGTGGATAGGGAAGTGGGGGGGCGCTATGGGGGACTTTTGGGATAGCATTGGAAACGTAATTGAGGAAAATATGTAATAAAAATATTAAAAAAAAAAAAATAAAAAAAAAAAAGACTAAGAACACCAAGGGAAACTTCCCTGCCTCTCGGCCTTTGGGTTAGCCAGCTATTCTCAACACCATGACAAGATACCTGAGCAAGTTGTTCTTAAAGAGGATGCAAGTTCAGTTCCCCAAATGCACAGGGCAGTTCACACTATCCATGACCCCAGGTTCAGGGGGCCCAACACCCTCTTCTGCCCTCCACAGGTATCGGGCATGCATGTGCTGTGTAAAATATTCATACACATAAAATAAAATCTGTAAAATATTAAATAGGAAACCTTTGCAAAAGCAACTTAAGTAAGTAAGGTTGTGGGTTTTGGGTTTTGGTTTTGGGGTTGTTCATTTCTTGGTTTTGTTTTGTTTTTGGCTCACAGTCTGAGGGTACAGTCCCCTGTGGCAGGTGTGCACAGTGGCAGGAGAATGAGGTGGCTGGGCACGTTCCATCTCCAGTCAGGAAGCAGGGAGGAAGGGATGCTACTGCTTGCTCACTCTCGCCTTTGTACTCAGGCCAGACCCCCAACCCATGGGGTGCCGCCACCCACATTCAGGTCTTTTCTCTCCTGCAACACCCCTATAGACACACCCAGATGCAGCTCCTAGGTGACTCAAAATCCAGTCTGATTGACAGTAAAGAGTAACCTCAGGTCACGTGATCTGGACACTGTAAGTCACTCTCACCACGGAGTGCCAAGATGGTGTTGTGACCCCAGTCATTCATCATTGCATGACTGAGACCACATGACCCTGGACCAGAAGCAGAGCCTGCCCTGAAGGCTGTATCCACTCTAAACTGCCCTAGACAGTGTGACAGGCAGCCTACAACCTGGAACTCCTGTTTTAGAAGGAGTAATATAGTCAGGTGTTCACTTGGGAGGAGGAGAGGGAGGAGGGAGAGAGAAAAGAGAAAGAAAGGAGGGTGGGGAGGAAGTGCCCTCCATTTGTAGATTCATGCCCTATTAAAGCCCAGTATAGCCTGCCCAGGGCAGGGAATGGTGCTGCCCACAGCAGACAGGGCCATCCTACATCAATTAGGAATCAAGACAATCCCCCAGAGACATTCTCACAAGAAACCTGATCCTCAATAGAGTAAGATTCTAGGCAGTGTGGAGTTGACAGTTAAAGCTAACTAGGACAAAGGTTGCTCCGCCAGGATGAGGGAAAGGAATAAGTTGCTTGTGACATAAAGGGGAGTTCTGCCTCTGGGGAAAGGAGCACAGAGTCCATAAATCATAAGAGACAGCTGGTGACCAAAGGGCCATGTAATGGTGACTCTTCTCGGGTAAATGTTCCCTCCAAGAGGAAGGGTGGATTCAGAATGCACAGAGGTGAGTAGCCATAAGCAATTCAGGGCACTGGAAGGTCCAAGTTGGTATCTCCAGTCAGTGGCAAGAGTGCATAGGGACTTGGATGACCTCTCTGAGGTTCTGAGAAAATTATTTAACTGCCAGTTAGGCAGTCTTTTAGGTCTCATGAGAAAGCAAACGAACACGCATTTTGAGAACTAGTTGGAGCCTAGGGGCAGCTCCTGCCTAGTGAGAAGAGACGTTCACTAGAGGATCCAGAGGAAGAGCTTTTGAGGGCCACCATGTATCTCAAAGCAGGCATGTGGTAGGACTCTCTACCTTTGTCTTAGTTAGGGTTTACTGCTGTGAACAGACACCATGACCAAGGCAACTCTTAGAACAACATTTAATTGGGGCTGGCTTACAGGTTCAGAGGTTCAGTCCATTATCATCATCAAAGTGGGAGCATGGTAGCATCCAGGCAGGCATGGTGCAGGAGGAGCTGAGAGTTCTACATCTTCATCTGAAGGCTGCTAGGAGAGGCTCCCAGGCAGCTAGGACGAGGGTCTTAAAGCCCACACCCACAGTGACACACCTACAACAACAAGGCCACAACTCTGAATGGTGCCATACCCCGGGCCAACCCATCATACCCCATCAGCACCACTGTGCCCCTGACCCGTGCCTCTTTATAGTGGCCTTACAAAAGGAGACCCCCTGCATCCCTCCTCTTAGCTCTACCCCATCACCATGGGCTCCTTAGTTGGCTCTGTTCATTCTCCAGCTAGGGCATAGATAGCATGGCACTCTCCCAGTGAGCCCTGGAGACGACTCTTCCCATCAATAAATTTAAAAGAGATTGATGTGGGATATTTCTACATACCTAGCACCACAGGAGAGCAGCCTGTTATGGTGCCACAGTGGGTGGTTCAATGCCATTCAGGGAGAACTGTTGTGGGTGGTTTCTACTTGGCTAGCTACAGACTAAGCCCATGCTGCCCTGTGCCCTGAAGCACCTGCTCTAAGAAAAAGAGGCATGAGCAGTGGTTGTCAAGGCAGAGCCGCAGCCACCTTGTTGTCAGCTGGGCCCTATTCCCAGCAGCTGGCTCAGGGTTCATGCCTTAGCACCTGCCTCCCCAAATAGGGAGTAGTGTAAGGACCCCCTTCCCCTGAGCCACTTTCCTAGGATGACCCAGACCTGACTGGTGTCTGTGGTTTGAATGGAGTGGTGGACCTGCCCTGTTAGGGCATTACCTTCCATTTTAATTCATCATGCAGTATTTTTACATAAGTAGTAGCAATTTCAGCAGCTAGACCAGGGCCCCTCTTCCTTCCTGGGCCTTGTTTACTCCTCAGCACTCTTGGCATCCTGCACTGTTGGTGAGTTGGAGACAAGATTCCTCGATGCTTGTCGGTGAATACCAGCATCCTTGCTCTGGTCCTGTGTACGTGGCTCTCTCCCTTCCTTCCTCCCTGGCTTTGTCCTGGTGCTGCAGGCTGATAGCAGCTCCAGCATCAGCCAGACCCGTCTGCGATGAGCTGCTGACATTTCTGAAGCTCCAGGTGCAGGAGGGAAAAGGAGCCCGCCGCGCGCTTCAGAGTCAGAAGGCATTGTATGGGGAACGGCTGATTTCAAAGCCGGGATCAGGTCCTTTCATGCGTTCAGAATATATCAATTTGGAATGCGCAGTTTGAAATTGCTGGTTATAGAATTTGATACATTTGATTGTAGTATAATTTTCCGAGGGCTGTAATATCCAAACCCTAACCTGGGGGTGACAAGCTCATGTTCAGGTTTACTGCCTCTGGAATTGTCACCTGGTGCCCAGGGTGTGTTCTGCAGCAAATCTGGTTCTATCTTGTTTGGTGATCTGTGTCAGAGAAGTAGGTGCCTCACTTCCCAGCTTCCAGAACAGTGTGGTTTGTTGTGGTTTGTGTTTTTGTTGTGTGTGTGTGTGTCTACCTTGTTTCTGTGTTTTCTTTTGTTTTTCATTTTTGTATTTTCCCTCACCCTCTAAGTAGTTCCGGCCCAAGTGCATTTGCATGTGAACAGAACCACAGCCTTAACCCCAGGTCCAAGTATCTGTCTGTCTTTCCAGTTCCATGGGCCAAAGCTCTTGAGATGGTGGCTGGGGCCCTGGGAGCACCACACCCTTGTATCTGGGATCATGCAGAGTGGAGTATGATCTACCCAGGGAGCTACAGTAAGCCCACACTGCTAAGCACTGACAAACAAGAATATTTTCTCAGACAATCCAGAAAGGGCTGACCAGATTTCTCAGCTGCAGAGGTATGGAAGAATACTCCTGGAATCACTCAACAACAGAGAGGAACTCCCCACCCTCGTATCTGGGACCCAGCAGTTCAGGACCTTTGATGACTGGTTTGTCTGGCAAGAAGCAGGCACCCCCCACCCCCAACTCTTTTCCATCCACCACACCCACAAGCTCTGCAAGAGCATCATAGACTCAGAGTCGCCGCTCACCTGCCAGCTCTCTCTAACATCCCAGCATCTGTGCTTAAACCATCCTGAAATGAGAGGCTGGATTCCCAAAGCCGGTCGGTTCCAGATATAGAACGCTCTGTAGATTTTGATAGGCAGTAAAATGCATAGAAGCCTTTATCTTAGAGACAAAAAAAAAATTAGGAGAGAGAGGGAAAGAAGGAGAGAGGGGAGGAGGGGAGGAAGGAGAGAGAGAGAGAGAAAACCCTTCTCACTAATAAGTCCAGCTGTTAAGATACCAAAGCCAGTAGGACAGCTTCGGAAGGAGACTGCCAGCTGGAGTCTCCAGCAGGTGAGACTTTCATCACTAACTACAGCCTCAAGGTCCCCTCTATACACGGCTTTTCTCTTTTGCCTCTCTGCATTTATTTACAATGTATGGGTTTTTTTTTTCTTTTTTCTTTTTTTTTCAAGACAGGGTTTCTCTGTATAGCCCTGGCTGTCCTAGAACTCACTCTGTAGACCAGGCTGGCCTCAAACTCAGAAATCCACCTGCCTCCGCCTCCCAAGTGCTGAGATTAAAGGCGTGTGCCACCTCCGCCCGGCTATAATGTGTGGTTTTAAGAACAAAGCTAGAGCCACCCTCTATGATGAGCTTCACCTTGGACGTTTTCCTAAGCGTCCACAGTAGCCATACCACACGCAAGTCTGCTTCCTTCTTAGGAGTTTTAGAATTCTTCTTTCTATTTGTAATGAAAAGTTTCCTGGTCAGTCGTATAATACTTTTAGTTTGGGTGTGCCTTGGGCCCCATGGGCCCGTGTGTTTGGATGCTTGATCTCCAGCGGGCAGAGCCACTGGGGAGGTTGTGGACTCTTCGGGAGGTGGAATCTCACTAGACACAGTGGCTCAGAGAGTGGCGTTGGGTTTGTAGCCTTACCACACTCTGTCAGCTCTTTCCATCCTGATTTTCTGAGGTGTGAGGAGGTAAGGGTGAGTGGCACACCCTGCCTGCCTCCTAACTGCTGGGTGCCATGCCACCCGTCCCACGGCAAACTGTCCCACCAAACCACGAGCAATAGCAAATCCTTCCTTCAGGTACTTTGTCAGATACTTGGTGTCCTGGCTGGCTTTGTGTGTCAACTTGGCATAACTTCTTGTTATCACAGAGAAAGGAGCTTCAGTTAAGGAATGCGTCCATGAGATCCATAGCTGTAAGACATTTTTCTCAATTAGTGATCAAGTGGGGAGGGCCCATTGTGGGTGATGCCATCTCTGGGCTGGTAGTCTTCGGTTCTATAAGAAAGCAAGCTGAGCAAGCCAGGGGAAGCAAGCCAGTAAGAAACATCCCTCTGCATGGCCTCTGCATCAGCTCCTGCTTCTTGACCTGCTTGAGTTCCAGTCCTGACTTCCTTTGGTGATGAACAGCAATGTGGAAGTGTAAGCTGAATAAACCCTTTCCTCCCCAACTTGCTTCATGGTCATGATGTTTTGTGCAGGAGTAGAAATCCCGACTAAGACACTTGGTGACCCAGATAAGAAAGAAAATCAGTACAGTATTCCAATGTGCCACTGTTTTAGTCAGGGTCTTACCGCTGGGAACAGACATCATGACCAAGGCAACTCTTATAAAGACAACATTTAATTGGAGCTGGCTTACAGGTTCAGATCCTGTTTCATCAAGGCAGAAACATGGCAACATCCAGACAGGCATGGTGCTGGAGGAGCTCAGAGTTCTACAGCTTCACCCAAAGGAAGCCAGGAGCAAACTAGGAGGAGGGTCTCAAAACTCATGCCCACATCGACACACCTACTCCAACAAGGACATACCTCGAAATAGTGCCACTCCCTGAACTGCACACATTCAAACCACATGGTTAATCTCTCCAGCCCCCCGGCAGCACTGGTGAGCATCCTTTACTGGCTTTGTGCTTCAAGAGCATTTCTGCAACGTGAGCTGTTGCGAATAAAAGAGCGAGCATGTTAACACTGTCCCTGCACCTCACCTTTTCCAGCCTGCGTCTTACCCAGTTCTTACTGACCACTTCTGTGGTGCCATCCTACTCAGTGCGTCTGCCTGGACTTCAGAACCTTCAGACCATGATGCCGATGAAACATAGCCAGTATACCCTGGGGAAGTAGTGTCTGGCTCTCATGGCCTCCATGCTGATGGGAACAGGGCTCTCGTAGACTTCCCGGCTTGGTGCTCGCCTTTACTTCCTTTTCTCCCACTTACGGAGCAGAGTGATAGCTAAATTACAAGCTTTCCTCAGTCCCATCAGTTAAATACGAATCCCCCTGAGTGCTGCCTTTAAAGGATTTAACCAGGCGTTCCAAATCAGCTGATGGGCTTGCTTGCTTGCTTCTACTGAGCAATCATGGCCGCTCACCATTGCTGTCTGCATCCCAGGTCTGTGAGTGTCAGATCTATATGCAGGAGCCATGCAGCACGCATCTAGACGAAGCCTTAGGCTGTATGCCTACCTCTCATACGGTGCTTCTGTCATGCACACTGCCTCTTGGGGACAGCATGAGGATCAAGTGGAGCAATGGATACCTTTGCTAAACTCGGAAAGCAGGAGGGAAAACACTCATGGCCATTGATCTTACGTTTGAGGCCTTGTTCATTACTCCAGGTGCACTTACCCTTCAGCCTGTTGAAGTGTAATAAAACCTGGATTTGGCAGAGTAAGTGCACTCCCAAATGAATGGCAACTTCAGATTGGAGAGCAGGGATTTCCTTCCAATGGGAGGACAGACAGGCAGTAGTCAGGGTATAAGGCGGCCCAAGCAAGATGACAGCAGGGGCTGATTGTGCACTCTTCTTCCATCTCACAGCTAATGGAGACTTTTACATTGATGCTCAGCCAGCCACTACAGCATCTCAACCCTGTGTTTCATCCGTGTCCCCAAAACCACCCCCACCCCTGGCCCCTGACTTCTCCTTTACTGGAGTACTTCCAGGATATTCTCCTCAAACTTCACAGGGTCCATGCTTGGCATGTGGCTAAAGACCCAGACTCACAGGAGACCCATTCCTAGTGACGCCATGGCTGCAGGCCCGGCTGCATTTGGAGGAAGAAGGCCTGGGGTCAAATCCTGGCCCTCGTATTATTTGCCAATAGCAGGGCTTTTAAAAAAAAAGAGTATTAAAGGAAATAAATTCAAATGGATCTCTTCTCCCTTCTATGTAGATTCACACTCTAGGTGGTGACTTGAGGTACTGAGCATCCAGAGCCAGCAGGGTTGGACAAGCCACCTTCTGCTGCTTGCTGCCAAGGCTTGGGTGTGTGCTGTAAAATTTTCTAGTGCCGTGCTTCAGAACCAGTGAATATGCCCTGGATTGGTGGTGCTAACCAGGGAGCCCGAATCTACCCAGTATTTTACCTCATAACATGTCTGTCCATTTGGGCATAGTGCATGGACAGGACCTTGTTACTATAAACTGGATTTGATAGGCACTGTGCGGGGAGCCCCATCTCCCCCTGGCATCCCCCCGGTGACTCAGTAAAAGAGCCCAGGACGGTACGTGTGGAGGCCCCATGCTATGGACCTATGGCCTCTGTTCTGCTCTCCATATATTCACACAGCATCGGCATGGGTTTCCTCGGGTAGGGAGCAGGTATTCCACTAAGCACACAGATTTGGATGGCTGTGGATTTATCCTAAGCTGTACTAGAGAGCTGACAGAAGCACATTAAACTTATCTTAAGGGTCTTGTTGCTTACCTAAATGCAAAGGAAAATTAGTCAGTTTGAAGACCATTCAGTGAATGTCAGTGTGGGCAGATAGGTACTAATAAGGATGGCTGGCCAGAGAGCGCGTGACCTCCTGCTGACCCACACCCCAGTCCTTAGCAAGTAGGCACACACGTACACTCAACCCTGTGCACCCAGGCACCTTTCCCCCTTATCCAACAGGACAGGTAGAAGCTTCTACTTACATACAGTTTCTGAGCGTTAGTCCCAAACTCTCATCTTCTTCCAGGGACCAATAGGACATCACTTGCAGAGCAGTTTATAATCTGTGTACATTTGTGTGCTGTAGGATTTACTCTAACTATAGAACAAACTCATGTTTGTTTAAAAAAAAAAAAAGCCAGACAGCAACTATACAGTAAAAAGAAACAGCCATCACGGCCCAGGAAATGAAAATTGATTTTTCTCAGCACACACACCCACACACTCACCAACTGTGCAATTGTGAGCCATCAGTGGTTCACCCTTTGTGAGATTCTCCTATGTCCTGATTTCAGTGGCCCCCTCTTACACCAGGGCTTCTTAAGATTTCCACTCATGACCCATTTGCTTCAGAGACATCTTTGCATGATCTCAGGTATATAAGTCCATGACATAGGTATAAAAATCAAATGCTTACTGGTAATAACTTGAAATTTTATTTTAAAATTTCTTTTGTGTACATATAACTTTGCCTCTTATCAAAATACAAATAAAAATGCACACTAATATGTGGGTTGGCTTGGTTGGTTTTATGTAAAGAAACCTTGGCTGAATATTGACACTGCAGAATACAGAGGGTTTTTTTTTTTCAACCTCCTTTCGGAGTTCCTCAGTGTTTCTATTTGACTAATGCTGAAGATGCTGCTTTGTGTTAATGAGCAAAATCAAGCAGCAGGAGTGGACTCGGGGCCAGTCAGAAATCGCTGGACGTTCTGCTCTAATCCCAAGCCAAGAGTCACACGAGGCTTAAGTCAGCACCTGAAACAGCAGCTTTGAAAATTAAACATCCTAGCACAGCATAAGCCAAACATTTCCTTATCAGTAAACAACTTACAAACGCTATCTTTAAAAACATTTTTCTTGTTTTAATAATTTTTTTCTTTTTTAAATTGTGTGTGTGTGTGTGTGTGTGTGTGTGTGTACTGGTTGGTTTTGTGTGTCAACTTGACACAAGCTGGAGTTATCACAGAGAAAGGAGCCTCCCTTGAGGAAATGCCTCCATGAGATCCAGCTGTAAGGCATTTTCTCAATTAGTGATCAAGCAGAGAGAGCCTAGACCACTGTAGGTGGTGCGGTCCATGGGCTGGTAGTCCCGGGTTCAATAAGAAAGCAAGCTGAGCAAGCCAGGGGAAGCAAGCCAGTAAGTAACATCTCTCCATGGCCTCTGCATCAGCTTCTGCTTCCTGTCCTGTGTGAGTTCCTATCCTAACTTCCCTTGGTGATGAACAGCAATGTGGAAGTGTAAGCTGAATAAACCCTTTCTTCCCCAACTTGCTTCTTGGTCTTGATGTTTTGTGCAGGAATAGAAACCCTGACTAAGACAGTGTGTGTATGTGTTTATGTTTTGTTTGCATGCATGTGTATGCACTATATAACTTCAGTGCCTGTGGATGTCTGAAGAGGGCATCAGATCCCCTGAGACAGGAGTTACTTACAGGTAGATCTGAGGAACCATGTGGGTGCTGGAATGTACTCTGGGTACTCTGGAAGAACAGCCAGTGCTACAAAAAGCAAGTTAAGGACAGAAGGGGTCCTTTTGGCTCACAGTTTGAGGGTGCAGTCTGTCATGGAGAGAGAGGCATGGAAGCGGGAGCATGCAGCAGCTGCTCACAGAGCTCTGCAGGCAGGGAGCAGAGAGAGGTGGAGGGGCTCCATTCGGCTGACTCTCTCCTATTTCACTCAGCCCAGGATCCCAGACCATGGATGTTGGTATCTTGACTTTTCCTAGAAAAAGGTGCAGAAGATGCTGAGGGATCCAGGTAGAGGGATGCTCAAGGCAGAGGCTGTCACAGCAGAGAACACTAAAATGTCTCCTCCCGGCTTTGAGAGTACACAGGGTTAAATGCCAGCAGCTGACCCAGACTTAGGAGTGTGGCACAGAAAACACACACGGTCTATATCATAAATGATCCAGCAAGAAGGCCAACACTGCGCATGCCGTGTAATGCGCGCCCACAATGGAATGCAGTAGTTTATTTCTCAATGTTCCTATTGTTCTAAATTACAGTGTAGGAGATCAATATTGGTAAAATACTGGACTAAATATAACTTTCTTTCTCTATACCTCCTAGCTGACAGTAGGAGAGTCCTTTATGGCGTCTCTGCAGTCTAAAGGTCACTGAACAATTGAAATCCCCTGTTGATTGCAGAAGGGGGATGGGCAGCATTGCAGCTCCCATGGCCACTTTCTGCAGCAGCGAGGACTATGTGAGTCCCAAGAAATGTTCTACACTGGGTTTCCCTGACAGACAGCTTCCCTCTGTCAGCATATGTGAGTACAGCTCATGTCTCTTCGCGGTGCCAGGGAACCAGGCAGGATGAGGAGCACAACACCATTAACCAAACATCCAAGCCTTCCTTGATGGAATTGTAGGTAACATATTCTTTGCTATGAGCAACAGCACTGTAAGAGGGCACACAGTCACACATGTACACACACACTCACACATGACACACACATGCACACACGCACATGCACACATCCTTAGCTTCAGCCCGCCACGGTCCATTCTGAACTATGTATCTGTGAGTAGGACATTGTGGGTGCCTGTTAGGTGACTATTTCTGGGGAGGCATGAACAAATGTCTATTCTAGATAATGCACAGATAGACTTATGAAAGAGAAGGAAGGAAGGAAGGAAGGAAGGAAGGAAGGAAGGAAGGAAGGAAGGAAGGAAAGGGAGGGAGGAAGAAAGGAAGATTGCAACCACATCCGTCTTAGAGTCACTGAGTTTATTTGGGTTACTTACAGGAACATAGGTAACTCAGAGGCAGATGCTTCACCAAATAGCCCACCCCACCCCAGCCTGGGTGACTCAGGGCAGTTGCATCTCAGAAGGACCCTACTCAATATGCAGGCATCATGGCTGCTAGATCTCTTCTCCTCAGTACTTATTATTAGGTATATAGTCCAGGGAAGAGGCTTTGAGAATCTTAAGAGTTTCAGAGATTTCCTGAGGGTAGCAGATTTTGTTTAGTTTCTGAACCTTGTATGTTTCATGTATTTCCTAAGTGGATTAACAGCCTCCCTTCAGGAAATGCCTACTCTCCGGCATCCCTCTTCCTCACACTGCTCGAAGATGGAAGAGGGGCTTTCAGAGATCAGTGTTGTTATTGCTAGTGCTGATCTGGTTAGCCCTGCACCCTCCGTGTAACCTCCTGCCTCCATCTTCTCATACCCAGTGATGGAAACAGACATAGTTCCAAGCATTGCATAAGGATGGAGGTTGGTATTGTGACCATGTCTGACACTTAGAGCAGTGGGTGACATTTTCTAAGAACTCAATAAGGTACAAAAGAATGAGAGGTAGAAGTCCTCAACTAATGTGGCTGTTTGGTCTGTACTTCCTGATGGGATTCAGGGACCATCTCTTGGCCTGGGCACCTAGACACAACCAGCTTGCCAATCCTCTGCTTAGATGCCCTCTGTAAGAAAGTTTTTTTTTTTTTTTTTTGTCAAAGGGCAAAGATCTGAGCCCCACTTGATGGCCAGGAACTGACTCTGATTGCCCAGACTCTTGACTGTGGCCAATCTATCTGCAGGTCCTTCCACACCAGGCAGGAAGTGTCTGCAGAGCGAGGCCTTGGTGATTCCGATGGCTGTCTGAATCATAGCATGTAATGTGGGGCCAAGCAAGCAGAAAGTATCCAGTAAGTGCATTGAATGAATGAATGAATTCAGTAGTCTACTTCCTGTGTTCAGGGTCTCAGGGACTCCATTCCCACAGGAAAGCAGGGCAGATGAAGAACCTGCACACTTAGGATATCCCAGTTTGTCCCTTGATGTCTTTTCATGGTTGGCCATCTGCTCTTGACTCAACTGGTGACAGACATAGTGATTGACTGTGTAGGAAATGGTGGTCACACATGGAGACATATTGTCTTACACTGAGGAAGCCAGCAGGATTCATGTGCATGTGTTAAGCTCCCAGACACGCCACAGAACGTTAGCAACCGGACCTCATCTCAGGGTAACAAAGCATGTGACAGAACACTGAACACAATTCTTATTCTCCCTAGTGAAGATGTCAAAGGTTGGAACCTACTGGGTGACCAGGAGCTGCCTCTCTCATTAGGTCATCAGGTGCCCTGACAGTGGTCAGTCCACAGGCTTCCCATGTAGGACAGAAAATCCCCAAAATACAAACACTTTCAACCAGACCATTTCAAGCAGCCTGCTTGTGAACAGCCATGAAGGTCAAGGTCATGGCTTTCATGACTTTCACTGGTAAAGGGATAAAGAATTCCTTTATCTTTCCAAATCCTGTTCCCAGTAGGCACCAAACCTCTGCCTCTCTTCACCCTGAAACTACCTTCTACCCTGTCTCCAGGTTTAATACAACCTTAGAGATACATGTAAGTAGAATACTGCAATTCATGTTCTTTCTAGATGTTTATCGAGTCTGTGTAATGTTCTCAGGGATCATCCATTCTACAGCATGGGTCACAATACCTTTACTACTAAGGCTGAATAATTTGTCTTTACTTGGGTAGGCTATGTTTTGTCCATTGTTCATCCACCAGTGAACACTCAAGCTGTCTCCATCTTTGGTTACCGTGAACCTGTTACACAGCAATGAACATGGGTGTACAACTACTAAACTCTCTTTGAAAACATATTGGTTTTTGAAGCCAGGTCTGAGATCCCAGACATCTCACCATCATTACACAGAAGCACAGTGAACTGCAGAGGGGCTACAGATCCAGTACATGGTGATGATGGTGGTGGTGGTGGTGGTGGTGGTGGTGATGGTGGTGATGGTGGTGATGATTAGAGGAAGTGCCATTGTTTTTGATAAAGACATCACAGCCAGGAGGGAAGTGACCGCTAATGCAACTCTCTGAATACGGGAGAGGATCCTGGGCTGGTCCATGGCTAGGACCACATCCTCGGCTCTCTTCATCCTCACGGCAAGGGGGTGCAAATCAAAGTCTACCACTGAAATGCGCTTGGAACAATATAGAGACATAGCCGTATCTATTGAAGAAAGGTGCATCAAAGAGTCAGGGCAAGCTTGCCTCTGGGCAACTTCTGCTTCTCAGCTAGCTCCTCTCCTCATCCTTCTTATCTACAATCGTCAGGTTAAGCTGTCTCCCCCTCTCTTGTTAGGTAACCTTCAGTGCTGTCTTGTCTCTGCTGTTCATAGCAAGCCCTGGGTTTCAGACTTGCGCCCTTACGGTAAGGGTGCTATCCGTTACACTGTCAGCAAAGTGGGACGCAGGGAGGGCCAGGTGTCAACAGAAGGTGAGCAGGAAAATCAGCGCCATCTGAAGTTAATTGCCCTGCCTGGAAGTTAATTAAATACTTGTTGGGAGCAGCGGGGTAGATCCTAATTAAACGTGTCTAATAACAGGGCCCTGACATTTCCTGACACTGGGGATTCCTGGCGGCTTAAATACTTCTGCCGAGGGCAATAAGAGCTGTCAGGTTGGCATATGCAGGCGGACTTCGAGGCACTGGCTCCGTGTTCTCTGTACTACCATATTATGTGCCACATATTGAGCGCTTCACGTGTGTGTTTAATTTACACACATTCTAATTTGGGAGTCCCTAGATGGTTCCTAATGCCTTTGTCACTTCCCCGCTCTTTCCCAAGAGGAAGAGAACGGGAACAGGAATTCAAAAGGCACTTGGGAATGAGCGGTCAGCAGCAGCAGCGTTTGGAGCAATTGGGCTAATGACCATGATTAATGCCTGTTTGCTGGCTGCCTCTCATGTGCGAGGTAAACAAAGCTGTGGCCTCTCCCCCTCGGCTTCTGGGTGGTAGGGCTGCTTCCATGTGGGATGGACTTGCCGATGGCCCTGCCCACTGTGCCCCAGGTTCCCAGCCGCAGTCCGCATAGGTCTAAGGGTCCATCTTGTTCTCCTTTCTTGGCTCTCCAGCTATGCCTGGAAGTGCAAACAAAAGGAATCTACCCAGAGTGAAGTGATGGGTACCTGACACGCACTGGCTGATGGGAAGGTGAGGGGGTGTGGCCCAAGTGCTGTGGCCCCAGCTGCTTTCTGGAAGTTCTGCTTCTTACTTTTTTTTTTTTTTTTTTTTTTTTCCGAGACAGGGTTTCTCTGTATAGCCCTGGCTGTCTTGGAACTCACTCTGTAGACCAGGCTGGCCTTGAACTCAGAAATCCACCTGCCTCTGCCTCCTGAGTGCTGGGATTAAAGGTGTGTGCCACCACGCCCGGCTCTGCTTCTTACTTCTTAATAGCTGAGTACAGAGAAGGTAGAAGAATGTGAGCGCTGGTTAGATGTGGGGAGGAAATGACTCATTCTAGGGATGGGGCCTTAATCTCCGAGTGCCATGATGCTCAGTGTATTTTCTCAGGACAGTTTCGAGCGGTTAATTTTGTCTCCTCAGAGCACCCAGTGATAGCTATGCTCTTTCCCTGCCTACAGAAACACTGAGCTTGGGTCAGGTCCCACTGTCCCAGCTATGCGCCACGAGCGCGGAACCCAGTGGTCACTTTATGATTTCTGGTCCACATAGCCTCCCCAGAAAGCCCCAGCTAGGCTGTTTCCAGGATGATTGGCTGTTTGATGGTGCACAGCCAGCCGTCAGGGCCCTGGAAAGTAACGCATGGATGCTACCGCCACCCTTAATCCCCAGGGCTCAGCTCGGCTGGAGGCCTCTTTCCGGTCACCGTGTTCAGCACATGCATGGTGGTGTGCTGACACCGCAGTTAGCCCAGACTGCCCTCCCAGTCTTCCCTAGAGACAGGGCCATGAAGGAGTTAAGCCAAGCAACCTCTTCTTGCTTGTCACCTTCTCACCAAACAGCGGGAATTAATGAAAAGATGTAAGCACTCAGATCTTTTCTGGCAAGAAAGCTTGTTGAGATAATCAATTAACCTGGGAAGATCAAATTGACGGGGCTTAAGTGCAAAGTCATTTAAGACGCCAGGTTATCTAGCCAGATGATTGCGTTTGTTGCAATGCGTGGAAGCAGTAAGAATGCTTTTGAGAAATTTCAAGCCTTCGGAAAGATTTAATGTTATTTCCCCACAGAATTAATCTGCCCATTAGAACATACTTTAACCTCTTACAAGTAATACCCTGGGACAACTTTAATTTACCTCTTTCCTTTCTTCAAACTGCGAAAATGATTCAAAGACAGCAAACATAGAAATTGGTTTCAAGCTTTTGCTTTCGTTTATTCTTAAATGGAGGGTTTTCTTTCAAGAATTAAACCAAATCTCGATTTGCATGGCAGTTTCCCTTCCGTTCAGGTCCTTCTGAGTCACCAAAGTGTCTCGTGGATAGCCTTGGTCTCCAAGGAGGCTGTGCCTGCTCCCGAATGATCACCACAAGGAAACTGTGTGGAGATGACCTAGTGATAAAAGCCAGACTGTCAGCAACACCCAGGCCAGTCTGAGCATCTTTACGTGTATAACTGCACACAGAGACTGTGTCTGCAGAGCATCCTCAGGCAAGGCGTACTTTGTCCACTGAGGGCGTGCTGCTGCCAAGGATGCTGGCACTTGCTCAAACTGATGACAAGGATGCCTTCTTTAAAGGCCCCCTTGTAAAATGATGTCAAGAGCAGCCGGCTCTCACATAGTGCCCTACTCGGCCACTTTAACAAGTCATTCATGGGACATAAGCACTGCTATAATTTGGAACAGCAGAGCATATAATTCAGACTCTCATACTCTGACCCTGGTGAGCTCTGTGACAGTTTTTGTCGCTTATGAAAGCAGCCTGCTTATTGGTAATTCCTGTAAATAAAGGATTTATTTTCCTAAGCAGTTTGCCTTGATTGTGCGATGTCCTAGCTTCTCCTCTGCCGTGGAAGGAACTCGGATCTTCTGGCTTACTATCTTGTGCAACAGAAAAGACAAGAGGAACTCTGGGAATTCTCAACAAGCTAAACTCCTAATTTTTG
This sequence comes from Mus caroli, assembly GCF_978045245.1. NCBI lineage: Eukaryota > Metazoa > Chordata > Mammalia > Rodentia > Muridae > Mus > Mus caroli. The sequence goes on along the minus strand of NW_028227265.1, from coordinate 117,112,115 downwards.
TGACAAAATGTGAATGGAGATGATGAACTTATTCATGAGAGATGAGAAGTTTGAGATGAATGATTTATGGGTTGGAGCATTAAAATGTATTAATTTAGCTCAGAGGCAGCAGATCCGAGTGTTGGCTTGCAGAAGGGACACACACAATGGTTATTGCGGTGCAGAGAGCATGCACACAAGGTTGTGCAGTCCGAGTCATGTGTGTCTAAGAGGTTTTGTGATGAGTGAATCTGCTGCACTCACAGAGCACAGCCAGACGCTCACCCATTGATCTTGGCAGAGCCTGAGAATGTGAATACACCCGCCCCCCCAAAATGCACCTCGTGTCTATAGGTTGGGGGGGGGGGAAGCAAGATGAGCATTCTATAACAACGCAGGTCGATGGTAGCACATGGCTTCCGAGGCTCAGCGCTTAGATAATTCTTTGTCGTGGGACCACCTTATGCTTTTTGGAATGGCCAGCAGCCTTCCCATTCTCCACCCATGAGGCACGAGCAGCACATATGCTACTCCAGAGCCAGGGCATCCAAGGCTGCCTTCCCATGCTTCCATATGTCCCCTGAAGGCTGGCTGGATGCTGCCACTGTAATTCACAAGCCTGATTGTGTGACTACAGGCTGAGGCCTCTCCAGGGACATGCCACAGTGCCATCAAGCATGAGGATCATGCCGTCTTAGCAGCTGAGATGCCCTTGTGTGCACAGGATTCGCCCATAGGACTCGCCAGACCCTAGCCCACTACTGTACTGTCAGTAACTGCCTTCTCTACCAGGTTGTCCCCTGATCTTCATGGCAGTCTTGATTATTTCAGGACCCCTTGCAGGTCCCCATTCCTAGATATTCCTAAAGTCTGGCACCATCTTTAAATACGTGCAGCCCACAGAACTATGGGAGCCCATGGATTCCAACCCAGACTTCTTCCATCCGTTTGAACACACAACCAAGCTGGGTAGGAGTGCCAGGGTGAGCCCTGACAATCTGACCTTCATCAGTACTTCCTGGGCATTGATTGTGCACTATCTCAGAGAGCTTCTCCCGGACCTCTAAGGGGAGAAATCATGTTGAGACCAGCGTATCCTCAATCCAAGACTATTAGCAGTAGCCTTCAGAGGCACCCGGCACAGCAGGGACACGAGTAGATGGCTCAGTGCCTGTGTCTAGCTCAAGTGTGTGACCTTAGTAGTGATATCACCTACTGAGCTTCCAATTCTGCCACACCATGTGATGGACACAATTTGGTTAATAGGTCCTATGACAGCCCAGTGAGGCTCCACAGCGAGACAGTTGCTTCTTATTGAAAGACTATGGGGGCAGTCACAATCTCTCCACTGAGATGGCTAAGGAAAAGCTATCCCCATATCTGCTTCCTTGTTTGTGTACACTCGTGGGGTGTGAGAGGGTGACCCTGGGAAGATGGCTGCCTATGTGTCAATCTGAGGGCCAGCCTGAGACCCTGCCAGCTCCCATAGTCCTAGGAGAGGGTAGGCAAGTGCTTTTGCACCAAGCACTCCATGAGGTTGCTCTTTTCAATTCTTGCCTGCTGAGCACCCGAAACCTTTGGTTTGGAAACTGCACTTCAGCCAGTGCACCTTGGGAAGGAAGCCTTTGCTGACTCACAATCGTTCAATCAATCAATCAATCAATCAATCAGTCGATCTCTCTCATTTCTTTAGACCTCAGATTAAAGCAGCTTAGACCTGTGTATCAGAAATTACCAACAGCTAAATGAGGCACCTGGGACACAACTGTCCTTTGGGAGTGTCCCTAAGCTAGTGTGGGAGTCTATCTTTACTATAGGAGAAGATAGTCTTGCTAAACAAGGTGAGCCAGGAGTACTTCTGTATCTAGGGACAATCATGAAGAGACAACCCTGCCTGCACTTGGTTTATAGTGAGGGCTCTTCTTTGACAGTCTGCCTGCATGGCAATGAGCCCCACACTTTGCTCCTGGTGAGCACATCAAAGACCTACATATTATAGCTTCACTGCATCCATAAGCATGAAGCCACCAAGGGGTGGACAGGAGGGCCAGCACTGTGGAGGGCCAGCACAGGAAAGCCACACCCGATGCAGAATGCTTGTAACCCATGTAGTTTGGGGACGATTGCCACCTCCTCCACCCTGCCAGATCTTTTGTCACATTGGCTGGAAAAACATGGCCTTAAGATATGGCTGTGTATAGGGGCAGAAGTTCCTCTTCTACACTAATAAATGATTAGCCAAGCCAATTTGGTCCACTGTAAGTGATATGGCTGAAACAAGCAGATGATTCACATGAGGTGCAAGACCCAAGCTCTAAGCACAGCATCAGCTTCCACTCTGGTTCCAGAGATGTGTGGCTCCGCCACCACTGACCTGTTCAGTGCACCCATGACTGTGCTGGTCCGACACCTCTTCCAGGGCAACTCAGCCAAAGGCTGCAATGGTCCAGCCACCTGAGTGGCCATACTTCCCTTCTAGGATGGCATACAAAGGCTCAGAGGAGCAGCATGAACAGCACCTGCTCTGCCAACAGGGCTGGGAAGGTGGGGGGTGATGTGTGTGTCATGTACTACTACATCATATATGTTCCCATGATAGCAAGAAAGTCAGCCAGGAGCCAGGGGCAGGGCAGGGCCTCCCTGATGCGTCTAGATCCTGTGGGATCTGGTGTCCATCTCCACCCAGATCAGGTATGCTTAATCTAAGGCCTTATACTTTCATCAAACTCTTCCCCAGTAGCAATAACAGATCAAAAGCTAACATCTGTAAGGCCCTGGAATCATTTCCTCCAGCCATACTCCTGAACCTATGACTCTTGTGACCCCTGCAACACTCAATGTGGCAGTGGAGCTGTTTACGCAGAAAGCAATTAGCAAGTTGTCTTAGCCACTGTCTTAGTTAGGGCTTTCATTGGCTGTGGAGAGACACCATGACCAAGGCAACTTTTATAAAGGACAACATTTCATTGGGGCTGGGTTACAGGTTCAGAGGTTCAGTTCATCATCATCGAAGTGGGAGCACAGCAGCATCAAGGCAGGTACGGCTCAGGAGGAGCTGAGAGTTCTGCATCTTGATCTGACTGCAGTCAGGAGAACACTAACCCTTCCTTCCTGGGCTGAGCTTCAAAGCCCACCTCCCCATGACACACATCCTCCAACAAAGCCATACCTCCTAACAGGACCACTCTCTATGGGTCAAGCAAATTCAAACCACCACAGTCACAATTCTTGTGCTGTGAACAGACACCATGGCCAAGGCAACTCTTGTAAAAGAGAGCATTTAATTGTGGCTGGCTTATTATTTCAGAGGATTAGTCCATTATCCTTATGGCAGGGAGCATGGTGGCACACCTGGTACTGGAGCAGTAGCTAAGAGCTACGTCCTGATTATGAGAGACAGAGAGAGAGAGAGAGAGAGAGAGAGAGGTGCTGGGTGTGAGCTTTTGGAAACCTCTAAGTCCATCCCCAGTGATGTACTTCCTCCATCAAAGCCACATCTACTCCAACAAGGCCTCACCTTCCACTTCTCCCCAAAGGAGTAGAAGTGCCACTCCCTGGTGAGCAAGCATTCCAATACCTGAGCCTGTGGATGCCATTCCTATTCAAACCACCACATGTGCCTTTTGAAGGAGAGCCAGATAGATCTGCCTTGTGGTAAACGTCCCCTAGAGTTATCTGTACCAGCCATTGGCAGGATAGAGTTCAAGTTCATAGAGTCAGGTCTGCAGGATGGACGTTACCTAGGAGACATGATGCTGCCAAGGTTGCTAAGGAACCAAGAGTGAAGCCAGTCTTGAGTTCTAACCCCCCCTGAGCGACTGGCTACCATGGCCGACATCACTTTTCCTCCTACACAGGTGGTCTGACATCCACCTTTCTGCACAGAATTCTGGAGGGTTCCATAGTTCGCAGGCCCAGCAGCTGGCACTCAGAGAATGCTCACAAGTGCTCACAACCACAGTGTCTTACTTACCAAGAGCCACAGCTGCCACAGGAGTCAAAGCCAGCACAAAGTAATACTTACTAAGGCAATGAAAGAATACGCCAAATTTTAGGGGACTGAGAACAAAACAGAAAATGAGATGGAGAGTTGTTTTTTTTTCCCCCCTAAATGAGGAAAGAAAATGAGAAGGACTAGGCAGCCAGGAGAAAGGAGGAGCCTGAGCTCTGAGCAGGCAGAGAGAGGGAGCGCCGAGTGCTTACTGGTGGGCACGAGGGCAGCGTGCCAAGTTCTGTAATAAAGAAGTGATTAATTGAGGCGGCCCAGGAGAGGATTAGAACAGAGCGCTTTTGATATTGTGCAGTTAGGAAGGAAGGCTGCAAGGAATTTTAAAGCATATTAAGAAAAAAAATAATAAAAAGGAAAGCTGGGGAAAAGAGAGAGAGAGACACAGAGTGAGAGAGAGAGAGAGAGAGAGAGAGAGAGAGAGAGAGAGAGAGAGAGAGAGACCATGTTTTCTGCAGGTTTGCTGTTCAGCTCAGTGGTGCCTGCAGCCTGCAATAACCGCGTGAGGACACCCCCCCCCCCAGTTACTCTTCTGAGGGAATGAAAGCTCTCATTTGAGCATGCTAAGGTGAATAAGAGAGAACTAAATTCCAGGGTTGCAGAATGAGGCTGTTGGTTGTTCAGGCTCCTGAAGGATTTTCATGATCGAGCCAGGAAGGTGGGATTTCTCGTCATAAGCGTTCATGAGAGAGACCCCCCAATTCTCTGTGAAGTGTGTGGATAGCTATCTTTCTGCCTGGTCTAAATGTGGATTTGCTGTGCCAGAAACTCTGAGCAGTTGAAAGGGGGGCAGGTTGCTACAAGAAGAGGGTCCTGTGATTTCAACCTTCAGCCTCTGATAACAGACTGGGAGAATTTCATCAAATTCAAATGTACATGGTACATTCCCTGTCCCCAAATGGGCCATCTTTGTGCCTTCCTGCAGTGAGAAACATCCAGGTCACTCTGCACTTGAGAATTCTCTGAGCAAGATAGAAAACTTGGATGAGTTTTGGAAATTCGGTGTATACAGCATGATTAAAATATATTTTATTTCCACTTTTCAAAGACTACATACAGTCACCCATAGTATCAAAGGGGATAAGAACCAGGACTCCATGTAGGTACCTAAACACACAATGCTCCAGTGGCAAAGAACAAAGGTCATACCCACATCCTCCCAGTACCTGAAATGCCCTCCTGAGAACTGTTGTCAAGCAGTATGGATGCTGTTCACAGGGTCCTTACACTCTGCAGTCCAGGGAATACGGGCATGAATGTCCACACATGCTCAGAAGGAGAAATCTTTTCTTTCAATTATTTCTCATCAGCGGTTGATTGAATGGTCGATGGGGACACCACAGGGAATAAGAGCTAATTATATTTTTAAATTTCACGAGGGAGAAACCTGAGATCTAACCCTGCTTCGTCTACTAAGAATATGGAGCAAGTCAAATTTCTTGAGATCTCATTTTCCCCCTCTGTCAAATATGCATGTTACAGATTTCTTAGACCCCTCTGGGTCTGTCTATATGACACACACACACCCTACTTCAGTCTCTGTGCTCCAGAATTATGTCCATCGGGGACAAGGTGATGTTGATGACTCCTGAGTCCTTTGGTTCCACAGGAAGCCAACAACGTGGGCTCTGATGTTCACATTAGTCACACAGGCAGTGATGTGACACTTTTTATAAGAGCTGAAGCCATGAGGAATTCTCTGGAGAGCTAAAGCCGTGGGCCCAGTGTGCTGCAGGCTATATCTTGCTTCCCTCTGCCCACTCATTTGTGAAAGGTGACTGGCGTGGAAGCCAAAGGGCTTGCTGAACAGAGAAACACATCCAAACCATCTAACCACTGAGGTGGGGCAGCGCCCTCCTCTCAGTGACAGCCTCTACCTTAGAACCCCTGATGTATACAAATGCCACCCCGTCTGACTGAAAGGAGCCCTTCTCTGGGCTCTGGCCGGCTACCCCAATGCCTTGTCCTGCTGTGTCTTATGTCTGCATGGAGAAATGGGAAAAGCTGAGAGTCAGGGAGGCTGTGTGATCCCACGAACAAACAGCCAGGCTGGGATTTTCCTCACAGGATCCCCAGTGTTGTCTTGTTGGTGCCTTCACTGTCCCAAGTGGTATAACTTTTCCACAGAGTATTGTACTAAAATGATATTATTACAGTCTCCAAAATCTGAAGACACTTCAAAGAATCCTGATTGAGAATACACAGTGGTGAGCCTCAGTTCTGCCATGTGACATAAATAATTTTAAGACGTTCCCTTGAACAGAAATCTTTTGTGACAAAAATCAAGTCACCCATCCACTGCAAGGAACATGGACCATCCAAGAGATTCTGAGGGCTACAGAGGGAGCGAGTAGATTGAGTATGGAGTGGGTCATCAAAAGCTGGGGAGACTCTCATGGCCTGTCTTGCTGGCAGGGACGTGCGGGTGTCAGTGCTGCTGTGGTCTGCAGCTCTCCAGCCTCGGCAGCGTTCATTTGCCTCGCTGGAATGAAAACTTAGAATGGTGTCTAGATAAACTAAGCCCAGTGCACAGAGATTAGCTGCCTCAGGTCCCTGCTAAGCCCTAGCCTGGGAAACCTCTGCTCTGAAAGGTTCAGCCTCTCCATCTGTCAAGTGTGCACATTCTTGGAACTCTTTTCTCCACAGAGTTGGAGCATGCCTCAGTCCGTGCCCAGCTCTTGATGAGTGTGGAAGCTTTGCTCCCTGACTACCAAATGCTGCAAACCAATTCACCTTCTCTCCCTGTGACTCGAAGAGTCATTTGAGGCAGAAAACAGCAAATACTCCTCAATGCATATTCTTTGATATTTTTCCTGCAAGCTCCCTTCTAAGCCTGCACGATCCATAACCTAGCCTGGCTCAGTTTGTGCGTACAAACATCTGGCCTGGACCAGCCACTCAGCTCCAGGACCCAAAGATAGAAGAATCTTTCTTCTCTCCCTTAAGAATCATAGCATGAGAAGTGTTTAACCAGAGACAGAGACTGGGAGCCTATTCCAGGGCAGGCACACGGGGAAAGGGACCCGCGGTTTCTCTGTTGTGCTAAGTGTGGGAAGACATTTCATCAGGAGAAAATAACATACTCCGAGGTTGTGGAGCTGCCAATGGCACGGCGTGGCCTCTCTGACAGAGCAGGGGTCACTGTTTTAAAGAAATGCATTGCTGCTCTATCTGTACGGTTGAACTGCATACCCAGGAGGTGGTCAGCTGCTGGAGGTGTTGGCTTTAGAGACTTCATACAGCTGCCAGCTTGATAAGCACAAAGAACCCTCTTCTGAACAAGGGCTAGCCTAGGCTACATCCCAATCTACATGGTACCCCAAGGCCATACACGTGTGCTTTGAAACCTGTGGGTGCTGTTGGTAACGGAGAATCTGGAAATTCCAGAAGAGTCATGACACAGTTTACACCGGGCAGTGGAATAGATACCATCTAGCCTGTGCTGCCCATCGGAATGTTCTAGAAGGCCCAGTGTCCAGCCTCAGGGTTGGTGGTGGGTGGAGAGGAGAGCCCAGGAGTGAAGCCTTCAGGAAAAACCTGCCCTGTGAGCCATTCCAGTTCCCAGTTTCCCTCGCAGAGGAGGGACTGGCTGGGTCCAGCCAGGCCTCGCTGCCCATATGCCAGTCAGCTCCGGTCTGCCTTTTTGTTTACACCGAAGGCACAATGGGAGCTATAGTCCCTCCAATACATCATTTATAAGTGTATTCTACCTCTGAATGTACAGACAGGGCTGGCCGTGGGTGAATGAGCTCTGTGAACACTGCCAAGACCCTGGCTTTGCTCAGCATTCCTCCTCACAATGGACACCACACTTTGGAAGTAATTTTAAAAAGAGAATCAAAATAGTGGTACTTTTAGCCTTTGTTTCTTTTATACCACACTGCATTCTCTGTCTCTCATTCAGCTGCTCCCATTATACTGACAAATTAAATAAACCACTCCATCGCAAAAGGCTTGGGCAGGCAGGACTTCACTCCACTGCAGCCCCAGGAAGTCGGATAAACATTGAGGTGGCTTCAGTTGCAAGTCCAGCTAACTTTCTTCAAGGAGGAGAAAAATGAGACTGAGGGGTGGGGTGGGGTGGGGTGGGGTGGCTCGGAGCTTGAGTCGACCGGCATCGAAGATGAACTCGGGTCTGAAGCGGGGACTGACCACAGCGACCACCACCCAGCCAAGGGCAGCAGCTTCCAGAAGTGCTGAGAGTCCCTTCCCCCGCTGTGAGGCTCTGGGAGTCTGAAGGGTGAGTCACCGAGAGGGTGTGGGCACAGGGGCTATCAGCCAGGGGTAGACAGCGGATATGCACAAGGAGATGCAGTGAGAAAGCAGAGTGCACCCCAGAACCCACAAACATTGTGAACTTTCTCTGCTTTTCATATTGTTTCCCAAAGAGAAGCAAAGCAATTCAAAGTCTCTCTCTCTCTCTCTCTCTCTCTCTCTCTCTCTCTCTCTCTCTCTCTCGCTCTCTCTCTCTCTTTCCCTTTCTCTTATATCTCCCTCCCTAAGCTATACTTGTATATGTAGTTTTTCATTTGTGCAATTACAACCTAATTTCTAGATACAAACAGGGAAGTGGGGTGAGAAGTCTGACAGAATTTTCAAGTACGTTGTTTGGAGATCTTCCTATAGACCAAAAAAATACATTTGCTCTTGAGGAGGCTGCTCTGGCCTGTGAAGTGACCTTGAAACATTTACTTTGTTCTTGTGGGAGGGAAAAACCTGTGTGCTCATAGAAGCTCTTTTAGATTAATAATAACTGATTGTTTTAAAGAAGAAAGAAAGGAAAGAGACAGAGAGAGAAACGGAAAGAGAAAGGGGAGAAAGAATTATTTTCTAATAGGATGATATAAAGTCACTTGGGCTAAATTCCAGACTAGTGGTTGTTGTTGGATATTAAACACTGTGGGCTGGGCTTTGATTTCGGGAAGCAGGCATGACTATCCTAAGAAATCAGTGTCGATACTGGGCACCGAACAAAACGGGTGGGATGGGTGGGCGGCAGGGGACGATGGAGTGAGGGGCCCCAGGCAGCTGCTTCCCTTCTGAAAATTGGACTGCAGTAAATGCCAGTTGGGGTGGCTTTGAAGACGCCAGCCACCAGCTAAGATGGCCTCATCTAAAATGCAGGCAGTGAGGCCGGAGGGGGGTGGGGGCTCTGTGTTCCAGCAGAGCCTCCCCCTGGCTCCAAGTCAGAGGGCACCACAGGCAGAGGAAAATATTGAGCCAGTGCGGGTTTGAACAGAAGCACCTGATTCGCCTTTTATTACCAAAGAAAGACTTGAAAGGCCCAGGTGAAATTTCCCTCCTTTGTTTAGAAAAAAACTCTCTGTAATTTGCCCCCAGGGAAAGCCAAGCTCCTGGTGGCCAGGGTCCCGCCCCACCCCTCTGTCACCAGGCCTGTCTCTGGAAGCAAATGTCTCCAGAGTCCCTGGAGAACGGAGGCCAATGGGGCCACTGAAGGTCAGGGCTGCCCACTGCGGCCTGACTTTTAGCTAAAGAGGCTTCGCTTTCCAACCGCCCTGTCGAGTCTAATTTGGTGGCATTATGTGAAGGGGTGGGGCGCTTCTGACAGGAAGGGTTAAATGAGATTACAAGCCCGGCAGGCTGTCAGCAGCCACCGCTGGCTGGGATGGCAAATTGCAATTTAATGGTCAGCTTTATCTGTACGGTATCAGTGGAAATCGGCTGTTTTCAGCAACTTAATTGGCACTGTTTGCAGGAGTTTTTTGAGGAGGTAGGAGAGTTGACTGGATCTTAATGTTGAATTATTTAGAAAGCAAAACTGGCAGAAGGCTGGTGGAAATCGGCGGCAGCGGGTCTTGTTTTTCTGAAGCGCAGAGAGCTTATGAATGGGCCAGATACTGAATTCTGCTGTAGTACCCAGAACTTTCTAAAAATACTCCGAGGGTCTGATATACTGGGGCTTTATTTATAGGAAAATAAACAAAGAGTGGCAATTGCTTTTCCGATCTGTGTGTGCATCTGACTGTCTCGGGCATGAGAATGCAGGAAGAGACGGCAGCCGAGGATGTGCACCGATGGATGAGTGCGGAGGGGAGGCCTCAGGCTGGAGGGACAGGTGTCCCAGAGAACACCCCTGGTACCAAGCCGATGGCAGGACTGTGTGAGCACATGTATAGGGGAGACTCATGTTTTATGCACATGTACAAATAAATATATGTGCCCATGAATGTGGGTGAGTCTATTCCAGCATGTGAACACATGGGAGGTATAATGTGTTCATGTGTGCAGCTTTGGATATGTATGTATACATGTATAACTGTAAGTGTGTATACCCACGTTAATGAGTGTGCATGGATATGTGAGTATATATATATATATATATATATATATATATATATATATATATGTGTGTGTGTGTGTTAAAGCATAAGTATGTGTGCTCATATGTGATGTATGCACATCTGTGCATTTGGACATGTGTGTAAACATATATGTATGAGTTTTGGAAGTCAGTACATAAGTTTTATGTGTGTTTCTGTGCCTCTGTGTGTACATGTGTGTGAGTCATGTGTATGCATGTATATGAGGAGTCTGAGTCTCTGCACACAAAGTATAGATGAGTATGTATGTGTTAGATACATGTAACTGTGATATGTGTACACATACATAAGCATGTGTTATAAGTGGGTATAACTATATACATATGTGGGTGTGAAGTGTATGGTGTATGTTGCATATGTATATATAACAGTGTGTGGGTATGTGTGTGAGTGTGATGTATGTATACATTTTATGTACATGTATGTGAAAATTGAGGGAATATACATGTTGGGTTGATGTGTGTGACATGTATTATATGTGAATGTGAAAGTGTGTGTATGTGGGTATACATATGTAGCTATGATACATGTTGTATAGATACATGTGTATGTTCATATAGGAACGAATATATATATATTATGATGTGTGTGATATTTTACATTTTTATATGGGAGAATATGAATATGTGTGTGATGTGTTTGTGTATGAACATATGTGAGTGTGTATATGGATATGTATGTGTGGTATTTGTGTTGTATATAGTGTATGAGCATGCATGTGTCCATGTGTGTGTGTGATCTGTGTGATGTGCTTGTATTGTGTATGTGGGCATATACATAGACATTTGCATGAGTGTGCATGTGGATATTAATATGAGTACAGGAGGGCACATGACTTTGTGTGTAGGCATGATTATGGGGTATACATATGTGGGGGGGGGAGCTAACCTGTGGCAAGCATGCTACTTTATCTGTGTCAAAGTCTTCGCAATAGTGAAGGCTAGAGCATCAAGCCTGCCCAGAAAGCCATAGTTTAACAGTGGTACCCAGGTGTCTGATGCACAGATGATCTGTCATCTATGTGCACATCTATGTGCACAGGGAGGGTAGGATGTGGCAGCTCCGTGTTTGGTCACCTGTGGCAAGCAAGGAATCAGGAAGGAATCTGCACAGCAGGGAAATGGGCTGGCAGCTGATACTGGTAGTGTGTGTGGCCCCGTGCACCTGAAGGAGGCTTGAGTTGCAAGGACAGGAACACGTGTGGTATCCTTGGAGAAACGAGGCAGGAGGGAGAGAGAAAACAGAAAGCACACAGGCAGACACCAGCATTGTCTGTTCCCAGTGAGGGGTCAGTTCGGCAAGTTCAGGATTAGTAAATTTAATATCCTGTCAAAATCCTCATGATAATGAACGCAGCCTGGGCCGGCTGGCACGGCAGCTCCACACTGCAGCCGGCAAGATAGCGCAGCTAATTTATGAGCGAGGGATTGGGCTGTGCTGGCAAAGCAGGCTGGGTCCAGCAACGGAGGGCGGTCCTTGCTTGATGGAGAGCCATCAGCTAGGGATATCACTGGGTTCCAGTGACCTACAGCACGAGTGACCCTTGTACAGCTCATTCCGTGGGGCCCTGGCTTGCAGAAAAGGATGAGGGGTAATGCCTTTCAAAAACTGACCCAACGCCATCTGCCTAAGATCCCTGGGTGGTGTTTGCCATCTGAGGTAGAAGGTGGGCACAGAGTGCTCATGAAGAGGTCAAAGGCTCACTGCATGTTGTGAGAACAGGCATGCTGGGAAAGGGGAAGACTGGGGGCTGCAACTCCCGACGACGGAAGCTGGCCAGGGTGGGTCTCAGGCTGCACAGCGATGCAGCCTGCCTTGCTCCTCAGTGAGGAACATGCAGACGACAAAGTTCCTGTGCAATTTGTCTGAGGCTCCACACCTCTCTAAGCAGCTGTCACCGCTGTGCATGATGGTGCATTGAATCTGAATGGGGCTCTCCACATCAAAACCTCGCTTCCATTATGATACCATCTCCCGCTCAGAGCTGTAATGCTTATTAATTCTGCGCCCATGCTCCCGGCTGAGGCAAATGTATTCCATCAGCCCAGCATTTAATTTAATTAGTACAGCTGGGCTCTCATTCTCCTCTCTGTGTCAGAGGTATTGTCAGCACGTTCTGCCGTAACACAATTACTGATTGCTTTTAGATAGGCAGAAATATGATTAGGGTATTGGGTGACTGTATCATAAGCCTTATTAGATTCATTTGAAATCTGGAGATAAATAGGAAACTTTTATTTGCAGTGTAATGAGATTATGCTTATTAGGCCAAGGCCTCACAACCTTTTGCAAAGAACACAGCGTATCGGTCGGATTAGACCCTGGAACTACACTTTCTGCTCTCGGCTCTGAGCAGCCACGCAGCCCAGTGCAGACTTAACTGTTGTCACCCTGCACATGGTTTGGATCTCAGCCGCCTGGGTATCCTCACCAGATAAAGGATGGGGGCAGCTCTTCTCCTTCTCCAAGTCTGGGGAAACACACCCATCTTGAAATGGAAGAGGAGGGAGCAGTCTTAGATTTTGAAAAAAAAAAATCCATGTGAGGACTAAAAGGAGTTATTCTTCTCAGCGCATGTGTGTCGTTTATAGAGATTGGCATGCAGTAACCATTCCAAAAGTCCCTGAGCTCCATCAGAAGGCGACCATCCTGCCTGTTGTCATGATGATAGCAAGTGAGTCCCACGGTGCTGCATCCTCTGTCCCCAGCGTTCATCAGAGGCCTTGAAGCTCCGATGTGGGCAGGGCTCCTGAAAACACCCCTTCCTGCCTGGGACGCATGCGCAAAGATGTGGCAGCGCTGTGATTGAGGCTACCTACTGTGTCATGAAGGAAGACATTGGAATTAAAGTGCAGCATTCCCTGAGCTGAGCTGGGACTGATGAAGTTACTGCTTATAAAACACAGGGCTTTCATATACAAGGAAAATTGTAACGTATTTTCTGAATATAAAAAAAATCAAGGGACGATGCATAAATATTGTTTTTAGAGAAAAGATCCAAAATGTTAAACCTAAATTTATAAAGTGCATGCCATTTCCCTGACTCTTGTGCTCTTCTCTGACTTATTCCATTTTCACTGGGTCACCCTCAACAGGAACGTGATTTCAGCCAAGCTAAGTAGGCTGTTTCCAGTCATGTGTGAAAGTTGCTGTTAACTTACACAAAGGGAGGACATTTATTTATTTTGTTTTCAAGGTCTCTATTAGCATATCCCAATTATGCACAATAGTGGCCTTCACTGTGACATTTGTATACTTGTAAATACTATATTTCTGTTACAGTCACTCCCTGTGACCTCTTGGGTCATTCTGCTCCTCAGTCATCTACCCTCCACCTGGTCCCTCTTCTACTCTCATGCCGTGTGTGTATATGTGTGTGTGTGTGTGTGTGTGAGCATGTATGTGACTATGCATGTATACATTGTGTGCATGCATGTGTGAGTGTGCATGTGTGCATCTGTCTATGTACATGCATGTGTGCAAGTGTGTGTCTGTGTGTACATGCATGTGAGCATGTATGTGTACATATGTGCAAGTGTGTGTCTTTTTATGTACATGCATTGTGTGAGCTTGTGTGTGTGTGCATGTATGTGTGAGAGTGTGTATGTGCATGTATGTGTGTGAGTGTGCCTGAGTACGTAAATGTATGTAAGTATGTCAGCATGCATGTATCCATACATGTACATAAGAGAGATAGAGACAGAGGGGGAAAGATCCAGGAGCGTGAGTGAGGGTTTTACAGGCACGTAGACACTGATTGGTCACGATACTACTAAAGTAGATGTTTCTTTCCCCACCTTCCCAGAAACCATCAACTGCCTATAGACCCTCAGGAAGGGACGGGACTTGTGAGGCTCTTCCCCCAGCAGCAGGAAGCATTTGTGTTTTAGTTAAATGTATGTTCAAGTGAAGGACTGTATGCAGAAGAACCTGTGCTGACCCCACAACTCAAAGCAAAGAAGTAGATGGGAGTCTGAAACTTGGGGGAGCAGAGCTTGTCTTGTAGGCGAGGAAGCGTTGGGAAAAAGTAATGGGACACCTTTATGTGGGGAGTGTACACAGAGCCACTGCATTTGACTGTTGAGGATGTCAGAGGTTCAAATGCCTTCAGTTCACAAAGTGACCATGAAGGGTCCAGCTGAACTCGATCCCTCAGCTCCTGGTCCTCATCAGGCTTCGGGCTCTAAGGTCCCGAGTGGTCCTTCTCCTCTGCTAGTCATTGGTCATTTGCGACCCAATCAAATAACTCCTGTGAGGACACGTGATCTCCCTCCCCTCCACCCCCCTTGGTCCTTGCCAAAGCTGCCAGGCAGGGGGCAGAAGCCTGAGCAGCGCAATCTGCATTTGGCATTGAACCACTGCTCATGTGATGTTGAAGTTCAGTGAAGGACTGAGGAGGGAAGGCAGAGGAGAACTGAGGGACAACTGGGCCTCCCAGGACAGTTAACTTCCACCGGCACACAGGAAACAGCCACAATTCAGTGCCCTTGGCTGGTGGGAGTCCCTAGCTGCCTCCCCTTCCCCAGCTTGCCTGATAGGCCTTCTAGAGCCTCCCCAGGAAGTACAGTGACACACTGGCGAGTGGCTGCTGTCGTGATGTCATGAGCCACTGAAACAGGAGTGCAAAATGAAACGTATTATTTTTTAATGAAAACTGAATTGAGTATCTTCGAAAACCCAGATAAAAGCTAGTTGCTTTAAAAAAAAAATCTAGAAGTACCCATGTGTTTGGTCAGTGTAAATCCTGGGCTTGGGGGAGGAGTGGTGATTAGACCCTAAGATCCCACAGTCAGGGGGCTTCCCAGGCAGTTCTACTCAGTTGTCTCACTTTGAGGAAGCTTGGGAGATATGTCAGGAGCCAGTGTTGTTGAGACGAGAAGGAGGCTTGCTGAGACATTGTTGAGACATTGGCACCGCATCAGAAATGTCCATTCTTGGGAGGTAGAGGCAGGAGACACAAGAGCGCAGGACCAGGTTCAGCTGCATCGATCACTGGAGGCCAGCCTGGTTTACACGGCACCTGTGCCAAAAAGCAAAACCCAAACAACAGAAAGGCATGCTCCACATTAAGATGCTGCAGGCATGGGTCTGAGCTGTTCTGCGAGTCCATTGGCCTCCAAAACAGATCTGGCCACAGACCCGTTCTGTGCGGCGGATCTGGAGGTTTTCCAGGATGGGGGAGGCTCGAGGACCGGCACCGTTCTGACTGCAGTGCAGACTCTAATGACCTTCTGGTGTTCTGCTGAGGTTAACAGAAAGTAAAAGGAGAATGGGCAAGTGCCTAGGATGCATGTCTGCAGAAGGGAGTGTGGATGACAAGGTTTGGGAGTCTGAGGATGGGCTGGCTCACAGAAGGGTTGGACCTTTCCAACTCGGGAACAGGGAGTGGCGCCCGTGGATGTTCTCCACATCCAAATCCCACCCCAACCTTCTCAAAGACAGTCGTTGGGTTAGACCACCCTGTGCCAGTGTGACCTCTCTCAGCTATTGGCATCTGCAAAGAGGTGTCTCCCCACAACCCTGATCCACAAGAACTGGGACTATGTGTCTCCATGGGTGTACAGTCGAACTCGGGAAAGACCAGGTCATATTCTGCACACAGTGGTGACTGTCATGTGGTACAGATCTGCAGATCTCTGCCTGATGTTGCCTGTTGCATCCAGCAGCTGGGAGATGAGCAAGCTGAGGCCCATTGCTGGGATTCAGGGTCAGGAGCAGTCAGTTTTGCTTCACCATGAAGGTATTTAGCTGCGTGTCATCTTTTTTTTTTCCCCCCAGCGAATCAGATGACAAGCTTGCTCCATTGCTGATTCAGGGAGTGGCCTTGTGGTGTCTCTGTAGAATCAGGACCCACACTGCGGCACACGTGAAACCCAGCTTGCCAAGGGCACCAGAATAGCCTGGGAACCGAGCAGGACTTTGGACTTGGCATTCAGCACAGATGCCAAGATGGGGCTCTTGATGCACAGCGCCCCGAGGCAGCTTCCAAGCAGATTCTGCTGCCAGCCTGTGCCAGCAGGGAAGAGCTGGCCCACAGCTCAACAAGGGGCGCCAGGGTGAGGAACCCCAGCTCCCTAAGGCCTGCTACAAGCAGTCTAGTTCAGAGTTAGACAGTGAGGTTGCCATCTCATCTCCAGTCTCTTGGTGAAGGAGTCATTTGGTACCCTGGGTGCTCCAGGACCCCAATCCTCTATTACTGTCTTCATCCATGTACAGCAAATTTGCTCCATTAAAACATAGCCCAGGCACATGTGCCCATACACATCACACACACACACACACACACACACATCACCATCATCATCACCATCATCATTATCACCACCACCACCACAGTAATTTAAACAATAAATTTAAAAGGAAAAGAAAGCATGTGTGGGGAGGAGATGCCTCGGGGGTTAAGAGCAAATGGTGTACCACAGAAGCACCAGAGTCTTATCCCAGACCCCACCTTGGGCAACTCCTAACAGACTGTATCTCCAGTTCCAGGGACTCTGACCTCATCTTCTGGAACTCTACTGACACCCACACTCAAGTAAACAAACCCACATATGCAGATGCACATGCACACATAATTTTAAACTAAAGTCTTTCTTTCAAAAACAAAAAATCTCAGGAGCATGTCACATGGTCAACCTGACCTCTGGTCACATGATCCACCCGGCCTCTCTCCTCAGGGGACCTGAGGATAAAGAACAAGCCAGACCCCGGTCTTCAGAAACTAGAAGTTATAGAGATCAGAGTGAATGGGGAAATAGAGAAGAGAAAATATCAAACTATGTCTCCCCTCATTTTGCCGTTCACATGTCTGTCAAAACATCACATTAGATGTCTCTAAATACCTGAAATTTTATTTTTAATTTTTTTTATTTTCACAAAATTCTCCAAAGTCCAGGGTGGGGGTTAAGAATGCTCGCTGTGCAGACATGAGGACCTGCGCTCAGAGCCCGGCACCCATGCTAACAGCAGGCACCCCTGGTTCTCCCGTAGCAGCTAACAAGCTTGGGAAGCACCACGGCCTCCTCTCACTGTCCCAACCCTTTCAGGGAGGGCTGCTCTCCAGTACTGAGGAAGAAATTGGTCTTAAGGGAGCCGTTTGCCTGAATTCATACACCTAGGATGCTGTGGAGGCCCATAGAGTGTGCTAGCAGCCACTTTAGACACCCTGCCATCAGATGGGGTGTTATCTCCTTCACACATGATGATACCTCTACGGGCAGAGTGACAGCCACTGTAGACTCAATGACGGTCACAGCAGGCATGGTGACACTTGGTGCAATGTCCACTCTGTACATTCTAACAGCCACTTAAGCCTGATGATGTCATATAGTCAGTATGATGTTCACCGGAAACACTTTAAGGTGGCTACGTAGCTAATAACAGAGAATCTGGTGTGGCATTTCCGAGTTGCTGGCTGGTCTGTGTGTCTCTGTGTGTTTCTATCTCTGTCTCTTGTGTGTCTCTATCTCTGTCTCTCTGTGTATCTCTTTCTCTGTCTCTCTGTGTATCTCTATCTCTGTGTATCTCTCTATCTCTGTGTCTTTCTGTCTCTGTTTCTTTCCGTATCTCTCTATCTCTGCGTCTACATATCTTTCTGTCCCTGTGTATGTAACTCTTCTCTCTGTCTATCTCTGTGTCTATCTCATGTATCTATCTCTGTCTTTATGTGTCTGTCTACCTCATGTATCTCTCTGTCTCTCTATCTCTGTGTGTCTCTGTCTCTCTGTCTGTCTGTCTCTCTCTTTGAGTGTGTGTGTATGTGTATGTGTATGTGTGTGTGTGTGTGTGTGTGTGTGTGTGTGTGTGTGTGTGTGTGTGTGTTAGCCATGGAGGCACAGGAGTGGTCCATCGGAGGTGGCTGGGGAGGTGCTGAGTTAAAGGTTTCTGTTATTATTTCCTCTGCTGTCCTCAACTCTGAAGCAGGCAGCACCACTATGACTTTCAGAACAGCCAGCACACGAATACCCCGTATAAAGGAGACCACATCATTAGGTGCTAAATATATGTTTATAGTGAAATAAAAACAATTTTTATCTCTGGCCTTGTTTTACAAGCGGATGCGAGCAAGAGGAAAATACTGACAGCCAGTCTTCCAGGAGTGTGGATTAATGAGAGTGCCGTAATTGCTATATGTTTGCTTGGTGTGGATTCAAAGGTAAATCACAGCAGAAGTAATTAGATAATTATTAAAGTGTGCATTTAATCTGCAAGCCCCAGGGAATATTACACATGAATTCATTGGAGCCTGTTCTGCTTCCTGTTAAGAGCACGTGCTGCCTCCAGGGTCCTCTGCCAGGCTGCTTCGGAGAGAGCAGCAGCTTGGGATAGTGCCTCTGCCTCAGGTCATGTCTGGCTGTGCTGCTCTCCACCAGGCTTTGTGAGGGCACCTTCCCAGGAAAGCCGACACTCATCAGAGGGCACACCAGTCTGTCCATCATCATCTCCTTTGGCGTTTGGGATAACTCTCTGTTTCCTAGAAATTTGCTCTGAGGCTAGAAAGCCACTTCCCATGAGAGGCTCCTCTCTCGACTCTCTCCTTCCTGGTCTGTCAGAGCCAAAAGCCCTCCAAGACAGGATAGCGTGGAGTGGTGGGATTTAATAACTATACTGAGAGCCCATGCTCACTTCTAGGCTTGTCTTGAGAATAGCCAGTAAAAGGGAAAACACTCGCAAGCACAGACAGCTTTGATTTGTTTGTGGCTCACGGAGTTCTGACCCTCTAGTTTCCCTTCGGGTGCCGTTCTCATCTCCAGAGGCCAAGGGCAGTGGGGTCGAGGTCAGTGGTCCATAACTAATGTGTTTTGAAAAGACCACCCCCACATCCCACTCCTAAGTCCTGTACTGAGATGCGATCACTAATCACGTGGAAAGACACTGGTTTAACAGCACATGGAGAACAGACTTAAGTAAGGGGTCAGTGGATTCACTCATTGTGTGTGTGGAGACTTGGTAGAAACGCTCCCTAAGCCTAAATGTGTGAGGACCACGCGAGAGCTGACGTAATATCCTGCCTTGAAGGCTGGAATTCTCCTTTTCCTATATCCAGCCCTGTGGTGATAAACAGGCCCATGGCCCCCCTGAACCTCTTCTTCTCACCTGTAGCACCATGTGGTTAGGAGGAGTCAACCGTTAACTAATGGAGTAAGTTGCAGGCCCTGTGCCTAGAAAATCCATAATAACGGTGAGCCAGAAAGACCTATGAAAACACCTCAGCTAGAATCCAGCTATCAACTGCCAGAACCGAGTCATTCTCTTCCTCCCAGGGAGAAGCCTCTGGAGAGGCTGAGCAAGGAGAGGGGCTGACAGGCACCCCACAGTCCACTCCAGAGTCCATGGTGACAACGTCATGCACAGTGGCAGTCAGTCCCAGCTGTCTGAACCTTTCTAGGAACATCCTGCCATGAAACCCAGGCTCCTAAGCCATCCTTAGCAGCTCCCCGGATCCACCTTACCTTCTAAGAAGTTAATTATATATTCAATGGGTACCAGGGCTTCTGTGGGCTGGTTTCACTATGACCCAGTAGTCCCCGAAAGAGCCATGAAGCTGGTAGCAAAACTACCAGCCATAAGCTACTGGGACAAAAAACTATAATAAAAGGTTAGCATGAGGATGGCCACTAACTCTTACTGTCACACTCTTTTTTTTTAACATCACCTAACCAAGGCAAGTTTCTAAGCATAAGACCCAGGTTTTCCCGTCCTCTCCAGACTGATATTCTAGATGATACTTTAGACACTTGCTCCAGACTTTCTCCGTGTGAATCTCAGACTTGTTGACTTAATGAGCTCTGCATTTATCTTGCAGGAAGGCCAGCTTGACCCCCCAGGCTTATGTCTCAACTAGGACATAGATATTTGCCTTCCTTCACATACAAACTGTGTTCGAAAATTAAACATCTGCTTCTAGTTCCTGGAGTGTGCTGAACCTACAAGGGAATTAGAAATCAGGAATAGACCCGGAGTCTAGCAGCTACTAAAAGCAAATATGGCAGGCTCATGTAAGTGAACTCCAGGATAGAAGAGTTGGTCCTATGTGAATGACTGTCCCCTGAGCACGTGTTCTTGCAGCAAGCACTAGGTATAGGTCGGAAACAGTGACCTCGCTGCCTGGCGAATGTCCACAGCAAGTAGCAAACCAGTTCTTGAAGCTCCCACTTTGCCTCTAACAGTAAACCTTATATCCCCAACTATCACTACTGCAAGAGATAAAGTCATCCTATAAGCTCCTGGGAGGTATGTCTACTTCTGTATCCCTTTCACCACCTCCATGTGTATCTTCAGGAGCACTGGAGAGAATGTAACACCGAGCTAGAACTCACGACTATGTTCTGTCCTGTAGGAACATGTCAAAACCGGATCCTCCTGAGAGCCATGCTGGATGCCCTAACCGACACACAAGTGGGGCAAGGGAGGGAGGCTGGACCAATGGAGTCCCTGGCAGAATGACCCAAAGGACCTGCCATGCAAGTTGCCACAGGGTGAAAGGACATCCTGTAGTGTGGTGTCCTCCCCTTCTCACCTTTCTTTCCCTTCAAATGGATGACAGAGAAGCTACACTTTCCTGCATACCCAGAACATGCTGGGGTACAAAGCAGAGAAGCAGGGAACTGTGGCCATCTTGAAATCAAGGCATGAGGCTGTGTATGGAGCGCACACCTTAAGCCCAAAGGAAACACCATCAGCTTGCCCTCCACTTCCTGGTTATCCACCCGAGCTCTGTAGTCTGCAGACAGTTGTTGTTGGTATGAGATTCTAACAGAGCCTCTGGCGGTAATATAGTGAGGTCTGCTTTATGGGCAAGCACATGCTCTCCTTCCACGTTCTCCCAACAGCCGCTTTCTCATTACCATTGCATATCAATATAGACATGGGATCCAGATTTAACCAGAAAGTGGGAAGCGCATGCATCCATTTGGGGAAGGAAAGAAAAGCCTGTGGAGATGGATTTCTCCTCCTCTTCGTAATATGATATGTCCCACAGCAAGTTCAGGCGTCACTCCCAAAAGAACAGTTTAAACTTACAAAATTAAGCGTCTTAGAGAGCTGTGTGCCTAATGAAGATGTGGGCTCAGGGTATCTTTCAGGTGGGCACAGGAGGCAGAAGACACTGTCCCCACTTCACATCATATACCCTATCTGCCTGACATGGGAGGGCAGAGAGATTTTTTTCACCTCTGCTTCAAGCTGCCTATCCCATGGAGACCAGCTCTTTATCTCTTCTCTGCAGCAGGGAAGTGGCCCCTGAAGGGTTAAAAGAGACTCGGAATAAGGCCTTCTTTATGGTCATTTAATTATGAAATATTTAGGTCAAAAAGAGACCTTAAAATGTAATGAACAACATCTATCTGTTGTTTGAACTTCTGCAGACATGGCATAGTTGGTAAGAATGGAGAGAAACTCCATATGGTTCCTGCCCCTGAGCAGCTTGCCCCTCAGCCTTGGTGGGATGGGAGATAATATGGCATGAGGGAGCAGGAGATGGCTGCTGACCTAATTATTGGGTATAGGTAGAGAGGGCTCTGCTCTTCACTCTGCCTAGAAATCTGGTCTACATTCCCCAAGGTGAACCAACAGAGCCGGTGACGATCCACCCATAAGTCGCAGCATGGTCTCCTCCACCTGTGAGCTCTCTCCTATGGACATATGAGGTCAACATGTGTCTCCTGGCCATGGACCTTTGGCAACAGGCACAGGGATTGGGTATCTGCGTCATCCTGATGAAGCTTCTGGTTGAAGAATCGCGTTATTTTCCTTTTAGACAGACTGGCCCATTGAAGGATGGATATTTGTAGAGATGAGGTAGACTTGGGGATGTGTATACCTCAGAACCACCGGGAACATGTCAACATTGGGCAGAGGGAGATGACAATCTTGCTAGGTCAGTCAGAAGTGAGAAATAAGAATAGGCCAACGGGAAGCCAAAAATACAAACCGACCAACAAGAGATCAGAAGTGTGTATGGACAAGCTGGAGGTTAGAGCTGTGAATAGCCCAACAAGGAAATAAGTAACATGAGTCCATGTGAGGTTAGAGATGCACGTGTACCAATGGGAGGTCAGAAACAGGAGTGGGCCAGTTTGAAGTCAGAAATATGAATAAACCAATGTGATGTCAGAAACATGAATGGCCAATGGGAGATCAGAAACATGAGTGGGCCAATGAGAGATCAGAAACATGAGTGGGCCAATGTTAAGTCAAAAACATGAATGGCCAATGGGAGATCAGAAACACAAGTGGGCTAATAGGTTAGGGAAGTGACTAGTAAGCCAGTGAGAAGCCGTGGGAATACAACATGAGACTAAGCACCTAGGCGAAGCATGTTCCTCTCTTGCCTGGGGTCCTGAAGGAAGGTGTATGTGGAGAGAATAAGCCTTAGAGAGAGAGAGAGCTGTCTTGATCCCCAAGGCTAGCCTTGCCTGGATCTCCCTTCACCTACTTTTTTTTTTAAGACACTGAGTATAACCTTGTGAGATCTGCCTTGGAACTCCAGACAAGGGCTGGATCTTGCTGGGCAAGGCCACTTCCCACTTCACTGGGGCCAAGAAGGCCCTCATGCCAACCAATGTGGAGGAGTACTGGCTAAAGAGTCTGGGATTCTCCCTTGGGGAAGGTGGAGCCCAGGCGTCCCCGCACAGATGAGTTCGGGGAGTGGGTGGGAGGATGCAAGCTAAGCGTCAGGACTATACCCAAGTCACCTCAGAAGTCTGTTTACACGGCCAGTGAGCTGTGTTGAGAAGAGCTAGTGTTGAAATGAGGCTATTGATCACCCTTCTAAATACTAGATAATGTCCTTTTAAATATGAGCAAGTAGAGCTGGGTGTGACCACATGCACCTTTAACCTCAGCACTTGGAGGACAGAGGCAGACTGATCTCTATGAGCTCAGAGCTAGCCTGGTCTACATAGGAAAACCAGTTCAACCAGGGTTAAGTAATGGGGAAACCCTTTTGTTAAAAAGTTTTTTTAAAAAGTATGCAAATAAACCTCATATCTATTGTTTCAATGAGCAAATTTCTGTGACTTCCCACCCAACACACCCAACAGACCCTCCCCAGTCCACAGCCCCGCGACCCTCTAGCCACAGACCTTCCCCAGTCCGGTGACCCTCTAGCCTCACCCACAACCCATTTTATAAAACCTTAGAAGCTCAGGCTTCCTGCGAACCCTAACGACTCTCTTCACTCTGCATCACGAAGCTATGCCTCAGTGTGCATGGGCCACTCGGCCTCCCAACAGAACTACAAGCTGCTTCCCCCAACACACACACACACACCCTTCACTCTCAGCCCCTCACCTCAGGCAATTAACAGCCGATGAAGGAAATCTTGATGCCTTTTAATTTCCATCCCGGTTGATTTGACATCCAAGTTTATGCTGTTATTTTGTGGTACGAGCAACAGGGGCAATTTAAATTCAGGAAATTTCATCCATAGGTGCCCGCATTTACATTTCATGAGTTGCTCATGGTGAATAGAGTTTATACACTCCCTCTGAATGAGAACAGCGGTGGCTGAGGGGGCAGGAAGGAGCCCGTGAGGATGCCCGGGCCACCGCATAGCAACCGCCAGGTTTCCAAGGGCAGATCGCTCTCCGACCCTAAGCAACTGAATGAGAACATCAAAACATGCCTGCTTCGAGACGGCTAATGCCCATTAGTGTTGGGGACTGTTACCTCGATCAGGAGTGACAGAGCCCTAATTATTAAGGTAATTAGAAGTTATAACACTGGCAACATGAAAGGGAGAAGTTCCAGAGCCCATTAACAATGTTACTTTAAGTGATCTGGCTGTGAGCTGTTCAAGTCTCTAATTACATTACACGTCCATCTTCAAGGGTGATGTGATTAACCGACGGGCGAGGGATTAATGTATAGTGACTACTGTGTAAGCGCTGTAAGTACTATTTTCACAGGAATGGGCTTCACGCATGTCATTGAGTTTTCTTCCACTAAACTGTACACATTATGTCACCTCCCCCCCAAAAAAAACCCCTGACCTTGATGCATTCATATGCTTTATGCACAAATATTCTGTGCTCTCCTGTCCCAATGAACTTGCTTCTTTATGTTGAGGGCACAGTCACAGGAGTGTAGCTAAAGGTAAGCCCAGCCGTCTTTCACTCATGAACAAATGCAGGTGCGATTTATTGATACACACAGAAGGTTAGCAATGCAACTCCCCTCTCCCCTCCCTCCTTCCCCAGGCATGTAAGTTACGAAGGACATCTTTAAACAGTAAATACGCCCTTGAGTGTTTGTACTGAGTACTAAACGTTATATAGCGTTTATCACTGTGGCTCTCCAGAACACTTTGTCACACTATCCAAACTACTTTTCGTAAGACACAGTAAGAGGGTCAGTGAGAGGGCTCAACAAGTAAAGGTGCTTGTCACTAAGCCTGTTGGCCTGAGTTCGATTCCTAATATTAACAAAATAGAAGGAAAACATTAACTCCAGAAAATTGTTCTCCAGCCTCCACATAAATGCTTTGGCATACACACATACACACACAAACAAATATACACATACACACATGAACACATACATACACATTCACACACACATACACACACACACAGGCTTGCACATTTAAATAAAATAATTAATTTAATGTAATGTAATAAAAATTTAAAGACTCAATAAAATTTACTAGTCATTTCTATGATAATTTTTAATTAAATTTTATTTAAAAAAAAAAAAAGATTAGACTCCCAGAAAGGACAGTTTCTTGAACTGCTTTTTAATTTAACATTTAATTTAACTGTGCTTGTATGTGTGTACATGCAGGCACATGCTACCATGTGTGTGTGCAGGTCAAAGGACAGGTTGTGCGAGTGGGTTCTCTGCTTCCACTTGTTTCTGAGCTAGAGTCTCTCCTATCCCTAGTCTGCATACTCCAGGCTAGCTTGCCTACAAACTTCAAGTCAGTTCTCTAGGCTGCCACCTGTCTTACCATATGCACAGTGGGGTTGCAGATGCACACTGCCACATCCATCTTCTCTATGCACATGCTGAAGGCTGAACTCTGGTCATCATGCTTATGTAGCGAGCACTTTTACCTGCTGAGCCATTTCTCTAGCCCTCAATTTGCTTTTCCTGAGAGCTTGGCTTTTAGTTTTACACATCATTAGTCTTTCTGAAAATCATCTACTGGTGCATGCTAACGCATGAAATGTGTGGCTATGGAAAACCATTTCCTTCATTCAAAACTGGGCTGTCTCTATGCTGTCCCCAATATGCTGAGATGCAAGGCCCACTCTGTGGCTCCCACAAGCAAGATGATCTCATCCTCTGAAGTCTGACTAATGTTTGGTGTTTTCTGCAGCCAGTGCTGGGACATGAGTGGCATTGGGGTGGCCTCTCCTCCCTTGCAGCTAATAGGCAGCTCCTCGCCTCTCCTAGGGTCCTCTTTGCTGCATGTGTGAGTGGTAGGAAGGTCTCAGAATTTGGGGGAGATACCATGTACCCAGGCTCTTACTATGCCCTGACTGACACTGTTCACTGGGAAGGGATCTATAAAAAGCCATAAGAAAAAGCACAGAGCCTCCTGTGGGCATCCTGCTGCTACTCACAAAGTCCCCCCACCCCCAGGAGCATCTGTCTGATCCCCACTTCCCTCACGGATTCCTGAGGCTCTGGGAATGACACATAACTAGTGAGAAAGGACACAGGTCCACCAGGGTCTGGTGATGATAAACAGATGTGGCCATAGACTCCACTCAAGGCTTTGGATTCCCTCTCACCTGTGAGCCTGAAAAGTGGTTATCTGCATTTGGGTCTTTTTCCTCACATAAAAGAGCTATTTGATACCATCCCACACCACTATACTACAGTACAGTTAGTTAGTTAGTTAGTTAGTTAGTTAGTTAGTTAGTTAGTTAGTTCTTTGCTAGTTTTATAATGTGTTTGACCAGATTCACCCCTCCCCAGCGACTTGAAGACCTAGCCTTCCCTACCACCCAACTTTGTATTTTTTTTTTCTGGATATGTGGCCCTTCTCTGGATCATGGTCACCCAACCAGGGGCAACACTCTTAAGGAACACTAGCTGTCTCCCAGCAAATGGTGACGCTCTTCCATTCCAGGTGGGATTTCATGTCCACTTTCCATCTTCATGCAGGGGAGTCTCATGCAAGACTTGAGCTTGCGCGAGTCTTGTGCGTGTCATCATGACTTCTGTAAGCTTGTGTGTGCAGCTTCCCTGTTGTGTCTGGAAGACATTGCTTCCACCTCTGGTTCTTGGTCTTCCTGCCCCTCTTCCACAATGATATCTGAGGCACCCCAACCCATGTTCTCTACCTCCATCCAGACATGGCCCAGCACAGTTCCAAGAAGGCTTCTAGATGGTCAACCACAGCCATCTGCTTGTTGAGAGAACAAGCAGAAATACAGGCAGGAAGCAAACACAGCCACACAAAGAGAGGATCCATCTGTGGAGGCTGAGTGTGTCTGCAAAGGCCACTCTGTCTGTCACTTTGCTTAGGAGATAGGCATATATCTGGTCCTGTGTGTCTAGGACACCTGTGACTGGCCCCAGGGACTTGCCTGTGCCTAGCGCTAGACAGCTCTGGGTCCTACCAGGAATTGCAGCTTGCCCAAGTGCAGTCCTGGATCCAGATGTTCAGGCTCTTGTTTCACCTAAAATGAAATTTCTGAGCTTTGAAAGTCTTACCATGAAAAAGTGGGAAGTTGGTGAGGTGTGCTAAAGGAAAGTTTGGGTGCACAGGGATCCATGTATTATATTGCACAGTCCCATCCCCCCCCAAAAAATGTACCCTTGTTATTTGTCAGCTACAAGAGTGATTTATGAAAGGCAATCTTAAAAATCCCCACTCCCTACCCAGATGCACAGTTGATGCAATGGACTATATATGCATCCAATCTCAAGAATAGTGTGCATGACTCCATGAGCAGGCCTGCGGTACATCACACACACACACACACACACACACACACACACACAGAGAGAGAGAGAGAGAGAGAGAGAGACAGAGACAGAGACAGACACAGAGACAGAGAGACAGAGAGAGACAGACACAGAGACAGACAGACACAGAGACAGAGACAGACAGACAGAGACAGACACAGAGAGAGACAGAGACACAGTGAGAGACAGAGACACAGAGACAGAGACAAAGGGGCAGAGACAGAGATAAATCACTCAAGTGTGACTGATCCTGAGACCTTGCCCGTCTCACCACTTGGCAGCTGTTCATGCATGGATGAATCTACATAGGCCAAGAGGGTGGAAGTCACTCCACAAGCACACTTCAGCTACACACAGATGTTCTGGTTTCTCCTCAGTGGCCAAAACTGCCCCATGTGGACCCCCAAGAGTCTCTGTATTAGAGCTTCCTGCCTTCCTGTGTTTAGAGGCAAGTCCATTTCTCTGTTTCCAGTTAATCGAAGGCATGAGAACAGCATCTCCATGAGCGGAGTGGAAGGGAGTTGGTGAGCATCATGCTTGCCCATGACCTCTGACCTCTGCTTATGTTGCCTCTCCATAAATGCAGACAAGGTTTGTCTAATGTGACAAAGTGTTAAACTTTGTCACTAGAGCATTCACTTGGAACCCATGGGAAGACCTGGGTCATAGACAACCCTGTGAGGTGTATAGAATTTCTTAACTAAAAATCATTGACATTAACATTCAGCACAAAAGTGCTAAAAACATCTTCATTTTTGAGAATATTCTGTGGGTAGCACACAGAAAACACTCGGCGCTCAGGGACAGAGGGAATGGATGCAAGCTATGCGCTGGCGAGGACACCCTTGGTACCTCTCCCCTTGCTTCTTTTGCAGCCAAGTATTGACTAAGATAAGATCACAGACTGAGCCCTGAGGGACTTCCACAATGACCATGTACGTGGAGGTGACTCACATGGAGGGGAAGAACAGACTCCAGGTTGTCCTCTGACCTCTGTGTGTGCACCATGGCATAGGCCCTGGGCATTCATCTCTCCACACCACTTGAACTGTTTTTTGAGGCAGGTTCTTGTGTAGCTCACTCTTGCCTCAGACGGACTCTCTCTATAGCTGGAGATGCCCTTGAACTCTTGATCCTCCTGCCTCTGCCTCCTACATGCTAGGATTTCAGATCTGCATCACCACACCCTGGTGTGTGTGTGTGTGTGTGTGTGTGTGTGTGTGTGTGTGTGTGTGTGTATGTATGCGTGTGTCTGTATTCATGTGGCACATTAGCAGCACAGATTGCATCAGCCCTCACAATTGCCCTTTGTTTGAGATAGATGTGTCACTGCTAAGCTAAAGTAGACGGCCCCCAAGCTTTTAGACACTCTCCTGTCTTCACTCCCCATCTCCCCACAAACATTTGTGGTACTCTGTCTGGCTTTGACAAGGGCTCTGGGAATTGGGACAGGCCTGAGTTGATACCCAGCACGCCGTCTCTCCACCCCTCAGCCATTCTCAAACACTCCAGTCATGGCTGCAAAGCACACGCCCATCATTTTGCAGCTATGAACCCTGTGCTAAGTCAACATTCTCCCCGGCCCAGCACCTAACATCCACCATTTTGCTCTCTGTCTCTATGAAGTTGACAACTCCTTCACACAGCCTGTGTGCTTCTGTAACTGGCTTATCTCATTTGCTGTAACACCTTTGAGGCTCATCTTGGTTTTCAGCTCTGCTGGCCCTCATCTGTCTTTGAGCTGGGTAGCATTTCTAGTGACAGGTGGTGTCTTCCTCTGTCTAGTAGCTGTTGTGAATCTGGGAGCATGGACACTACTTCAAGACCCTGCTTCCTGTGGTTTAGGGGTCTGGCCCTCACAGGAAGCTAGCTAACATGTAGTTACTTTATTCTTGATGTCCCTGTGTGCTGCCCTAGTGTGTGCCGAGCTCTGGGTGACGTTCCACCCATGGCACACAGGTGACCATTTCTCTCTACTCTTGTCTACACTCCTCTCCTGGCTGATAACCATCCTAGTGGATGGGAAAACATGTCTCACTGTGGTTCTGGTTCGCAATTCATGATGAACGGCTAGCGATGCTGCACCTCTTTGTATAATGTGTTTAGTGGCTATTTGTAGCTCATTTGGGAAGAAATGCCTCTTCAAGTCCTTTGCCCATGTTTTAAATGAGTTTTTCTGGTTGCTCTTGCGCTGTGGGAGTGCTTTATATATTCTGGGTATTAACCGTGATCCCATTGTGCATGTGAAGAGCATTTTCCATGCCTTTCAGAAGGTTGTCCTTTTTACCCTGTTGACAGTGTTCCTTGGTGTACAGTATTTTTAATTTGTTGCTATTTAGATTATTTGTTTTTATTTCTGTTGCTGCCTGTGGTTTTTGTGTATGACATATCTGAATAGTTATTAGTGAATTCTGATGATTTCAGGTATAATAATGATGTCACTCATATCTTCTACAACTCCTCATCTCTTGGAAGATGCACGCTGAAATGCTGTTGGTGGACAGTAAGGTCCTGGGTTGGCTTTATACCCCTGAGGGGTATGGGATGGAGGGCAATGTGCAGGATGTGACTCAGGGGCTGCACTGGGCTTTGGGGTTATGTTCCTCCATGAAGAGGTTAGGAAGTCCGAAGGACCCTGAGCACGTGAACATCCTCCCCAGCTGCACGATGTTGAGAGAAGAGTCACAGATCCACACAGGACTGGTCGCACAGGCAGGAGCTAGACCAGTCCCCACTGTGCTCTGAGCACATGCTTTAGCATCAAAGTTGTCATCTCCCCGGGGAACCAGTTCTGTAAGGTCAGTCTCCCAGCTGCCCTTGCTCTACAGGGCAGGAAATGGAAGCTCAGAAAGAGTCACTTTACCAAGGTCACAAAGCTGGGAGTGTCAGGGCAAAGGTCAGAATTCAGAAGTGACTGGACACAGAACTACTCACTCGGGGCTAGGCTCCCGGGTTCCCTGCTGACAATTTTCACTTCCCCTCCCCTCTGGCTCCTGTTATAAGACAAATCTATGAGGTTGGACCAGTCAGTCTTCCTAAGTGTGTGACACAGGACTAGCTCCTCAGAAAGCCATAGAGCCCTAAGGACACACGTTGAGTCCTTGATGAGTCCCTTGTGCCCACACACCCCTGGCTAGCACAGGACAGCCATATGGGGATGCCACTCACCTGGGGCCAGTTCCTATGGCAACACATGTGGATGCTTCTCACCAGCAACTTTGATATGAAATGACTGCCCAGACTTCAAATGTGAGCCGGCTCCATGTCCCTTCCGGAGCAAGGGGTAAGGAATCAGGCAGGGAGTGACCAGGTGGGTGGAGCCTTGTGGTAGGGGCTGGGTTTATTTTTATTTGGGGGCTATCTCTATTCTAATTAGATTTAGCACATTTATAAAACAACCACCCTTATGGGATGAAGTATGGAGCCACCACACACACAATTTGTGGCGCACCGACGACATAAACCCACATTTTAAACACATTATAATTACTAGTTAAGATAAAGCCAAGGCAGTCCCTGCTCTAAGTGTTCATTTCATTGAAAGCTTCGATAAACACTATATTGTGGTTCTGGAGTCGCTGGCGTGGCTTATCACACAGTGATGACGTGACCAACCACTGTACAAACAGGATTTAAAACATCTTGCAAGTAATATGCAAGGATTCTCCAGATACACCAGTTACACAATGTCGGCATCTTTCAAAATATCAGTACACATTAGCAATGCATTCACTTCCTGGTTTTAGGCCTTACTCCTTTCTGTTAAAAAAAAAAAAAAAAAAAAGCTTATAGAAGACACCCATAATCATATGCACAGCCTCCAAAACAAATGAATGGAGAGTCGCTCCTCGACGCCTTTGGCACGGATCTGAGAGAGAGCCTCACGATATTGTGCATTTTCAACCCAGCTCTGCTTTTTGCTGGAATTGAAGCCAAAAAGCTTTCAAAACGCTGCGCTCACCAGAACTGGAGGAAACAGCCAAGGCAGGAATTAAATTCTGAAGATGCGCTGTGGCTCCAGCCACCCCTCTCTTTTATTGTCTCTGTTTTCATTAAAAATACAAATAAAAAATGTGTACGTCCTAAAATGAGGACGCTGAACGCTGATATATTACAAACGAGCTCGTCTTCACAAGTGTGATGGCTCCTTATTTTCTAGGATTTTACTATTATTATTATTATTATTATTATTATTATTATTATTATTAAACAAGTGTGTTTTCTGCAAGACTGGAAGTTTATATTCCTAGTGGGTTTTCTTTTCTCTTCTTTTTAATTGAATTGTGGTTTGAAGGAAGGAAAACTAGTTATAAATCTAAATTTCCTAAATTGCAATTTTGTGGTTTCTTTCCTATGCTTCCCTGAGAATCCAAAGATTCGGGAGGTTGTAGGGACTCTGAGTGTCCAACCAGCTCCTTGAAAACTAGAGCAAAGCGTTGCTTCACCCGAAACTGAGCTCAGTGCCCTGGGCGAACCCTGGTTCTGTCTGGATGTGGCTGGAAGCTCAGGAACTATTTAGTCAATGTCCAGTTCTTTCTGGCCAGGCCCTGAGAGACTATCACACACTTGAGGCTTCCGTGGTGAAGGAATCTGCTGCCCCCAGGACCTGCTCGAGTCAGTTCATTGTTCCCGAAGTTCTGAACGATTTTAGTGAAATCACTACATTTTCTTTTCCTTCTTTCTCTCTTCCTCTCTTTCTCCCTTTCTCCCTCTCTTTCTCCCTTTCTCCCTTCCTTTCTCCCTTTCTCCCTTCCTTTCTCCCTTTCTTTCTCCCTTTCTTTCTTTCTTTCTTTCTTTCTTTCTTTCTTTCTTTCTTTCTTTCTTTCTTTCTTTCTTTCTTTCCTTCCTTCCTTCCTTCCTTCCTTCCTTCCTTCCTTCCTTCCTTCTTTCTTTCTTTCTTTCTTCCTTTCTGTCTTTCTGTCTTTCTTTCTTTTAATTTCTGATCAGCAGTTCTTGAACTGTGGCAAGCCACATAGACACCCAGGGGCCTCAAATCTCCAGAAAGATCCTTGCTGATGAACTGCATTCAGAATGATGCCAAGATGACCTTTGCCCTGTCCCATGTGCTGACACTCTGGGTGATGCAGCACACATAGGGTGAACCACTGGGACCAGGGCCACATCCAGACAGAGGCACCCACCAGCATAGTCCTCGCTACCCATGTTCATGATGGAAAAGAAGACAGAGGTGCTTGGAGCTGAGAGTGCCATCAATGTGGCTCCTCTTTTTGTGTGTTTTCTGGCAGAGTCTCGTGTATCCCAGGGTGGCCTGGGACTTGCTATGTAGATGAGATGGCTTTGAAATCTTGATCCTCCTGCCTCTGCCTACTAAGTTCTTGTGCTATCACCTCTGGTTTATACAACGCTGAGAATTGAACCCTGTGTCTTGCATGTGCCTGGCAGGCATTCTACATGCTAAAGTGCATCCCCGTCCCCAAACTACCAACCTCATGTGCATGCCTGTATGCCTATGAAGGCCAGAAGTTGACACTGCAGGTCTTTCTCTTCTACTCTCCACCTTATTTTTGGACACAGGGCCTCTCATTGAACATGGAGTTCACTGTTTCAGCTATGCTGGCTGGCTTGGGGGGCCCTGGGATTCTCCTGTCTCCCATGCGCACACGCGCGCGCGCGCGCGCGCGCGCGCGCGCGCACACACACACACACACACAGTGCTGTGGTCACAGATGTCTTCTGTCGCTCCCATTTTTTCATGCGGATGCTGGAGAGCTGGAATCCGGTTGATCCTTGTGTTTTTGAAACAAGCACTTTTGCCATTTTGTGCTGATATGCTTCCTCACCAGGAAGGGGACAGTCAAGACATGGCGATTTGACAGAGTTTCTGCTGAAAATGAGAACCATGGATGTTGTTTATGGAAAGTGGCCTTATCTGTGGCCAGTGACAGTCTTCGATTCACCACTGGAGGATCCGGAGTCTTGAAAACTTATCTCCGCCACAGTGAGACCAGTAAGACCCTTAATCTATTCTGATGAAGCTGGTGGGGTCATCAGAGAATCTATCCTTGGGATGTTGTGCAGTGACATGTGTGGATGACAGGATTTGTACCTACTTTTCAAATGACTAATGTATAATGTCACAAAGTCACAAATGGGTGAAGGATCCATTCAAAATGGAGGACGGATCACCACGGACATGCGATATGCTTCAATGTGGCCTCAGGTTTCACAAGCTGATGCCCTTCAAGGCCCTAGCACCCACCACCCTGCAGAAGTGATGTGTCTGCAGTTATCAAGAAGACAGAATGCACACACAGCAAGGGACTGCATGGTATTGTAGAAGACTCTACTCTCCTCATTTCAACCAAAACAATATATTGCAATAAGCAACATTTGTTTGGGGTGTGTGTGTGTGTGTGTGTGTGTGTGTGTGTGTGTGTTCATATTTTAAAACAAGATTCAACAAGAGTTGAAGATATGCCTCTTTTGACAAAATGTTTAAGCAAGGATGAGGACCTGAGTTCAACCCTGGGCATCCACATGAAAAGCTTGCATCTGCTCTTAGAACCTGCGTTCTGGAAAGACAAAGACAGGTAGATACCAAGAGCTCCCAGGACAGCCAGCCTAGACTCATCTGTGCTTCGTAAATGTGTACTGTTGATGTTTACCTCCCAATTGATAAAAAGCCTGGCAACCAGACAGGACTAACTAGGCTGATAGCCAGCAAGGCTGGCTTCTACCCTGCAGGGACCATGCCACTCTCAGCAGAAGCCAAGCCCTCTGCTTATCTCCTCTGCCCCCGTGACCCTACCAGGGGCAGAACCCTACTATAGGGTTTGACTGAGCTCTGGGTCAACTCAGGAGATCTGTGGTTACAAGGAGCCCCTCCCAGCTGCCAAGGACTTTTGTTTGTTTGTTTGTTTGTTTGTCTGTAGGTAGCATCAATCTTGGAAAAGAGCACACATGGCCAAGACAGATAATGTAGAGGAAAGGCCATTAAGCCAGCAGTTCAAAGACACTGTGTACTGAGTCTCCAGCACAGTAGTGTTGTGTGGAACTGTCCCCCTCACAAGCAGCTTGAGTGTTTACCCTCTCTTCTTCCCAAACAGTCACCCCATCCACAAGACACTCTTTGATCTAGTACCTGCGGCTCTGTTCCTTCATGCACCAGAGGAAAAATGAAAACTTTTTTAAGGTTCGGAGGGAAGAAGGAAGCTTGGAAATTATATCAAGTGCAGATCTGTGTGCAAATAAAGTACCTGTGTCCAAGCCTTTCCTTGAGAGATAGTCCGGTGTCCTTGACCAAGCCTGGAAGAAACTGAGGGCATGCCCCTGTCCCGTGGGTGTCTGGCTCTGCTGTTGTCTAATGCAGTGTGTTCCTGTGACTCTCAGCCTTCGATCAGTGCAGCTAGCTATGTGTCACATGACATAGACTCCTTATTTCCCACCCAACTCTGCCTCTGTTCCCTCTGCTCCCCTCCTCCCTATGTGAGTAAGAACGGGTAGTATTTTTCTCTCTGTGCCTGGCTTATTTTACATCCTATAATGTCCTCTTGGGTTGTCCATGCTGTCACAAGCGACATCACTGCCTTTTGTCATTTTTTAACATTGAATAGTACTCCACCACGTGTGGTACCATTACATCCTTATCCTTCATCTGCCGAGGGACACCTGGAGAAGTCACTTCTCCAGGTAGCAATTGTGAACAGAGCCGCAGTTGAAATGCTAATCCCTTAGAGATAGTGGGTTTATACCCCTTATATCTAGTGGTTATGCAATTATTCATTTGCTATTTCTTTGGGAAACTCTATGGTGGTTTTTTTTTTCATAATGGCCATGTGCAGTCATATTCCCACCAACAGAATTATGGGAGTTTATATCTTCCCAAATCCAGCTTCCCAATGGTGACTATGGAGATCATATTCCTATTCATCTTACGGGCAGACAGCAAGGAGCGAACAAATGAAGGAGCCTTTGCATTGCTGTATGGAAATAACACTAAAGATTGGAAAGCTGAAATTCTCAATGGAGGCAGACTGCCAACAGAGAGAGGCCACTGGCCAATGTCAAATCTCTGTGTCCTCCGCAGGTCTTCCAGGCCCTAAACAGGAGGCTGAAGCTTTGTGCTCCCAGAGGAGTCTATTTCTGCCCACTCTCAAAGCAAGGAGCAGAGTTCTCTCTCCTCTTTCCTCTCTAATGAGAGGTCCAGTCTTTCTCCCCCAAAGAGCATCTGGGACTCAGGCCCTGAGCAGAGCTGTGAGCTGGCAGAGAGCCAAATTAGTGGTTTTATATAGACTACTCAGGATGGCTCTGATTGGCTGGATGCATTTATCCAAATGCAATTGTCCAATAAGGACCAATCAAAAGAAAGCCTGTTGGCCAAGAGAGGGAAGCAAACACCCACCAAAACAGGGGAGAGTTTTCAGTCAGGGCAGCTTCTCTGAGCCTTTTAATTCAATGCTTCAGTAGAAGCAAACCAGGGAAACTGGATGTATTGTTGGGTAGTGTTAACTGTCAAAATGGCAGACTCCAGAATCACTTGATGGGAGACAGGCATGCCTGTGGGGGATTGATTATCTTCCATGTGGTTTAATTGAGGTGGGAAGACCATCCACTGTGGGCAGGACCATTCCTTAGGCTTTATAAAATGAAGAACGTGAGTTGGACACTAGTGTGCATTGATGGCTCTTCTGCTTCAAGGCCCTGCTGCCCTGACAGCCACTCTGAGGAACTGTGCCTTGAACTGTTAAGTTGTTTTTATGATGTCCTTTATGATGCTATTTTATCACAGTAGCAGAAATAGAAAAGTAATGATATGAGCCCCTTCCGTTTATCTCTTGATCATTTTTGTCTCTTTAGAGAAATGCCCACTCAAGTCTTTTGCCCATTTTTAAAGGCATTAGTTTTTCATGCTTTGTTGTAAAGGTTCTTTATAAATTTTACCTACTAACTCTCTGGTCAGATATATGTGTTTTTCCCATTCTGTGTGTTGTCTTTCTGTTTTACTGTTTCCTTGTGGCAAATTTTAATTTGATTGAACCTTTATTTTATACCACACACAAAAATTAGCACACATACACTAAAATGTCTCACACACACACACACACACACACACACACACACACACAGAGCCCCCTCTATTTATTGTTTCCTTGTGGGTTAAACTTGCAGCATGAATAAACTCACATCACCAAGACCAAAGCATATTGTGGTCCTCCCTTCTCCCCCAGAGCTCTTGGCCACCAGCTCACAAGGATAAAGGAGACAGAGTCAAAGAACAGCATTCAGAGGCAGATGAGTATGACTGAAATGACAGACTTCTGGGATCAGTTTCAGAGAGGCAGCTCAATTTTATTGGGGTGAATCAAGGGCTATATAGTTTTGGATAAGGAGATAGAGGTTTCCATGGTGGGTAGGAATCGGCTAGAGCTTAGGGTACCAAAGAATGTCTCATTTGCATGGAGAGACATTCCAGGAACTCCAGGTGCTTGGACAGGTTTTTATTGAGCGAAAGGAAGCTGAACCTGCAACATCACCAAGGTTACATGACATTCCTCAGGTAAAGGACGTGGAGGTCAGGCTACCCAGATCAGCAGGGAAGAAGAAGCCCTCCTAAGAAAAGGGAGTCCTCCATCTTGAGCCAAGCTCAAGAGATCTGTCTGGACATGGGGGGCTGAGACCTTTAGCAACAGAATCCAACACCATCTGTTCCTAGGTCGTCCTCTGGGACTCGTAACTTGTATGGATTTAGATTCTAAATTGTGGTCTCTTATTCATTTTTAGCTATTTTTTGTGTGTGGTGTAAAATAAAGCTTTATTGTCATTTTCTGCATGTGAGTGTCCCCTGTCCCTAGCATGACTTGTTCCTCACTCTGTGTCCAAGTTTGCTTTTCCATGACCAAATGAAACTTGAAGAGGAAAGGGTTTACTTTACTTTACAGGTTACTGCTCATCGTGGATAGAAGTCAGGGCAGGAACTTAAGGCAGGAACCTAGAGACAGGAACTGAAGCAGAGGCCAGGAAAGAATGCTGTTTCTTGGCTTGCTCCTTGGTTCTCTACTTAGACTCAGCCAGGGATGGTACTGGCCACAGTGAGGTGCACCTTCCGACATCAATCGTTTATCAAGACAGTTCCTCACAGGTATCACCAAAGACAACTTGATGCAGCCAATCCTCCCAGTTCCAAGTCCTTCAAAGGATCCTTGGCTGTGTCCGGTGGACACAATGTTTTGTGTGATGTAACTCTTGTTGAATATTAGTTGACCCCACATGTTTGGATCTATTTCTGTGTCTCTGTCCTACCAGTATCTCACTGCTGTGATAATGGCGGCTCTCTATGGTTTTAAATCGGGATGTATCGTGAAGTCAACTTGCTTTTACTTTCTGATTGCTTCCGCTGTGAGATTCTTTTAGAGTTCTGTGCAAATTTTAGGATTTTTTTTTCTCGTATTTCACATACACTCATACCATTGTAACTCTGGCAGGGATTCCAACAAGCAATTCTGTGCATCGCTTTGGGTGATGTAGATATTGTCACCCTAGTTCTGACTCAAGCACAGGATGTCTTTCCACTTGTTTGTGGATTGTTTTTCAATTTCTTCCATCAATTCTATACTTTTCAATATGCAAACCTTTTACCTCCTTACTATGGTTATTCCTGGGTATTTTTTGTGTTATAAGTGGGGTGAATTTTTTTCTCCTTAGCCATGTGATTAGAGGAATTCCACTGACTTGTCTGTGTTGGCCTTGCACACTGTGACTTTGCTGGATTCATTTATTAGTTATGTAGGTGTATAGAATCTACGAGGGTTTTGCAGATAGAGGGATGTCATCCTCAAACAGAGGTACACAGCTTCTTTCTTTCTGACCAGGACTGTTTTCTCTTGTTTGATTGTTCTTGTGAAAGAGCCCAGGGTTGCGTTAGTGGAAGTACTGTAGAGTGGGCATCCCAGCCCATGGTGGGCTTCAGTGTGAAATCTTTCTCTTTCTTCCCAGTTGGTTATGAAGCCCTCTGTGGCATTTTTCTCTGTGTCGTGTTGTGCTGTACTATACTCCTAAGACTTCATCAGAGAAGGACATCAAACTGCACCAGGCATGCTTGGCCCTCCTTGTGTTGCTGCGACCCCACCATTTGATTGACCTGCTCTTGTTGGATCTGCCTTTCGTGCCTCGGAACCTCACTTGGAGATGATGAATGACCTTTCCTGTGCTGCTGAATTCAGTTCACTAATGCCTCACTGTGTCCCTCGGAGGCATTGACCTATGCCTTTTTATTTCTGTAATACTGTGTGTGTGTGTGTGTGTGTGTGTGTGTGTGTGTGTGTGTGTGTGTGTAGTATGTGTGTGTGTAGGTACATATGTGTATGAATGTGTGTAAAGATCAGAGACAACCTCAAGTGTCATTCTTCAGGAATGCTGTCCAACTCCTGTGAGACAGGGTCTTTCACTGGCCTGGAGCTCACCAATTAGTCTAGGCTGGCTGGCCAGCTAGCCCCAGGGATCAGCTTAGTACTGAGATTACAAGTGTGCACCATCTGGTGCGGCAGTTTACACGTGTTCTGGAGATTGACCTCAGGTCCTGGTGCTTGCCCAGCAAGCCCTTTACCAACTGAGCCATCGCCCCAGCTCTGACTTCCATTTCTGGTGGTATCTTTCTCTGACTCAGGGGCCAACAGAGTGCTAGCCGTGTGGAATGTGTGTGGGTGGATGCGTTCCCTCTTGAACTACCTTTTAAGAGTGTTTCAGAGTCATCAGTGGCCTGGGGGTGGAGCTCAGTGGCACAGCGCCTGCCTAACATGCACAAGGTCCTGGGTCCTTCCCTGGCACTGCACATAACCATGCAGGTTGGAGTATTTCTGTAAATGCTTGCAAGGACCCCATGGCACCAGGCTTTTCTTTGTTGGGCTGTTAACTATCACTTCCATCTATCGTTGGTCTTTTTAGGCATCCTGGTCCTTCCCATGTCTGTCCCTCGAAGCTCTTTCTCCAGGAATTTACCCATTCCCTGCAGGTCATCTGGTTTGTTGGCCTGTCGTTGTTGCTAATGGTTCTTTAGGATCTCTTCACCCTGAGGCATTGGTCACAGTGTTCCCAACTTTCATTTCTCACTTTATTAGAGTCTCCCCTCTTTTCTCTCAGTCTAGGTTGGGGGTGTTGATTTTGTTTGCTTTTTCAAACTATCAACTCTTGGCTTTATTGATTTTTTTGAATGAATTTTCCACTTGCTTTCTGTTCTGATCTTTGCTTCCTTCCCCCGCTGGATGTTGGGTTTGCGTGGTTTTCTTTTCTAGCTTAGTGTTTTCCCGACTATCTGTTAATCTTCTCTTGAACACAGGCATTGGTTCCTGAGAATGTCCCTCTTGCAGCAGCTTTTGCTGCATCCCATAGGCTTTGCCGTGTCTATTTTGTTTGTCTTAAGGTGTGTGTGTGGTGTGAATATGAGTCTGTGTACATACTGTATGTATGAATGTATCTGTGTGTAGTGGGTGTGAATGTGAGTCTGAGTGTGTATAGTGTATGTGTGAATGTGTCTGTGTATAGTGTTGTTGTGTGTATGTGTAGTGTGTATGAATGTGAGTATGTATGTAGTGTGTGTGAGTGTATAATGTGTGTAGTGTATGTGTAGCATTTGTGGAATGTGTGTGTGTGAATGTGAGTGTATTGTATGTAGTATGTGTGTAGCTATATGTGTGTGCAAATGTGTGTATATATGTGTGAGTGTGTATGGATGTGAAATGTGTGTGTGTGTAAAATGTGGTGTGAGGAGCAGATATGAATGAGTATGTCTGTAACTGAGTGTGTGTATGTGTCTGAGTATATATATATATGTGTGTGTATATATATATGTGTGTGTGTATGTGTGTTGCATGTGGATGTAGAGGTGTATTTGTGTGTGTGTGTGTGTGTGTGTGTGTGTGTGACTAAGTGTGAGACATGAACAACTCAGGAGAACGGGCAAAG
Organism: Mus caroli; assembly: GCF_978045245.1. Lineage (NCBI taxonomy): Eukaryota > Metazoa > Chordata > Mammalia > Rodentia > Muridae > Mus > Mus caroli. The sequence goes on along the minus strand of NW_028227265.1, from coordinate 117,071,948 downwards.
CGCACTGTGGGCATTCCGACCATGGAGATTATTAGGGAGATATGTTGAAATGTTGGCTGGCACCTCTCTTACCACAGTGATTACCTGAGTTGATCTGGATAAGCTATCTGTAGATCGCCTTCCTCTTTCCTCCCTGTCCCACACTGCGTCCCTCTCACAGTCCTGTGCTCTGTGGAAGAGGATGGTGGCCTTCCATGATGGACAAGGACCATGCTTCAGGGGTAGACAAGCAGCTGTGTTCCCCTGCTGGGACCCCCAAGCAAGCTCTTGAGAAGAACAAGATTTGGGGGCTCACAGTTTGATGCCATCCATGCAGTCCTGTAACAAGTTGCACACAGTGGCGGGAGCATAGAGCAGAGCCAGGAAGAGAAGGTGGAGTCACAGCCCTCAGTGGCATGCGCCCAGTGATCCGAGGACCTATCTTCAGCCCCACACCCTCAAGGTCCACAGAGCTTCCCAGTTACACCACCCTCAGGACTATACCTTTACCACATGGCCCTCTGCAGACATTCAACATCCAGCCTTACAAGCTTTTATTCTTTTTGCTATGATTGGTGGGGCTTTTTCTTCCTTATACATTTCAATCTGCTGTTCATACCTATGAGACATTTTTATTTTAATACACACACGCGCGTGCACTCACATACATGCACGCACACATGCACACACACCTGCCCTGAGAACATCAAGGAACACAAAATAATGAAAAAAAAATATATATGTATGTATATGCAAGCCAAAGCAGAATGATGGTGAGCTGTGCCTGATCACTGGCTGCAGTGTTTCTAGGAAGCTCAATGCCTGCCAAGCCCGCGCTGCATGGTTACAGTTCCTCCTCACTCTTCTGATTTGAAAACCTACAAGAAATTTTCTGGGCTAAGAGGAGATTCACATGTGAACTGTAGAATTGGGAGCCTGTCCCAGGGTGGCTACTGGGAGAATATGTTGTTCCTGAACAGCACAAGAGGGTGTCAGACTTGTGAGTATGTAGTTCACGCTGAAGGGATCTGGCAGAGATGACCACAGAGCACAGCAGCACTTGCTTAACTAATACACATGCACATAGACAATACATGCGCACACCAAGAACACACATGCATATAGATAGCACATACACGTACATACAGTAACACACATATGCACACAGATAACACATGTGCAAACAGATAATACACACTTATGCACATAGACAGCATGTATGTGCATACAAATAACATGAGTGCACAGAGATATCACATGTGTACCCAGATCCCACTTGTACACACAGATAACATGGATAACATGTACATATTAGTAACACATGAGCACATGAATAACATGTACACACAGCACACAAATGACATGCATGCATATAGATAACACATGGACACATAGATACACACACACACGCACCTCACACAGATGCAGGTTTATCAAGAGAGAATCTAAGTACGGGGAAGTGTTACAAGTGTTGATTGTATAATTCGTTCATTCAGATTTTCTGGAAAAGTCTACAATTTTTCAAAATAGCACAATACAAGAACAGACTATCTATGTAAGATGGGGATGTATCATGTCTGCAGAGGTGTTTGCTGTTCTGGGTCACATATCCAGGGAGATGGATGCAAAGGTTCAGACATCCGTGTGGTGCCTCCCTCCTGCCCTCCCTGTAGGCTCCTGGGTACATGAGTTGGACCCTGTCTCCCTTCCTGAAGGTATCTTTAGCCACAGTGATTCCCTCAGATCCTGGAGAGCCAGCTCCAGCAACAGCTGAGAGGGGCAGGAGGGTGCCAATGGACACTGCTGGCTGGCCTCTACTGGACATAGACTAGAGACCACTGGCCTTCTTGCCCTCTCTGCTGAGGGGAGGTCCTGTTTGGATACAGTGAAGGGACCAGACAGACGCACAGTAGCAAGTGGACACAGGAACTCTTACTTCACTCTGAGAAAGGGTCTTCAGAAATACAATGGAAGTGTTTCCTAGAGGATAAGGCAGTGGTGGAGGGAGGCATCAGAGCCAATGGCCAGCAGCTCCAGGAAGAACTCTAGACCCAACAGCATCACTTGGAGGGGACCATCCTGAACTCTGAGGCTCCGACCTCCTAAGGCATGTCTCCATTCTGATCACTACGCTGTGCTCCAGTGCCAGCAACAGGCCACCCTTCTGATGGCAATGCAGGACTGGGCACCGGAGAATGGAGCAGTGTGGGCAGCATCAGGCAAGAAGCTGACTCCTCACCCAAGGCTGCCAGAAGTCACGGACATTTGGAGCTAATGTGGAATCCAAATTTATCAAGGGTCCTGAAGAGGCTTCTCTGTGGAGAGGCATGGTTCTGTCAGTCTCTGTGGCTGTGTCAAGCCCCCACGCCTTCACCATAAAGTTATTTGTCTCTCACACACTTCTGAGGAATGAAGGCCTCTGAGCTGCTGTGTTGGGGTCTCCCTATTTGGCATCCTGGCTAGATGGGTATGCATGTGGATGGAAAGATAACCAAATTCTAGAGAGAAGCCATCTCGGGGAAGGAAAGAAATTTCAGAAGATGCACAGACTGGCCCAAGACTTTGCATGAGGCTTACGGTCTTCCAAAGTATGTGGTGTCTGGCACAAGACAGAATTCTTGTGGATGTGGACAGATCTTCTCACCTAATCAACTATATCCACACTGCCTCCACCACAAACCAATGCCCACACTGCCTCCACCACAGACCAATGCCCACACTGCCTCCACCACAGACCAATGCCCAGCAGTGAGGAATTCACTCAATCACAACTCTGCTACCCAGGCTGGACCCAGAAGTCTACTCCTCAGATGACCACACAGTGAGCAGGATTATAGGTAACACTGGACTGACTGAGTCAGGGAGAAGGCCTGTGGCCTCTGGAGTCAAGCAGGCCAAGATACAAGCAGTTTCTAGAACAGATCAAAGGAACCAAGAAGAACATGTGAACCCCACATGGTCAGCACACATAACATGGAAGACAGCAGATAGGGCCCAGCCCAGACAGCAGATGAAACCTGAGGCCTCAGGTCTCAGCAGATGCCAGCCAGTGCCTCATGGGTGTAACATCCCTGGAAGGGCATCCCAGAGAGAACCAATCCCAGTGTATCATGCTGTCCCCAGTATTCACTCATCTAATTGTGTTAATGACCCAGAGGCTTTCTGCCAGCCCCTGATTAAGCTGTGATACCACGCACACAGCAAAGATCTCGAATCTCTCTCAAAATCACAAAGATGTGGTCTTACCAATGTACAAGGAGAGTTCGGGTACTATTTTGCTTTCATAAGAGATAGACAGCAAAGGGGGAGATGTGTGTGAGGAGAGGAGACATGGAGTACCTGGATGCATACCTAGTGGGTGGCACAGGTGGCTGTGGAGAAATGTACCCATCATCTATGAAACCTACCTAAGGATATCCTCAGACATCCTGCAAAGTTGGTTTACATGCCGCCAACCCCTCTGGGACTCTGAGGTATGTTCAGGCCCCCTACCACACAGGGTCCTTGAGACCCCAGAGCAGAACTCGTAGATGTCTGTGTAGGCATGAGCACAGGTGACCATGCTGTCACAGGGCTTCAGGTGCCAGCGTACTTGATACAAACTTCATGTTGCTTAGAGATCATCTTCAAGGGTAAAATCCCTCTAAAGCACTGACCTTCTAAGACACACAGGTGGCTCTCTTCAGTGGGTCCTCGGCTAGTGGTGCCTCAGGTGAGACCTGACAGAGCTACAAGAGAGGAGGTCTAGATGAACATGCCTTGTGTTATGTACAGAATCTCCATCTTTTTCCTGTAGTGTATGTTTCCAAATGGTCTTCATCCTCTCTGGGTGTTTGAGGCTCCAAACTACACCCTTCCACACACACATTCACACATACACCCCTCTAAGAAAACCATTTTATCACATGGGGTAGATGTCTATCCCTGTCAGCAAAGCCTTTGTTCTCAAGGGGTCAGTCTGGCTTACCGTCATACCCACAGAGTTTCAAATGATGTCAAAGCTTGAGCACAATGCCAGCATCGCCAAGTCACACAAGCTAAAGTCAATGGGTGGGCAGCTTCTGTATAGGGCTACACACGGGTTTGTTTTTATTACTCCCTGCGTATGGAGGAGTCTTAGTTATCTTCGACTCGTGCTGGATTACTGCCATTAGGGAGAATGTGGCTCTCGAAGGCCCATCCTCACTCACAGGCATGGCTAAGAGAATGGAGATTAACAGTGGGAGATGGAACTGTCTGACAGGGCCAGAGGAAAAGCTACATGCACTGATCATCTCAAAGAAAAAGCTATAATACTGTAGTGGGTGTGGTGGGCTGGGGGCTCTGGACCTCCCTGAGAAGTGGGTTGGCTTTCCTCCTGAGACTAGAGCCTGCTTAGGTACCTGTGTGCATCAGGGCTTCAGGACTCAGGGGTCCCCTTCCCAGATGCTTCTCCAAGGCTTTGGTGGACCAACCTCTCAGAAGAGTGAAGGGTGGGTCTCCAGGGCAGCTCTGCTGCTCCCAGGTGCTGGGGGTCAGGCAGGTGCTCTCCATCTCATCACCTGAGGTCAGCTTACTCTTATTCCAGCCATGGTGTCTGATGGCCTTCTTCTGTCAGGTCACCTGATATCTGTCCATCCCTCCATCCTGAAACCCATTCCCACTGGGCTTCCCCGGCCCCTCAGCTCACATTCTCCAAAGCTCCACCTCCTCTGTGAGCTGTCCTCACTTCCTGACTAAAACCACCTCTCCATCTCTCTCCAGCTTCCCCTTCTGTAATGTCCACCTGCTTTGTCAATGCTCAGACAGTTCATATCCACAACTGAAGCCTGTCCACACTGTGAGAGCAGCTCTTGTCATGTCCTCAGCTGTGTGACAGACATCGCAGACTAAACTGAGCTCCACCATACACCAAGCCTCTCTGTCCCATTTATCATGGCTAACAACAACCCTACCTGATTAATTTTCCCACCACCCCACTAACTCACTGTTTCTCTGAAAGCAGCCTCCTCTTCTGGCTGACAAATAGCTTTACTCTTGGTCAGTGTATGGTTTCCCCACCAAACACAGCCTCTATGAGTGTCTGGCTGTAATGATCTCCACAGATCTGGATGACAGGCACAGACTTGGGTGTTCAATAGAGAGCATGTGGAGAATTCAGGAAATACAGTTTTGTGCCTGTAAATATCAGCTGAAAAGAAATGACCTACAAATCTTGCTAGATCCTAGGTCTCTTAATTAATGTGTTTGTGTGGAGGGTGGCGTGCTTGGGATTGAATCTGAACCATGGCTTCAGGCAGATCACTCTACCCCTGAGATCCACCCTGAGACAATCTCTTAACTGTTCATGCAGTCATTTCTTCTGTGAAAGAGGAGACACTTGGGCGTTGCTCTGGGGGAAGCACACACTGGATGCTCTTGCTAAGGAATTCACGGCAGATATAAGTATCAGAGTCCTGTCCTAAACCAGTACAATCTCTAACTACATTCTAAACCAACTCCTACCCTTATATTACGAATAAGTATAGCTCCAGCCCCTTATCAAACATGCTTCTTATTGAAACAGACAGAAATCCTTGATTAAAGCTGCAATAGGTCAAAAGGCAGGGACCATGGGGTGCCAGTCCCTAGTTAGTACATTTATAATGTGAGCCCCATACTTAAAGCTCAGAGAACGTTGTGGAAGGGGGTAGTGGAGATTGTATAAGAGCTGGAGGACCAGGACAGCAGCTAAGAGACTGTCTCATCTGAAAAAGAGAGAACATGAAGTGGGGAAGAGTGGGTGTGGATGAGGAAGTGGGTCTGGGAGGAACTGGGGGAGGGGCAATGGGGAATGAATATACCCAAACTACACTGTATGACACTTTCAAATAATTAATTAAAATATGTATAATTTAAAAACAGACAAACAAAAAACCAAGCAATCATACCAACCTTGGGCACCCACACCAGTGCCAGCTCTGTGCTGCTCTTTGAATCAAGCAAACTCATGTGGCTGGTGGCCCCAGCAATGGACAGCTAGACAGAGCACTTCTGCCATCATAGAGAGTGTTTTGAAATCTGACCTTTTGAATGATCCTCTGTCTATTTGGGGGAATAACATAGAGTTACAGAGGAAAGGAAAGGAGAGAAGACTGCGTTGTCTTCCTACACGGCAGCAGCGGAAACGGCAGGTGAAAGAAGTTCTCTCAGTGAGTTACTCTGCCCTCTGCTTAGATTCCACGTGGATGCACGTGTGGCACAGACCAGCAGTGAAGCCACTGTGGCTCGTATAGTGAGTTGTCCCCCAAATGTTTATATGGGCAGAGTGGAGAGGTCACCACAGCTAACGGAGGGAACTCGGACCTCACAGTCTTCCTACAGGATAACTGCTCCCAGCAAATGTCACCGCCATTTTGAGCTTAAAATGTTAAGATCTCTCTCTCTCTCTCTCTCTCTCTCTCTCTCTCTCTCTCTCTCTCTCTCTCTCTCTCTCTCTCTCTCCCCTCCTCCTCCTCCTCCTCTTCTTCTTCTTCTTCTTCTTCTTCTTTTTCCTCTTCCTCCTCCTGCTCCTCCTCCTCTCTCCTCTCTCTCTCTCTCTCTCTCTCTCTCTCTCTCTCTCTCTCTCTCTCTCTCTCTCTCTCTCTCCCCGACCCGCCCCTGCATCAAACCCCTCTTTCTCCTTGTCTTTGTTCTGCAGCCCAGCCATCCATGTAAGCCCCCTCTCCATCTCTCATTGGAACGATCTCAGAGGCCCTTGTCCAGTCTGGTCTCTCTGACTTTCCTTTGGGTTTCGTCAGGTCAGGTCTACTTCCCGCAATAGGACAACAGAGAGCCCGCCATTATAATCACAGTGTTTGCTGCATGTTTGTAGCAGCATGGCAGTGGCAGAGGCTTGGGGACTAGGGGAAGGACGACTTAATGAGCTTTCGCCCCACTCACACCCAGAATGCACCCGGGTATGCCACCACACATCGCTCACCCCAGGCTGCCACCAAAAGGCCTAGCTTGGTTAGTATGGAGCTTTTTTAAATGGCTGCGATGCCCTGTGCTCTCTGTATTTGGCCCGTTTGGCTGAGTGTGAAGATGAAGAACCCCAGCTCGTGTGTAGTCATGGTGTGTCTATTAAAAGCCTCCGTCAAAACAATGGGACACGTGACTCTGGGGTGAGGCCCATACCCAAGCCAGCAAGAGTCTTCCCCAGGAGAAAATGTCCCACAGCACAAGGTGACCTCTCAGCCTTGGTGTAGGGCAGTGAGAAGACAATGTCCCCCCTTGGAATCTGCAGTACAATCCTGTCTTTGGAACCCAGCCCAGGAAGCTCCAGAATTAGATCTGCCATCCCAGAGAATGGACTGTGCTTCGTCATGCAAGGGCTCATGCCCCCTCGGAAGGAAACTTCTCTCACTGACCTAAGTAACTGTGCCTCCAATAGAAATGATCTGATACAAGTATAACCCCACTGAGTGAAGACTCAAAGCTGGAGAGATGGGTTATATTACTCCACGCTCCTTGCCAACGCCTGCAGCCCACGCAAGCACATCCATCAGAGGAGGTATTAGGCAGAAATGATTTTCACTGGGTCATTATTGAGAACCAAGTTTCTTGGTACTGATACAGGTGTCCTGACATTTACCACCCCGCTATGTGTGAAACAAGGACCTAAGATACAATTCTTGGCCATCAGAAATGAACCCGTGAAAATGTCTTGGGCTCATAGCCTGTCTTAGTCAAGGTTTCTATTCTTGCACAAAACATCATGACCAAGAAGCAAGTTGGGGAGGAAAGGGTTTATTCAGCTTACACTTCCACATTGCTGTTTGTCACCAAAGGAAGTCAGGACTGGAACTCAAGCAGGTCAGGAAACAGGAGCTGATACAGAGGCCATGGAGGGCTGCTGCTTACTGACTTGCTTCCCCTGGCTTGCTCAGCCTGCTTTCTTATAGGACCCAACACTACCAGCCCAGGGATGGCACCACCCACAATGGATTCTCCCACCCTTGATCACTAAATGAGAAAATGCCTTACAGCTGGACCTCATGGAGGCATTTCCTCAAGGGAGGCTCCTTTCTCTGTAATAACTCCAGCCTGTGTCAAGTTGACACACAAAACCAGCCAGTACACGGCCTCACCCCAGAAAAAAAAAATGATATGAGCTCTCATGGGGATATGCAAATCAGAAACATGCTATTAATAGCTTTATGAAGAAATTAAAGAAAAGTAAAAATGTGAGGGAAAGTAAGAAATTAAGTACAGGATAAAAGAAAAACAAACAAACAGAAAACACCTCAAAACTCCCAAAAATTGGGAGGAGTCCCCAGGGGAGGAAAAAGCTGTTGTGTTTCCTTTGTCTGGGTGTTTTATAATAAAACTGTACAGAGGCTGAGGAAATCTCCATTGAGATTGTTTAATTCTCTGGACTCTCATTGGCTGAGCAATGGGGGGTTGTGGGGAGAGGGGACATGTTCTCTGCATGTCCCCCTAACGCAACCAGGGAGATGATCACTCAGGATTCTGTATGTCACACAAGGTTAAGGGTGACTAAAACCTTCCTCTGAGGATCTCTGACTCAGCTCTGCTGCTGAAGATCTGCCAACTTAGTCGCTTGCCACCATCGCTGCAAGTATCTCAAGTGCAGTTAATTATATGAGGATCTCTTCGTTGGCTCGATTGCGAGATCTGTTGTTAGATTTACCATGGCAGGGAGTTACCCGACCCCAGCCACCATGAAGTAACTACAGTCTTTCTCTTCTACCTCATATTTAGCTCCTTATCTATTTAGCCTCCTGTTAGAAGGTCAACTCACAATGTATCCTATCCCATTAGCTGCATTAGAAGTAAGTATATGTGGATAAGAATAGTGTTGTCAGTGGGGACAGGGTAGGGGCACAGTCAGCCTACATCACTTGCCCAGAGCCCTGTCTCTTCTCTCATCTATCTAGCTTGGTTAGCTCTTACCCAACCAATAAGCCCTTCCATTCCTCCCCTCAGGCTCTCCACATTAAGCCTTAGTCTTCCTTTAACCACAGCCTCTGTTCCCATGACAACACATGTGAGCCACTTACACCTATCTCTGTAGCCCTTCCCCGACTGTCTCCTCTGGACAAATCCTGCATCCATACCTCCTCTGAGATGGGCCAGTGGTCTCCTGAACATGCAAGAGAAGATATGAGTGTAATATGTACGCAAACAGCACCTCTCCTTGAACTGAACCAGACACCAGCAGTTTGGAAAGAGGGCCAGTCTCTTGTCAGGATGATATCTTCAGCTTTTTAAATGAAAGGCTGGGTCCTTATTCCTCATCAACTAACCAAATAATCGATTTCTTGCAGGAAGATGAGGTATTTTATGACTCCAGCTTACTAAAGTCACAACAGTTTAAAGCTATAAAAAAATAACAGGAAGTAGTTGGGGGGGGGTGGGTATGATGACACAGGCCTTTCATTCCAGCACTCAGGAGGCAGAAACAGGCAGATCTGGGAAAAGACCACTGCTCCAGCTGCCTTCCCTTCTCCAGTAGTCTCACACAGACTAACAAGGTTGTGCTAACACTCACAACGTGAGCATGGGTCCTTTGTTGTGATGATCCAGGGAACTTCAGAACATCTTATCTCAGTCTAATTTAGTCATAAGTCCATCCATTGATTCTCTTTTTGAGACAGGGTCTCCTGTAGTCCAGGCTAGCCTAAAGGCCACTACACAGCAACAGACGACCTTAGACTTCTGACCCTCCTGTCTGTGTCCTGACTGCTGGAATTACTGATGTGTAGCACATATATGTTATATGTGGTTCTAGAATGGGACCCAGGGTTTTCATGCATGCAGGGTAAGCACTCTGCCACCTGAGCCACAGCTGCAGCCTCTCGGTGGATTCCTAATTGTGTGTTCATATTTTTCCTTTCAATTTTTTAAAAAATATATACAGATCACACAGCCCTCACCATGGTTTTCCTACGTGGGTCAGGGTAGTTCCGGTTTCAGCGTCTCTTGCTCCTGACCATTCTCAGTATGCTGGTATTCTGTGTCTTTTGATCTGATAATATTGGACTCTGAGCTTATAAAGTATGTCTTCATAGTAAGACATATAAGCTCATAGTTTATAAGCTCATACTTTCACGCGAGGCCTTGGACTGTGTCTTTCTTGAAAGGAACTCTTGAGGCTTCTCTAGCTCACCTTGAGAAGTGGTAGTCTGGGGTCAGTTGCTCCCAAAGTCCAGCCTTGAAGCTGTCCTCATGAGGGGAACCAGGATTCCGAACCCAAGGGACGTTGAACCATACCAGGGCCCCACTCCAGAAGTGCAGCCCTGCAGGATGCAGTGACAGCCCAAAGCTGAACTCTCAGTTAGCAAGACCCTCAAATTCCACAGCACCTGCCACCATCCAGGTTTCACACACCGCTTTCCATTTAGTAATGCCCAAACCCCGAGTGGCCCCATGTGCCAGGCTCCTGTCTCTGAACATAGGAGCCTCTTTCAGATTTTTGGTGCAGTAATTTTCTACAATCTTGCTAATTCTTTTGTTGCTAAGTGGGGATTGGCTGCCTCTCATTCATGGAAAACAATGCTATGGCTGAATTTTTGTGAAAAGAAAAGGCTCTTACTTCAACCTGCAAAGAGTCAGGCAGCAAGCATACCCCACTCTGTCTCCCATCTGCTGGTAGAGAACGGACTTACGGGAATCATGAGGGAAACTGCTTGAGGGTGAGTGCAGATGTTGTCATGCCTCTTCATGGGTCATGTGTGCCATAGTGGGGGGGATTATGTTCTCCACAGGGGACTTTGAACGTGTGACATCAGAAGGTCATCAGCTGGGTGAGCAGCCTTTGTCTGAGCATGATCAGCAGGGACAGCCAGCTCCTAACTCGCCCCTAACAGGTTCACAGCGCTTGCTCTTTGTCTAATCTGTACCTGCTCCACTTCATTGCCTTGACTTTTTATTTTGTTTATTTCACATTTGCCTGACTTCTTGGAGTGCCCTCTGGGAGGGAGTGTTTGAGAATTACCTCGCCTGCTATTCTTGGAAGCTCTCTTCCTTCAAGTGTGGGAATGGTCCTACTTATTTAGAAAAAAATCTCCCAAAGCCCTGTAAGATTTTTCCAAGTGACAGCACTTCTGGTGCATCATCTACCTAGCTATGGGCTCCCTGCACTCTCCCACAGCCCATCCTGCTTAGCGTCTGCATTTAAAGGGCAAGGAACTGTGGCCTGGAGATAAACAATAGTTGCACCCAGAGCATGGGAGAGCAGGATGCTCACAAGGGCCGCTCTGTTTCGAACCCAGACTTGACTGACTCAGAGCATATCCTTCCCTTGAAGTTGGAGGCAGGTAGGAGACTAAAGACTGATATTTCCCTCTTTTCCGTGAGGAGAGACAGTTATTCAGGATCTGAGTAGCAGCTGAGAACAGCCAAGAAACCAATGGATCAAAATAGGCTCTGACTGCTTATTCTGTACAAATCACTTCAACCATAAAATTTGACAGCTTGTAAATAACGGCTGGAGAAACCCAGAGAGAAGAGAAGTAAAATTAATTTGAGGCTGATTGTCCCAGGCCTGTGGCTGTAACCCCCAATTCTCTGCACCCCAACCCAGAACAGCCTCTCATGGATACTCACTTCCTTTCCATTCTCCTCCTTTCTCAAGCAGCGGCTAACGAGGGACCAGTCTGTTATTTTAGGAAGTATATAGACTTGAAAGTAAGTTTATAGTTTTTAATCAGAGAAGCTAGTTCACCGTATTTTTATTTTTCAAGGGCATGGCTGCATGGGATGGCAGTAAGTCAGCAGGCATTAAAAATGTAAATATTGAAAATGTTCAGCTAAGAGATAAAGGAGTCTGACCCCGAAATAACTGAGGAATTGTCTTGGATAGTGGGCTGGGAAGAGCATCATAATGCATTTTATCATTATTTTAAAACATAAAACCATCAATCTTTGTGTAAAATGCCGAGTTTAAGCACACATTCCAGAAAAGCATCAAAAACAATAATTAGAAATTTTTATTCCCTTCTGTTTGGGGATCCGTTGATGAGCCTCCACAAAGCAGCATGTTGCAGAGACTGCCTCTAAAACTCTTCCAGGAAATACCAGTCTCTGAGGAAAATCTGAAAACCTGTGTTGGTGGTCCTGCCAACACATTCATGAGCACATGCACACACATGCCCACACACATGCACACACATCCATACACATTATATATACATATGCATGCATATACCTGAGCACAAAATGCACACTTAGAGGCAGGCAAAGACACACACATACACACATGATACATGCATGCATAATATGGTTAGAATGAGAATGGACCCCACAGGCTCATATATTTGATCCCCAGTTGGTGGAACTGTTTGGAAAGGATTGGAAGGTGTGGCCTTGTTGGAGAAGACGTGTCACTAGAGATCAATCACGTATGGCCTTAGTATTAACTGAGTGGCTCCACGTGAGATAACTCAGCTACCCAGAGTCATGAAGGGAGCTGTGGAGCCCTGGGAGGCAGACAGTGCTACACTAGGTCCCACTGCTACAATTTACTCGCATGGGTTCACAGACATAGCGTGCATCACACCCTATACCAATACATGCCACACTGCACCTACCCCAGCACACTGAAAAGCACCATACTGTGTGTCCTGTGGAAACTGGCCTGTCATCTGTGCAAGGATCAGCACAGAAACACAAGAAGCATGAAAACTTGAAGGAACACAAGACCTCCAGAAGGCTAACAACACCCAAGGAAAGAACAGCGGGTTCCTTGGAATGTAATTAAAATTAATTTTGAACAGGGAATTCAACAAGATACAAGAGAATTCAGTGAATTTAGTGACAAACGTTACATATAGTATAAGAAATGCAGTAGAGACTGGAGTCCCAGAAGTGAATCAGAGTCCTAGGGCTAGACTAGGGAGTTGGCAAGATGCCTACTGAACAATCAAGAGGGTGAAAAGCCAGGTGCAGAGTTGAGTGTAATCATGGTGCTGGATGCAGGAGATAGATAGATCCTGTAGTCTCCAGGACATAGGTGAATTCCAAGCCAGGAGAAACCCTGTCTCACAATAAGCAAACAAAGGTGGATGGTGGTAGCACACACCTTTAATCACAGCACTTAGGAGGCAAGCAAACAAATCTCTGTGAGTTTGAGGCCAGCATAGTCTACAGAGTAAGTTCCAGGACAGCCAGGGATACACAAAGAAACCCTGTCTCAAAACAACAAAAACAAACAAAAAGCAAAGTAGATGTTGGCCTGAGCAACGATATATACACAAGATTGATATATGTGCACACATGTGCACATAAACACACACAGTCTCAAAACTGAAGAGCTCAGGGGTTTTTTGTTTGGTTGGTTTTGTTTTTTGTTTTTGTTTTTGTTTTTTACAGTGTGTAGCCTCAACAACAAACAATATCTAACAGGCAAGAAGGAAGAACTTATGAACTTCACTGCTGGTCTTTTTAAGTGACCCAGTCAGGCCAAAAACAGAAGAAAGAAAGAAAGAAAGAAAGAAAGAAAGAAAGAAAGAAAGAAAGAAAGAGAGAGAGAGAGAGAGAGAGAGGAAGGAAGGAAGGAAGGAAGGAAGGAAGGAAGGAAGGAAGGAAGGAAGGAAGGAAAAAAGAAAGAAAGAAAGAAAGAAAGAAAGAAAGAAAGAAAGAAAGAAAGAAAGAAAGGAAGAAAGGAAGGAAGGAGGGAGGGAAAGGAGGGAAAGAAAGAAAGAAAGAAAGAAAGAAAGAAAGAAAGAAAGAGAGAGAGAGAGAGAGAAAGAAAGGAAGGAAGGAAGGAAGGAAGGAAGGAAGGAAGGAAGGAAGGAAAGAAAGAAAGAAAGAAAGAAAGAAAGAAAGAAAGGAGGGAAAGAAGGAAAGAAAGAAAGAAAGAAAGAAAGAAAGAAAGAAAGAGAGAGAGAGAGAGGAAGGAAGGAAGGAAGGAAGGAAGGAAGGAAAAAAGAAAGAAAGAAAGAAAGAAAGAAAGGAAGGAAGGAAGGAAGGAGGGAGGGAAAGGAGGGAAAGAAAGAAAGAAAGAAAGAAAGAAAGAAAGAAAGAAAGAAAGAGAGAGAAAGAAAGAAAGGAAGGAAGGAAGGAAGGAAGGAAGGAAAGGAAGAAAGAAAGAAAGAAAGAAAGAAAGAAAGAAAGAAAGAAAGAAAGGAGGGAAAGAAGGAAAGAAAGAAAGAAAGAAAGAAAGAAAGAAAGAAAGAAAGAAAGAAAGGAAGGAAGGAAGGAAGGAAGGAAGGAAGGAAGGAAGAAAGAAATTAATTAATTTTATGAAATAATAGGCAGAACCTTCCAAACATTGAAAAGATACATTTTGTATCCAGGAAGCTCCAAAGACTGAATCAAATCAAAAGATGTCAACTTTGAGGTATATAGTAACAAAGTATCAAAAGTCCAAATCAAAGAAAATTCTAAAAACAAGAGACAAATGTCAAGTCTTACGTAAGAACTGTAGGGAAATCCCCATTAGTGTAACCACAGATTTGCCAGCTGAAACCTTAAGGGCCAGGAGAGAATAAGGTGGCACACTCTAACTCTTGAATAAAACAGAATTGGTAACCAGATATTATACTCAGTAAATTTATACTCAGTCTTTCAAAAATGAAATGAGAAGGCTGGAGAGATGGCTCAGCGATTAAGAACACTGATTGCTCTTCCAAAGGTCCTGAGTTCAAATTCCAGCAACCACATGGTGGCTCACAACCACCCGTAATGAGATCTGACGCCCTGAACAGTCTTGCAATAAGTACATAAAGGATATAAATTCCTTAGGGCAAAATCTATAAAAATTACTACCACAAAAAATACATGAAAGTATAACCATTACTAATAGACAATATATACAAGAGAATGATACTTCATCAGTACAGAGAACCCTTAGACCAAAAACATGAGCAAGAGAAGAATAAAGGGGCTGGAGAGATGGCTTAGCAGTTAAGAGCTCTGACTGCTCTTCCAGAGGTCCTGAGTTCAATTCCCAGCAACCACATGGTGGCTCACAATCATCTGTAATGGGATCTGATGCCCTCATCTGGTGTGTCTGAAGTCTGTGACAGTGTACCCATACATAAAATAAATAAATAGCTCTTTTTAAAAGAGAGAGAAAAATAAAGATGTGCAAAACACACACAAAATAAAATTACTGGAATAAGTCCTTATATAATAACCTTAAATACAAGCAGCTAAAGTTCCCAGTTATAAGAATTAGACTGGCTGAATGTAATGATAGGAAGGGGCTCAATGATATACTGCCAGCAAGAAACTCAATTCCCCTAGAAAAGACACTCAAATAGAAAGTGAAATATAATTCTTTACAGAAGAAAGAAAGAAAGAAAGAAAGAAAGAGAGAGAGAGAGAGAGAGAGAGAGAGAGAGAGAAAAGAAAAGAAAAGAAAAAAAAGAAAAGAAAAGAAAAGAAAAGAAAAGAAAAGAAAAGAAAAGAAAAGAAAAGAAAAGAAAAGAAAAGAAAAGAAGGAAAAAAAAAACACCAGCAGGAGCAGCTATCCTTATGTCAGAAAAAATAGACAGAGCTTAAAAATACTATAAAAAGAAACAGTCACCATATAAAAACATCAACTTAGTAAAAGGAACTCAAAGTCATATATATACATACTTCTAATATGGAATACTCGATTATATAAAACAAGCATTATTAGCTCAAAAGGGAAAGATGGTGCATCAAATACAACAAGTTACCCGAAGAGACAGATAAATGGGTAAAGGAAATATGGTGTGCACACACAACAGATATGCAGTGTGTAGATACAACAGGAATGGGGTGTGTACATGCAATGAGAGTGTGGTATGTACATACAATGGGAATGTGGAGTTTACACACAATGGGAATGGGGTATGTGTACACAACAGGACTGTGGTGTATACATACAGTGTGAGACTATTCTGCCACATTAACACAACACCTTGTCACTTGTGGCAACATGAACAGAGTTAGAGGGCACTATTAATGAAAGCTGGGCTCAGAATGGTTAACACTATGTGCTTCCATCTACATCCTAAAACACTAAAATGTCAACGTCATACAGGTCAAGAGACTGGTCACTACAGGCTGGGAGTGCTGGATAAAGAGAGGCTGGAGGACAGGACACGAAGGATAGCCACCTGAGAAAAAATAGGCTCTCATCTTCTACAGCACAGCAAGCTGTTTACAGTTCAGGTTCTATGCTGGATAAAGAACAAGAGGGAAAGAGTTCAAAGTTCCTGAAACAAAGAAAATGCCCATTGTTTAAGGAGACTGAAATGTTAATTGCCCTGAAACTATCACATGACACTTCAGAGGACAAACCATTTTTTTAAATAAATAATTTGACTGAAAAAGTACGTCAAAGGCCACAGTATATGTATTCCAGTAAATATATCTCATCTTGCCTAGGCATCAAAATCAGTCATGTAGCTTTCATTCCAGGTTGTAGCTCATTTAAAGTAGAAGATTCACAACCAAGACTAGTGAGTTATCTGCTGTTGTCATGGGAAATCTTTATGACCAATAATGGGAAAGAGGGAGTAAAGAAAGAGAAGAGGGAGAGACGGGGAGCAGGAGAAATGGAGGAAATCCTCAGCCGGTGTTCAGCTATCACCTTCTTAAATCTCAAAAACATGTGTCTTGGGCCATCAAGATGGCTCAGTTGGTAAAGCCACTTACTTCCCACTGAGCCCAGTGACCCAAGTTTGGTCTTCAGAACACATATGGCAGACAAAGGGAACCTGCTTCTTCACGCTGTTGTCTGATCTGCACACATACCACTCCACATGCAGATAAAGTAAATTTTTGTTTTTACTTTTTATTGGTCCTTTGTGAGTTTCACATGATGCACCCCAATCCCACTCATCTCCCCTTTCTCTCTGTCGCCCACCATGCTTGCAACCTCCCCGTCAACAGAGAAAGAAGAAATCTCACTATGGAGGCTGTAGTGTGTCACAGTGTGTCCCACACTACACACATTTGTCCACACTTCCTTGCTCGCAAATGTTCACTGCGATGACTCGTTGGTCTGGTACGGGGCCTCTAACTTCTGCTACTCTATCGATACTGGAATCTCACTGGTTTCTATTGTTGCCCTGTGTCATGGAGATCCTGTAGTTTTGGATCTGTAGGACCAGCCCCTTCATGTATCCGCAGCAGTTCATTGATGGAGTAGATGTTGGGGTGGGCCAATTCAAAGCCCCGGATCTGGGCCTGAGAGGATCTGAGCTGCTCAGGCCATCCACTCTCACACCCTTGGGGCTCTGAGCATCTTTCTTTATGTGTCTTCTCTCTTAGAATTATGCGATTTTTCTTGGGATCATCACATTAATTGCTCTTACATTTCCTTCCCCCTGTTAAGCCTACCTGGCTCTGTTTGTACTGAAGCAACTACACTTTTTAAAGTTCTGTACAGTCCAACTGACTCTTTAACCATTTTTTCACCCACAGAGATCCCCATTCTGTCCCCCCACTTGTTAATTCTCCAGTTCCCTTCTATTTTCTGAGGGTGTCAGAAGCACTATAGTCTTTGCTGTTTGTCCCATGGCTGGTTTCTGTCCCTTACTCTTTCTTTTTTAACTGTGGATCATGCCCTGCATCTCGGTCTGGTGATCAGAGCTCAATACTGGCCTCTGTGAGTGTTCTCTAGAGACCCTGGGCTCTAGGGACACCCCCTCCTCAGTGCCAGCTGCCAGGACAACAGGAAATTTGGTCATGGAGTGGTCACCATGAGCTTGGCGTCACAGTTTGCCAGGGCGTTGTTATCCACAGAAGTCACTTGACCTTACTTGACTGTCTGTCCTATGTCCCATGTGTGTCTTTGCAGACGGACAGTAGTACAGCAGGCTTAGCAGCCACACATGATCCTATCTTCAAGGGCTTCCTGGCTTTTCTAGTTGTCTCTGTCAGCCTTAACTTACAACCTGGCAGGCCCTGAAGCCTGATAGTGGCCTCCATTCCACCTCCAGTTTTCATGTTTCAGTATCAACTCGCAGCCAGACTTGGTTAGTCTCCCTTAGGCCTGAAAAGCTTCATCCTGAACCATCGCCTCAGGAGGGACCTCATGAAGACTCCCAGTGCTTCAGGAAGGTCCCAGGACCTTCTCGCTTCTGGGTCACCTAACCAAGCTCTAGGAGCTCAGAACTCTGCTTGTCTCTATCTCTCCTCGGGTTTTGGTCTTCTGTACCAGAGAAAGGAGATTTCCTCAGGCAGCATAGAAGGCACAGCTAAGTTCATGAGCTGTCTTTCTTTCAGTGACCATGTGTAGGATGTGGCCATCCCCTGCTGTAGCATGGTGGCTTCCCATAACCTGTCATTGTCCTCTGCAGCTACAGGGTATATGCGATATGTTCTCCAGCAGAGCAGTTTCTCGTGGCTGCCCATCCCCGCCTACCAGCACGAACTCAGTGAGAGTCCACTGGGAACACAGAGCAGTACAAGCGCTGAGACCTTCAAACTCATGAAGCTCGCGGTCTAGGAAAAAGCAAATGCCAAACAACCTCAGAAACAGAGCTGTGGCTGGCGCTGTAGTGGACAAAGCTTGTTGATAACAGAGGACAGTGAGCACTGGTGCCCCGGTGCTGCCAGGGAGAAGACACTTCAGACAGGTCACTGTCTGAAATCAAGTGAGAAAGCCAGACCTGAAACCACTGCACAGTTAAAGGGGCACCTGTGGCAAGGCATAGGGCAGTCTGAAAGAGAAGGCTCTGGGGTAGGAGAGGCACGGGGGTGGGAGGGAGCATCTAGAGCGAAAACCAGATGTGGCTGGGCGGGTGATAGAAGCCTGGTTATTCCACCCTTGAAAAGGAGGTCCAGACCATAGTGTCTCCAGCACCATGGAGTCTGGAGACCCATATTGCTCAACTTGGGTGCCAAAAGCCTAGCTTGTGTGCATCTGCTCTGAATGAGCCTCCCCAAGAACAAACTTTTCAGAGTATGAGGAGACAGGCTGATGAGCCAGGCCTTCCAAGAACCCATGCTCTATGGTCTGGGCTGGATCTTCCCTCCCCTTCTAATCTCCAGATGAGGAAATCCTGCCTGCTGCCTCCTTTCTCACTAGGAGCCTGTCCTTGTGCTCTGGCAAGAGTCAGTTCTTTGTGGCTTAGTTTCACATCACTATGTGGCTGTTTATTTTTCTTGGGGAAGGGGTTAAGGTTCTAGAATGGAGTGTGTTTGGCCAGTACTCAGAGAGAGTTAAGACACAGAGAGAGTTGCTGTAATGGAATAAAAATATCCAAAGGGATGAGGGCAGATTACAGGATGACATGTGCCAGCTTCCAGGTACAGCCTGCTCCTGTTCATTTATTTTCCCAATAAATCTTTATATACCGAGAAATGTCTATTAGAGCATGTCTCAATGGTGGAGTATGTGTATTGCCTGTACATGTGAGGTTCCTGGGCTTGGGGGCTGGGTATGAGAGAATGATTTATCCTAGGTATCACTCTGTAATTTGAGCTTAAACATTTTAAATTATTGAAGGAAAGGTTTCAAATACAGTTTCTACAGTCCTTCACATGCTACCTAGTTGCTTATTTCCTTGTCCTCAAAATGGGAAAAGTTTGCCTAATATAAACAAATGTGGATTGTGATAACCCACTTCTGCCTCCATTAACTGGTGATTCAAATATGTTCTCTTAGGCAGGAAGTAATTAATATTCATACTCATGTCATACTTTTTGGAACTCTCTTAAAAGGAGCCAGGAGAATCAGAATTTTTAAGGAGATTCTGCTGCAGCAGAGGAGAGGCATGCATTTTTAGGGTGCAAGATTCCAGCAGGATACATAGCTGCACACACTAGATGCAGCTAAACGCCCATCATCGGGTGTAGATATAACCTAGCTGCTTAATGTCGCGTTTTATTCAGCCAAACTGCTGAAAATAAAATGTATAGTGTGATATATCTCAGCCATATATTGTGTACAGTTTGTATATAAAAAAGAAAGAATGATTAAAAGTCGATGAGAGTGTTTATAAATCTTGATTGCTTCATAATTTTAACTTTGAGCAACATTTTTATCATAATTATAGGCTTTCTTAAAGCATTTATGCAGATTGTTGTTGCTCAAAAGGGGGTTTATTCCATTTTGGTGTAAACTACACTTTTTTTTTTCTTTATGAAATCACTCTTTGGGTTCCTAATACCCAGTACTCTGCCAGAGCTGTAGAACCAAGTGACAGAAGGCATTTGTCCCCATGGCGTGCATTGTCCCATAGTGCCCTGACCATTTATTGCCTATGGACACAGGGTGAGATGAAGCAGTCCCCACAGTGGCCAGCACTTGACATGTGGGGTACTCCTGACCCCTTTGCCCCACATTTGTGTCCCTGTAAGGCTAGTGTACTTTTGCACCCAGTTCATAGATTAAGAAACTGAGTCCTGAAGGCTTAACCAATAACAGAATGTCTCTTTGAACATTTAACCTGGGAAATAGACCTAGGAACAACCAATGACACTGTTTTTTTCTAGCCTTGCAAAATTGAGTTCCCCCAAAAGTGATGTAATCTGTATGGTATCATGTCATGATAGCTACTATTGCTAAACCCAATAGACACGGTGTGACTAAGATTCAAGTTAAATCACTCAGAGCCCTCAGCAGCTCATGGATTTACTGCTGGGGCAAGAGAGGTGGGAGAAATGAGGTTTTTCCCTTCGAGAATTTTTATTTTGCCACATGATCTATAAAGAAGCATCACCAGAAACAAAACACAGAACTATATGAAAAGGAAGCACAAGCAGGAACTATCCCAGAAAAATACCTAGTAGACACCACGAAACCCACCTACAAATCTCTCCATACTCTCTAAGGACTAAGACTGATCTTGTTTTCAGTTCCCCCATCTCATCCCAAGGCCTAGGATAATGCCTGGTACAGAGCAGGTGATTTACATCTATTTATGTAGGAGTGAGTAAGTGAAGGATGGGTGGATGGATGGATGGATGGATGGATGTGTGGATGGATGATGGATGGATGAAAAGATGGATGGATGGATGTGTGGATGGATGTGTGGGTAGATGGGTGGGTGAATGGTGGATGGGAAGGTGGATGGATAGATAAATGATAGGTAGATAGATAGGGCTATGAGGATGAATGGATGTGTAAATGGGTAGGTAGAGAAATTGATGGATATGTGAGTGAGTGGGTGAATAAATAGGTAGTTAAATGGCTATGTGGGTGGATGGATGGAGTGATGGATGAGTGGATGGGTGGAAGTCTGGATGGATGATGGATGTATGGATGGATGGATGGATGAGTGTGTGAGTTTGTGGGTGGATGGGGTAAATAGACAAATGGGTGAATAGGTGAATAAGTGGCTATATGCATGGATGGATGAACGATGGATAGATGGTGGATGAATAGGTAAATGGATAGATGAATAGGTAGATGAATATCTGAACCAAAAAGAACAAAAACTAAACAAGGGGTTTCTATGAATAAAATATGATGTGGCTCCTTTGTACAAATTCACATAATGAAATAAGCCTTTATCAATGGGATCAGTATAAACCTTAAGATACAGTCACTCTTATTTGAAACAAACAAACGAAAAGACCATTTGAATACAAGACAATGTATAACCAGGTACCCTATTGTTACCATTGTTACCATGGATGGCATGTTTAAAAAGTCCCTGAGAAGGGTTGAAGTGCTCATTGAGACTTAAAGACTAGCCAGAGTTCAGTCACTGCAGACAGACACTGTCAGTGCGTGGAGGAAGTCTACCTACAGCTGGTGCCTGGGCAAGCCAGTGGGATCTCCATAGAGAATCTAGGTGCTCCCGGTTTGACCTTCTTCATTGTTTCCCAGCACTGAGATCTAAAGAAGACCAGCGTGTGAGCACATGAGCCCAGGAGAGGCTCTATGAGCAAAAGACCTGGTGCTTTGCATCAGATAATCCCTTTGTTTCTAGCAACATTTCTGCAGTGTGGGGTCTCAGCATTAGGATTAGTAAACTAAGGACCAGAGAGGTTGAAGCCAGCTACTCTCATACAGCATGGAACACAGTCAGGCTCCAGCATGGATTATCTTAAGGATGTCCTCCATTTCTTCATTTAGGAACAAATGAGTCAACACCTGTGGGGTGTTGAGGCTTGGTCTTTTACTATGTATTGTAATGCTAACTACTGGCTCCCAAGGACTAGAGAATCTACAGGAAGACCCAAGTAACTCTATGTGACCTTGCACCCCAAGTTATCCCTGATAGGTGAATAGAGATGCCTACAGCCTATAGCTGAGCAAAAGTGGGGTAAGCTGGGCTTGAGGTTCCCCGGCTTGGCATCTGAGGAAAGGGAGGAGAAGCAGGAGAAGGGAGAGAGAAGGAAGATGCCATGGGTTAGGTGAGTCATGAGAGTACGGCCGTGAGGGCTGGCCAACTGAAGTTAGGAGTAGCCCAGATGGAAAATGGCAAGTTATAATTTGGGGTTATTAATAGGGAAATAGATTCTAATAGCTTAAAGGGTAGATATATGCCCAGCTCTAGTGCTAATTAAGGCTCATTATAATAATAAAAGTTGTGTGTCTTTTATCTGGGAACTAAATGATCAAAGGTGGCATAGAAGCCCTCCATTGAGATTAAATATTTTCTATAACACTGGGGTTTCCACCTCTGTTCCAGGTGAGCCTATTCAGTGACTTCCTTCCAGAGACTGAGAAAAGTCTGGAGGCTGGTCAAGGCTTTCTCACACCAGTGTCAAGTCACCTGGCAGAGCCAATAAGTGTTAGAAATGTGACAGGGTTGTTTTAACTTTCAAATGACTTTATGTTAATTATAAGTTAACAGGGCAGGTGAAATGGCTCAAAGGGTAAGGCTTGCCACCAAGCCCAACAACCTGAGTTCAAGCCCCCGGACCCACAAAATAGAAGGAAAGAACTGACTCCTGTCAGGTGTCCTTGGATTCACACTGTAGTATGAATGTGCCACAAATAATTACTTAGCTAAAAATTGAACCAGCTATAATGAATGGTACATGTCTGTAATCCCAGCACTTGGGAGGAAGAGGCAGGAAGATCAGGTGTTCAAGACTACCTTTGATTGAGTAGAGAGTTCAAGACTGGTTGGGATAACATGAGAGCCTGTCTCCTAAAGAAATTCAATTACAGCTGAATATAACAATTGTATGTCATAAATATTGCTGACAGTGTATTGTGCTATTCCTACCATGTTGCACACCATATGCCTGTATCTAAGAACTCATCCTGTAAGCAACAGGGCTGAAACTCTTCACCACCAACAGTGCTTGCCCTTTGGAGAGAGGAAAAAAGTGCAATGCAAGCCCTGTTCAGCTGGGGTAGAGAACAATTCGATGTATAAGTTTCATTCCTATTCAACAGTCTTTGAGGTTGGGTTTGGTTGCATCTTGTTTACTATATGGGTTAAGAACTGGGAAAGAACTGGAAAGAGGAAGAGGAAGAGGAAGAGAAAGAGGAAGAAACTGCATCCTGTATCCAGTTAAACATGAAGATGTAGCCAGGCAGTGCTGGCACATGCCTTTAATCCCAACAGCAGGCAGATCCTTGAGTTGGAGACCACAGAGAGAGAGACAAAGAGAAAGATACAGAGACAGAGAGACAGACAGAGACAGAAAGAAATGGAGAGAGAGAGGCATACACACGCACACTGAAGTAGTCCTGGCCATCTTCAAGGCTGACTTCCTATCATCTGTAGCCTTCAAGCCTCTGGCCCCAGGGTGCTAACCCTCCTGGATTTGCTGGGCCTGAACCTCACAGTTTAACCTGGAACCCTGTAGTTCTTACCAGCATCTTCACTGTACATGGGGACATTGAGCAGGAGTTACTGCCCCTTCCTCCTGAAGACTTGCATCCTTCAGGTATAAGAAGTGTATCTAATGAAGACCTGCTCCTGTCAAGCATTGCCCTGTGGCAGGCTCAGATGTTCTTTGCACTGTTGGCACTTATCAGGGATGCCTGCTGAAGGGGACCTCTATCCTGTTTTAACCTCTCCTTCCAGGAAAGCAATGCACTGTGGGAGATCTGTGATTAAGAACTCAAACGGAAGGTTA
Organism: Mus caroli; assembly: GCF_978045245.1. Lineage (NCBI taxonomy): Eukaryota > Metazoa > Chordata > Mammalia > Rodentia > Muridae > Mus > Mus caroli. Next base: position 117,048,032 of record NW_028227265.1, on the reverse strand, counting down.
AAATATGTATCATGAGTATATTCCAAACTAATTAATCCTGCAGACCTATGGAAACTGTCTTTTAAAATCTTATAGACCAGCCTGATGTGATGGTGCACACCTTTGATCTCAGCACTTGGGTAGCAGAGGCAGGCAAATCTCTGAGTTTGAGGTCAGCCTGGTCTACAGAGTGAGTTCTAGGACAACTAAGACTACACCAAGAAACCCTGTTGCTTTCCACCCCCCACCCAATTAAAATGTCATTAAAGTCAATGGCACAGCAACATGCTAGGTATATTGGCCACTGTAATGGTCAGTTTGTATGTTTGGGGGTGGTTGGGGTGAGCCTTGTTTTTACTGCAGTCCCTTAAAGAGACCATAAGGAAACATAAAGGTCTGCGTCAACTGTGTGCCCTTCATCCAGCACGAGAAAGACTAGGTCTCAAGCTGATCAGAGAGTCATAGGGTTGCAGTGACAGAGCACTGGTCACCATTATAACATAGACACTGGCTAGAAGGCCAGGATGTCTCCCACACAGGACACTACAGCAGAAAGACCAACTTTCTGGAGGGAAGCCCTGAGAACCTCTAAATCTTCTTAGACTGCATTTTCTGATGCAATTTGAAAATTTTATTCCCACCGTCTAAGTTCATGTATAAATCCAAAGAAGAGGAGGAAGGGGAGGAGGGGAGAAAAGAGGAGGAGGGAGAGGAGGGAAGAGGAGGAAGATAGGAGGAAGAGGAGGAAGAGAAGAAAGAAGAGTGGGGGGAGGAAGAGAAGGAGGGGAGAGGAGAAGGAAGAGGAGGAAAGGAGGAAGAAGAGGGGGAGGAAGAGGAGAAGAAAGAGGAGCTGACAGGACAAAGAGACAAAGAAAAGTACACTGCCTGCCAAGGTGTCTGGTATCCCGGGTACGAGCCAGACTTAACCTGAAAAAGACAGATTCAGACAAATATTTCCGAAGGAGCAAAGCCCTGTGATTCAAATTTTTACTGCTGAATAATCCTCTCCTGGTGGAGAAGAAAGAGTAGACACCCTCACCCAGTGAAGTCCCCAGTGAAGAAATACAAAAGCCACAGGGTTCCCCTCCAATTGCTAAAAAACAAAAACAAAAACAAAACAAAACAAAAAAAAAAAAAAACCCACACACTTAAAACCATGGGTCCTTGTGTCTGACCTGCTGTTCAGATCTTCAAAGAAAGATCCTGTTTGTGTGCTGGCATGGAAGGCCAGCCTCTGAAGGCCTGAACAAAGATGTTCGCTTGAGCCTTGAATCCAGAACCTCCACTCTTTGGTCCCTCCACGCTTCCCATAGCAATTGACAAAACCAGGTCTGTGTCAGACTCCCAACTCTGGCGCAGAAAAACAAACACCGAAAGCAGCCGCTCTGCACTAGGCTCCGAGCCTCCTTGGCTCTGGCCTGAACACAGCCAGGCTTAGGGTAGGATCTGACTCAACCACAGACCTTTTGGAAGTTTCTGCGGGCTCAGTTTGTCTCCTAAAGCCTAGAAAGGCTTGCTATAGCATAGCGGCCAAGGAAAGCTTGTGGCCTGTCCACCAAACTCTTTGCAATGTCCCTGATCGGCAAAGAGCAGCCACGGTCTACAAAACCAGAGCTGGGGACTGCATAGAGAAGTCTAGAGAGGCATAACATCTGCCCACCCCCACGACCTGCAAAATTGGTTGACCACGAGCTTCTCCCTGCCTGTACCAGAGAGACCCGTCCTGGTTTGGACAAACTCCCAAAGTTGTGTGTCCAGTACCTAGAGCCAGTCTTTGACTTGTAGAATCCTGCACCTCCCCTGCACCGAGGATCCGTGTGCACATGAGCTCCCCGTGATGCGGGTTAAACTCCACTTCACAACCCCCATTGATACGGGTTTGACATCTGTTTGCCAGAGTGTTTTGCACTTAGGCTAACACCCACTATTAAATGACAAAACTGTGACAGCCTGTCAAAGCCAGCTGACTGGCAGCTGCTCCGCTCACAAAAACCATTCAAATATTTGCAGGTTCTGAGTCTTTACACACTGTTGTACCCAATCTTTCAGTGATTTAACATGTAAAATATAAGTCAAAGTTTTAAAGCTGGATTCCAAAATGTTTCCATTTTCCATACAAAAGGGAAGCGCTTCCCGGTGTCTGCTGGAACGACTCCAACTCCAAAGTCTCCTCATTTCCTGCCCCCAGATTCCTGCACAAACCCGGGTTTTTGAGGGGGAAAAAAACCCAAGGCCAAATTCCCTCTTCTTGGTGTTGCCGACATTTGGAATAACTGAGCTAAATTATTTAAAACTCCAAGGGAATGCAGTTTCTCGGAAAGAGACTGAAGAAAAGCAAAAACAAACAAATAAACAAAAACCCAAAAATGAGTCACCAAGGACTTCCGCCGGTTTTATTCTTCCTCTCGGTCAGACCAACGTGTCTTTGGGGGAAAAGCCTTGCAACTAGAGAAAGGATTCCTGGACAGCTCCTCGGCTTCGGCGATCCTCTGCACACTAAATCCAGTACTGCATGCACACCGAAATCGCTCGGTCCGATTAAGAAATAATTTGCAAATGACAAAGTGCTTGCCTAGATTAAGATCCACGGAGGGAGAGTCATGTGGGGTTTTATCTCTGAGGTTAGAGCCAGACTCGGATCTGCGGAAAACCTGCAGCTGCAGGGGGAGGGGCGCGTGCATTTGTCCAGGAGAGTGTACTTCAGATAAGTACACACTGCCAGCACCCCGACCAGGTGAGCAAACACTGGTACTGTCACGTGTGCTGTGTTTGTACAATTATATATATATATATATATATATATATATATATATATATATATATATATATACATAGTGAATGTCTTTCCTTAGGTTGAGAGTGAATTGTAAATCCTTTGGGCGTCATCATCCCTTTAAGAAAAGAAAGAAAAAGAAAGTTTGCTCCTGGAACATTTCCTAGGTGTTGCAGAGGGTTTGGGTCTCCAGTCCAAAGTGCTGACACCTTCCTGCAGTTAGGGACCAAAGGGGAGAGAGAGAGACCTGGAAGCGAGGAGAAACTGAAAGCCAGACTTGAGCGGCTGCAGCCGGGCTCCTTCTCAGAGCTTCTCTCCTGAGCTGCGTCCCGGGCCGTTCGCCCTGCTTAGCGGTGGGCTGGTCGGCAGCTCCAGCCTTGCAGAGGCCAGGGTCAGGGACCCGCCAAAGGAGGGGATTACAGAGTGTTGGGGTCTCCCCCCCCCCCCATGCAGACAGGCTGGCCACGCAGTGGCTACTGTCCCTGAGAGTCCCGCCCCGCTCCCTCTCCCTGTGTGCACCCTGACAGACTCCTGTCTGGGCGATTTTCCTTTTCTTTTTCATTTTTTCTTTTCTTTCCATTTTCTTCTTCTTGTCTTTTTTAACCTGGAGAGCTTTGTGTTCACACACTGATCCTTAGACTCTGTCTTTCCTTCTGTTGCTGCCCTTAGTAGAGCGAGCACTGGAGGGGGGTGGGGTTGAGGAGCGCATCGTAGGAGGGGGGAAACCTGCCCTCGCTGCTCCGGGGGAGGCCTGGCGCGGCGCCCACGTCCAAGGTGTCCCCTCGGCGAGACAACAAAGCTCCAGCCGAGAGCAGAGCTGAAAAAACCCACTGCGAGGACGCGGTGGGGGCGGAGGGGGCGCGCCGCTCAGATCCCGCGCAATGACCGCGCTGACTCAGGAGTGCGGGCGGGGGCGTCCCTCCTGCAAGAGGTAGGGAAAGCCGGAAAGCCGCTCCAGGTGACAGTCGCTGCCCGTGGGATGCCACAAGTGACTGCTGACAGGGATAGGGGGTGCGATCGTCTCTGGGGGAGGGGGAGATCCCTATGGTCCCAGGGTCCCGAACCTCTGCGGTCGGACCAGCGGGAGGGGCGGTGGGCGCCGGCGAATGGGGAGCGGCGGGGACCCGGCTGGGGAGCAGCTAGAGGAGGGCGAGCAGCGGCTCCACCTCCCCGCTCGGCTCGGCGTCCCAGCTGCTCGCGAAGCAACGGCTCCCTTCTATTCACTGCCGAGCAGGAACAAAAACGCGGCTATTTATTAGAATACTTGTTTGGTATTGTTCAGTGCCACACAAAAGGCGCTTCATTATGTGGCGGGATCCCCCTTTTCCAGAGAGAAACAATAACCTGAAATTGTCTTGCGAGTCTTTTCTATCAATAATAAATTTCATTTTCTTGTCTCTCTCGCCTGCAGTGTGTGCGTCTGCGAATGTGTGTGCCGAACGAGGAGCAAGGAGCTTGTGCGAGCGAGTGTGCGAGCGGGGGTGCGCGTGTGAGTGTGCGTGCGCGTGGCGCGGGCGCCGTCGCTGCTCGGAGCCTGGCCGGGCCGGGGTCCACGGGCTTCAGCGCGTGCGCTCGGCCTGCGGGGAGCCCAGGTCCCACGCGGCCCGCAACCAGACAGGGCTGCGAAGGTGCAGGCCGGCCAAGCGCTGCGGACCCGGCGGGCTGCAGGAAGAACTAACTGTAAGTGTGTCTCGAACTCGCGCGCGGGGGCTCCATCAGCCGAGCAGGGATTGGTGGCGGGAGAGGCGCGAGAATGGGCGCGGGTCTCCATCGGTACTTTCCGGGAGGTTGTGCAGGGTGCTCGCAACCTGCTGGCCTCTGTGGAGAGTGGCCCGGTAAGGGGGGTGTGGGGGGGAGAATGAGCTTCCGAGCGGCCTCGCAGGTCCATTGGTCATTTTCTTATCTGTAAGTTCACTCCTCCCCGGGTCCTCAGCCTTTCGGATTGGCCACCGCCCAACGGCCCAACGCCTTGTCTAGGTGGGTCGCCCTTCAAGAAGGAGAAGAAGGGAGATCGAGCCCTGTGGCTATGGGGGCAAGATTTAGTGGGTGGCGGTACTCCTTCAGGTCGCCTGCCTCTGCCCCGCCCCCGGCCCTACGGAGGCCAGGCTGCGGGCTCTTTGCCACCACCCGAGGCAGCGTCGAGAACTAAACCCACGGGTTGAAATTACCTTCAAAAAATTAACATGTTGAAGCGTGTGCCACTTAGTGAGAGGTGTTTTGGGCAAAGAATCAATTTAACTTTGACTGACCGACAGACTTGACTGTATTAATTCTGCTACCAAAAAAAAAAAAAAAAAAAAAGAAAGAAAGAAAGAAAGAAAGAAAAAATCAATCAGCCAGGAGCCCTCTACTCGCAGAGTGCCTTTGGACCGGGTCCCTGCCCAGCAGCCGCACTGGCGCGGTGGAGGTCGTGCGCCGGCGAGAGGAGGACTCCTGCAGTCTGATCTTGAGGACTGCACGCCTCAAGAGCCCTCCCTAGGTAGGGGTGACCCTGGCATAGAGGCCCAGCCTAGGTGGTGGCGTCCTCCCTCGTCAAACGCACCATTAGGGTTTGGTTTGGGTTTTTTGTTGTTGTTTTTGTTTTTTGTTTTTTTAGTTAAACTTGTACACACTCAGAAGTCTCTAGGCCACCGCTGACCACCCTCATCTGCAGCCTCTTTTACCCGGTTCCAGTAGCAGGCAGACGGAAGTAGTCAGCGACTTTCAGAGGTGAAATGGATTTTCGGCATGGGCTAGAGTCGATGAGCGAGCAAGGCGGACAGACACAGCAGCATCGACCTAGGCAGGGACCAGACAGGCCGCCTCCACTGGCAGGAAACAGGTGTTTGAAGGCGATAGAGGCCTCCAGTCAATTAACCCATTAAAGGCCCGCTTTCTGCCATTGATTTCCTGCAGTGCGAAACACACACACACACACACACACACACACACACACACACACACACCGGCTTTCTGGATGTGCCTTTGTGGAAAGCTGGGGTTGGAAGGGATCTGCTTTCATTGCACCCTGGTAGGTTCAGAGGAGGCTTTGAACCTCCCGCTGGAGAGAAGAGTCCTGCTTGGTCCTCTGTAGTTTTATCTCCTGCAGCTTGGCGGGTAGGTGTCACTGCTAGGAAACACCCTCACTGGCCACAGGCCCAGTAGAGCTGGGGTGTGAACACTGACTGTGGTCAAGTTCAGCATCCTCAGGAAAGAGGAAAGAGAGTTTCCCTCTCCTGCACTCTGGCAGGTTTCCTCACCTAGGAGTTTTAGGACAGAGCAAGGCAGGCCGGGTAGTACTACCTGAACAAGGACTCCCACGGGAGATGTTTGGGCGCTCAGTGAAGTTGAACAGAAAGCCACCGGGTGGTTTCCTACTGGGCCCTACTAAAGCGATTGAGCCTGGGAGTTAAAGACTGAGGAAGAGGCTGGAAAGGGGGACTGGGGTGGAGGGAAGTGGTCCCTCAAGAGAAACCTCCCGCAGGTGTTCTGCCCCTGAGGTTTGTCGTCTCCTGCTCCCAGCAATGAGCCCAACCCTGCAGTTGGAGAGAGAGAGAGAGAGAGAGAGAGAGAGAGAGAGAGAGAGAGAGAGAGAGAGAATACTCCATGTGGCCGACCTGAATCCCAGAGGGAGATGGGATGAGCTGTGTCCAGTCTGTCTTCCAGGAAAAAGATATGCCTGAGCATTCAGTTAGACACGCAATTTTAGATATCTTGAAGACTGAACAAATGGGGTTCAAACACCCCTCTCCTGCTGCCTGCTAGGGTTCTTTGTCCTTCTGAAATCCAGGGTCAATGTCTGACCCAGAAGTAGCCCTTCCCTGAGGGAGAGATGAGGCATTTCTGGGGGACAGTAAGGGGTGCTGATCTGAGCCCTTAGCCAATTTTATGGGGAAAAAAAATGACCTCTTTTTCCTTTCACACCTAAGTTAGTACTCAAAGGCTACCGAAAACCCTACACATCTTATGTATCTATCCATCTATCTTTATCTCCATCTCTACTTCTCTGTCTCTGTCCCTCTCCACCTGTGTGTCTCTGTATGTGCCTTTCTCTGTGTGTCCCTCTTGTCTTCTTTCCACTCCTCTCCTCTCCTCTCCTCTCCTCTCCTCTCCTCTCCTCTCCTCTCCTCTCCTCTCCTCTCCTCTCCTCTCCTCTCCTCTCCTCTCCTCATCTCTCCTCTCCGCCCCTTTTCCTGGAGCTCCTTCCCAAAGTGTCCTGAAGGGCATCTGAGCCCTGGAAGGTGGCTTCGATCCTTCTCGACCCTCCTGTCCACAGTGTGCTGCTCCCAAAGGCTCCTGTGCACAAGCAGTTGTCAACAGGCCTCTCTCCCCAGGGAAATCTGATTTCTGCTGCTGGACCAGCTGCTTTGTATCTTTGCAAGGGGAAGATGAATGGCGTTCAGATGGGGCCAAAGGGTCCTCCATTAGCCCCCTCATAGAGCAGTAAAGCCCTTCCCACAGCCTGGAGATATTCTCGGACCCACTTTTCCCGTTAGCTACTTTCTGAAGTAAAGCAAGGCACATGACTGAAAGGGCTTGAAATTGTGTCAGAGTGATGTTTTAATCTCATTGAAAAGTGTATTAAAGGACAAGATGTGATTTATGTGAGCTGTTCCGATGAAAGGCGAGATTGGAGTGGATGGGTTTTCACTGGCGTGAACCTCCTGCCATGTTTATATTGCAGCCCGTGTAGCTAATCTAATTTGCAATAACTGGGATGGCCTGTAAGGGGAAAAAAGCATCTCTAGTTTCACTTTATTCCTCTTCATATAGAAATTCCTCATGACTTGTCTCCTCTTGTGAGCAGTGCCTTTTCTATTTGGGGGCTAAATGAACGAGAATGTGAGAGAGGGCGGTCATACTCCAAATGTATGCTTCATGGACACCTTTGGGGCTGTTGAGCCTCGCTATAGAGCTGAAACATTGTTTCGGGCAAAGTGGAAAGGTTATCACCAGCCCTATGTCTCAGCTCGCCTTGCCTTCCACTCCCCAGGCAGAGCAGACTGCAGGCTTGTCTGCTTAGCCCAGAGTCTTGCTGTTAAAGGTTTCCTTGGGAATGTCCCTTAATCGGGCACTTTCTGTTCTCCCTGGTTTACCCTCTGCAAATTTTGATTTGAGCAGGCTGTGAAGCTCAACTCTTCAGAAAAGTTTGGTCTTGTGCACAGGCTTTGCCTGGTCTTAGGGAAAAGCCCAACAGCCCTCCCCTGGGAGGAGAGCTTTGAATCCTTATGATCACATCTAACTTAACCAGCATTCTTTATCAGGAAGACACAACATGCATTGGAAAATTACAACTTTTGCACAATGTAAAAAAAAAGGTGTATTCAAACTGTTAATTACGGGGGGTTGAGTAAATGAAACTTTCACAGTGACCCATTTAATTTTGCAGTAATTGCTGACAAAATAAGACACGGATGAATCACAATACAGTATATTTATCTTGAAGGAGAATATTGTGCTGATGTAGTTAAACCAAAGAGTAAGAGAAAATTTTAAGAACGGCGGCAGAAAATTTTAAAGTACATAAAAATCTCGCCCTGAAAACATCTGGGTTAAAACCGCAGAAAGCGCAGCTTCCGTCCATGGCTTTTCTGAAAAGCGCAACCAAATTACAGAGACTATGTCTCTTCTCAGAACCCGAGGCTCACCGTGAGCCCTCTCCTCCGGCAGGGTCAGATTCTGACTCCCAGGCTTGAGCACAAATTTTGAGTGTATTAGAAATCTAGAGGCAAAAGAATGTAGGAAAGACATTTCCAACCCAGGCAGAACGCGGCATCTGTCGGATGCTGGGTAGAGCCCCCGATGGCAAGCTGACCCTGAAACAGCATCTCTAGCCCAGGCCCTACTTGGCAGAGAGAATGGGAAGCGAGAGGAGGGGTCACAAATTGCTTCGCAGGCAAGTGCAAACGGATTTTTGCTTCCCCCGTTCTTTTTCAGGAAGGGAAGCTGGCCCACACCCTCTAATTGTTAACCTTCTCCTTTAGCCCAAGGCCAAGTAACGGCTCAGCCAAGAATTGAAGAGGGGAAAAGACATTGGGCACAAGCCTGGGCACCCACTAGAGCTGCCCTTTTTCGGTCGGCAAGGACACATGGGTGAGGACAGCCTCCGGTGCCACCAGAGCCCGGCACACCAAGGGTACCCGCGGTAGAGCTGCTTCTGCCGAGTGTGAGTGCCAGGGGCGCTGTGGACACCCAGCCGGCACTCGCGATGGGTGGGAACCCAGGCAGCGCTTGTCTTTTCAAAGGCCACTGGATGGAAAGCCATAGCGGCTGCTTGGGGGCTCAGCCCTCCTTGCAGGCATGGGTTGGGACCCAGTAGAGAGATTCGGAATTGGGTGCCCAGGTGCACTGAAATTCTTGTCAGAAAATTTCACGCGACGAAGCGGGCGCTCGGTTCCAAACCCGCGAGGCCTGGCACCCGGCGGCGGCCCAGCCTCGCTGGCATCTCAGTCGCCTCTTTCCCTAGTACCCGCAGCTCCGGGGAAGAGAGGGCTCGATGCCCCCTTGGGTTCCAGGCTTTCCCCCTCTCTTTCATTCATAAACCTGGTGGCTACAGACGCAGCTTGAATATTGACGTCTCTCCCCCGACTGCTCCGCCGTTAACCCAATTACAGAATTCATCAAGAACTGTGTTGAATTATCTCTTTCCATACAGTATCAGCATTAGCCTAATTAAAAGCTATAATGTCTGATATAATGATTAAATCGTTAGCTCTGCTGTAGGGAAGCAATATTTTGTTTTCCCTTCAATTAGAAGCTGATTGAGGTTTTCAGAGCAGGTCAGCTGTGAAATTTGAATTATATGTGTGAGTACTGCTCACAGGGTGAGCCCCTACTCGAAGCTCCCAGAGATTCTCCGAATGCTTCCACCCAGAGAGCCGGGAGGCAGGCACGCACACATAGTGCAGCTCCGGATTGTGTGTGCCGGTCGCCACGAGAACGGCTGGAACCGGAGCCTGACAGCCTAGACTTTATTTTCCCACAGGCGCTGTTACAAGCGGCTCTCTAAACTCAAAAGAGAGTTTTTGCTTTCAACCTGAGAGCGGCTTAGGAGAGCTCGGTTCTGTGAGATGCTCATAAAGACACTGATCGTCCAAAGTTCCTTATTTGCTAGTGACTCTCTTCCTTCGTGTCCACCCCCGACTTTCCCCCTTTATGCGTTTTGTTCCTTTCCCCTTTTAAACAAACCAGCAACAACAAACTAACCACACAGATTTGAATTTGGGTTCTTTTTTGGTGTTTGGGAAGATCCCTCCTCCCCAAGTTAGCCCAGGCTGGGCCCCATGAAATCGTCTGAGAGGGCTTGGAGACGACCCAGGAGAAAAGATGCCCCCTTAGAGACCCGGGTCAGAGGCGCGCGCTGAAAAGCAAACACCGAACTGCGGGCTGTCAACCCTCCAGTGACGCTGTGGTGGCAGTAGTTGGGCGAGGGGCGCCTCCGCCCCACAGGTGAAAGCCCATGGTGCTCAGCTCCGCGAGGACAGAGAGGGTGGTGGCGGCCAGCAGACGGCGATCGCGGCCCGCACCGCTGCAGGGTCCGCACTGACAGGCTTGAGGCTTCGGGCCCAGTGTGCAGCCCTCTACTCCCTGCAGCAGGTCCTGAGACAGGGACTCCCAGCCTCTCAGATGCACTCTGCTTCCATTCCGCCCTGAATCTGCGCCTCCTGTTGGCCGAGATGGCCTCAAAGATCTCTTCCGACGTTCTTTATCTCTCCTAAGTTTTCTCTGCCGCTTCTTCCTCCTGCTGCTAACTCTTTCTCCTTCTAGTCCCGCCATAAACTGCCGGTTCGCTAAAGATCTTTCTTCAACTATTCCCTCAGCCTTGTGAGGGTACATCAGAGCCTGCAAGCCTTTGCCCCGGGGAGCTCCCAGGAGACACCTCTATGTGTTCTCTGTCCTCCAAGTGTCTCCACCAGCCTTGAGAGAATCATGTTCTGAGCATGGCGAGGAGGAGATTGTCATCAGAGCAGATAATCTGAAACCCATATGAAATAATTTCTAGTCTTGCATGGTCCTCAACGTACCCAACTTGTTCGGAGCCTGAGAGACTAATGCTGAGCTTAAAAGCCCATATATAGATGTATCAGAGCCAGCCTTCAAAAAGAGGGACAAGGGCTTCTGTCCACAGGGGCCCTCTCGGTCTCAAGAGCACAAAGGTATGTGTAAAGGAGCCAAAGTATTGGTTTTTTCTATGTCAGGGGTTCGAGTTGAAAGTGTTTAAAACCCAGGACTTGGTTTATTTCAAAGTCAAGACTATTGTGCAAGAGTGTAGGCACATAATTTCATATATACAAGCCTTCATAATTTATCTATGAGCACTGACATATACAAGCACCCATACCTGCACACAGAATAATTTCCACAAGTCAGCAATAAGCTGACTTGAATTTTTGAAGAATTATAACCATAGGTTGAATAAAAACTTAGCCACTTTGTAAAGTCACTCTTTGGCATTCTGAGCAGTGGCACAGTGAGATTTTTGAGTTGCTGAGAGAACAAAGATTGGTCAGTCAACAGTGAAACCAATCCCTTGCCTTGGGTTCTGGACTTTTCTTAGTTTTACTTGGACACAGTACAGTTTTCAAATCCTAAAGAATATAGTTTTTAGGAAGGCATTAGGCTGGAAGGCAGCCCCACCCAGCCTTTGGGGAGATGGAAAGCAGACAGGAGTGTTTATCAAACTGGTTGTAGACTGTTCTTTTTGTGTCTGTGAAGCCATTGGGGAAGTGACTATAGATGGGGAAACAAGAGGAGGCTTCCAAAAGCTGTCACTGACAGGACTCTCTGCTCATACCAGGATGGAAGGCACAAGGATGTCTGGCACACCATGCCCACCACTGCTTAGTTGGCACAGACTGCAACCACCAATCTTCTGTCACTTGGCAACAGGTTACACCTGCATCTCTGATTTCATACTTTTGCAGGTGGGCACCCATAGGTTTTGCACTAGCTTGGACTTGCTTCTGCAGAATAGTTCCCAGAATGCCAAACACCAACATGGCAGTATGCATTGTGATGCCATTTACCTCCTATTTAGATGTCCTAGAAAACAAGAGTAACATCCTATTTGGAAACAATGTTCAGCCCTATGGTAGGAAGAAATGAGACCGTTTCAAAGTCATCTATCCAAGTTTCCTAAGGCATAAAGCATTCCTGCAAAGCTCACTGGAGTGCAGGGTGTTTATAAAATAAATTGCCCCATTGATATGGAAAATAATGTGCCAGGCTTGATTTACACAAAGCGTTTTCAGGGGGTCTTTGGCTATTTAGTTTAAAATCTAAATTGAAAAGCACAGGAAAGAAATCTTTCAATTGCTAAGTGGATAATATAGTTTATAATTTGTAAACCGTTTCCTTTATTTCAGTCTTGCTGACTTGCCCTAACACAGCGGATCTCCCTGCACACCCATCACCTCCTAAGTTATCCAAGGAAAATGGTTCTACGGCATTCTTAAACAATAGTCCTATTCGTTTTTGTTCATTTACAATGTAACTGATATTTGTAGGTAGTTCGTGAAACAAATCAAAAGATTTAATAAACTTGATGGCTGAAATAAGAAGGTAGCTGAAAACTAAGTTTATGACCTAGATGTTTATAAAAATATGGAACGATGTTTCCCTTCTACCACAATTCTATATTATTTGATGAGTTTACTAGTAAGTGCTGAATGGCCTGAAATGAAAGCTCAATCGGCTGAGGGCTGCATTTGCTGCTGTACTGTGCTGTAACAACCTGAGATGAAAAAAAAAATAAAATAAACCACTGTAATAATCATAGCAAGGGAGCAACGGTGTCAGGAAATTCGCAGCCTCGGATGTTTTTGTTAAGGGGGGGGAACTGTCATATGTTCACCGCCCAACATACTGGAACACCTATATTCTTGCTATTATCCGGGTTATCTCTGTCATCAGAAGAGCCTCTGGATTACACACGAGGCGGTCTGCAGGCATCTAACTAGGCTTGCTTTACCCACCAGCAATCTCCCGAAGCACCTACATCTTAGAAGTAGAAACTCACCCTCTATCCTCTCCCCTCCCCACCCCGCCCCAGGATATCTGAAGAACTTGTAGACTCTAAGGGTCTTTCTGGAAGAAGCCTTTACAATAACTCCCCATCTTTTTTTGGGGGGGGCATGATGGTCTGATCCCAAGTAGCCTGGGGTGGGGTTGGTAATCTCTTGTACATCCTGGAATCATACTTGTTCTGAGATTCATGGATTACAGCCATTTGTGTATGCCTTGATCATCCCCAGAACTGGCCTTTCTTTTTCACAACATACGAAGAAACAAAAACAACAACAACATACAAAAAGGCGGCCCTGTCACTGGACCTTCCAATTCCGTTTCAGCGCCCGCACCCCCACCCCCACCCCCGCAAACCGGAGTTCACACGATTTTCAAAATCCTTTGGCAAACAGCTTCTGGGAGAATCGCTTCAGAAAAGCATAGGTAGGTATTTTTTTGCTGTTTCCACAAACTTTTTTTTTACTGTCGGAGTAACAAGATTCCAGCTAGATCTTGGTTTTGACCTTCGCAGAAATTCAAGAGGATAAAGAGTAAATTGGCACCTGACTATAACACTCCGCTCCATTAAAAGACACCCCCTCCCCCAAGAAAGTTCGGGGTAGATTAGGGAGCTAGGAGCACTGCACCACACAAAAACCGCTGCACCTCTTGCCACGGAGACCCGAATTATAGATCCCGAATCTGTAAAGGCCTTTGCAGGCTCTGAGAAAGCACCGAGCGCCAGGGGTGGGAGAGACTGAACGGCCCCGCTTGGCCTGAAACCCAGCAGAGGTACTTTGGGCCTAAGTCCCCCCTGGGAGGATCTCCCCCGCACCGCTGTTATTCTGCACTCCCGGCTGAGCTGAGTGCAAAGTGAGGCCTCTATTTCCAACTTTCCCCTTCCCAGCGGGCACAGAGTTGGCTGGCTGGGGACAGGGGAGGAGCTGGGTCTCCAATGAACGCATTTAAACACGACCCAGGGCTGTATTCCCCCCGCCTCCCCCGACAGCGATTCTTTCTTCCTCTCGGTTTTCAACCCAATCGTTAATCATTCGGAGCGCGCGGGCGGGGAGAGGCGAAGGGGGCGAGCTCTGGGTTCGCCGCCGCCGTTGCCGTCGCCGCCGCGCGCGCGCGCTCAGGAAGCAGTGTGGCTGTGACCCCGCCCCCCCGCGCCCCCTTTTCCCCCTCCTTCCTGCCCTTGCTCCCCCCTCTCTCCTCCTCCACCTCCTTGCTCCGCCGCCCGCGCCCAGTGTATCTACTCCCTCCCCACGTCACTCGCCAGCGCGCCATGCAAATCACCGCCGCCGCCGGTTCCCATTGGCCGCGGCGCGCTCATTTAATGGCAGCCCGGGCCGGGCGTATGGCTGCTGGGCCCCCCGCGCCACCGGCCCCGCGTGCGCCTCCGCTCCGAGCGCACGGCCTCGGGCAGGCAGCGGACAGCTTGTCCTGGGCACGGCGGCACAGCTCTCTGGCTCTCTGCTCGCGTTGGCACTCCCACTGCTGTCCCTAACCCCCTCCCTGGCTGCACCGCGATCGCCCCCTCCGAACCCCCCTCCGAGTCCCCCTCAGCGCCTGGCTCCCCCCAGGCACCTGGGACCAGCACATGCCCAGCGCACGCGGCGCACCGCCTTGCTAGAAGTTGCGGCCCCAGAGTTGGAAGCCGCCAAGGAAGCCAGCACAGGAACCGAGACTTCGAGCCGACAAGAGGAGGCAGCGAACCCCGCGTCGGGCCCAGGGGCACCGCTTCAGACCCAGAAAGTGGAGCCTCAACTTGGCCACGACTGCACCTGTTTGCACAGTTCAGCCCTGAGAGACCGGACTGCGGCAGCGGCGACGGCGGCAATCATCCTGGCCATCGGCCTCTTTGGCAAGTGGTTTGTGCACCCGGAGAAACTTTCCACCTGCGAGCTGGACCCGCGCTAAGTGCGTGTGCTTTTGCCTCTTTTTTTTTGTTGTTGTTGTGGCCTCCACCCAACCCCCTTCTCTCCGCTAGGCACCCACCCCACCCCACCCCCAGTCTCTCTGGGCTGATCCTCTCTCCACCCACCCACCCCCACCCGGCCGTCTATGCTCCAGGCCCTCTCTTTGCGGTACCGGTGAACCCGCTAGCCGCCCAGATGTACAGCATGATGATGGAGACCGACCTGCACTCGCCCGGCGGCGCCCAGGCGCCCACGAACCTCTCGGGCCCGGCCGGGGCGGGCGGGGGCGGTGGTGGGGGCGGGGGCGGCGGCGGCGGCGGGGGCACCAAGGCCAACCAGGATCGGGTCAAGCGGCCCATGAACGCCTTCATGGTGTGGTCCCGCGGACAGCGGCGCAAGATGGCCCAGGAAAACCCCAAGATGCACAACTCGGAGATCAGCAAGCGCCTGGGGGCCGAGTGGAAGGTCATGTCCGAGGCCGAGAAGCGGCCGTTCATCGACGAGGCCAAGAGACTGCGCGCGCTGCACATGAAGGAGCACCCGGATTACAAGTACCGGCCGCGCCGCAAGACCAAGACGCTGCTCAAGAAGGACAAGTACTCGCTGGCCGGCGGGCTGCTAGCGGCCGGCGCGGGTGGCGGCGGCGCGGCCGTGGCCATGGGCGTGGGCGTGGGCGTCGGGGCGGCGGCAGTGGGCCAGCGCCTGGAGAGCCCGGGCGGCGCGGCGGGAGGAGGCTACGCGCATGTCAACGGCTGGGCTAACGGCGCCTACCCCGGCTCGGTGGCCGCGGCGGCTGCGGCCGCGGCCATGATGCAGGAGGCACAGCTGGCCTACGGGCAGCACCCAGGCGCGGGCGGCGCGCACCCGCACGCACACCCGGCGCACCCGCACCCGCACCATCCGCACGCGCATCCTCACAACCCGCAGCCCATGCACCGCTACGACATGGGCGCGCTGCAGTACAGCCCCATCTCCAACTCTCAGGGCTACATGAGCGCGTCGCCTTCGGGCTACGGCGGCATCCCTTACGGCGCCGCGGCCGCCGCCGCCGCCGCTGCGGGCGGCGCGCACCAGAACTCGGCGGTGGCGGCGGCGGCAGCGGCGGCAGCCGCGTCGTCGGGTGCCCTGGGCGCCCTCGGTTCTCTGGTCAAGTCGGAGCCGAGCGGCAGTCCGCCGGCCCCGGCTCACTCGCGGGCGCCGTGTCCCGGGGACCTGCGCGAGATGATCAGCATGTACCTGCCGGCCGGCGAGGGTGGCGACCCGGCGGCGGCAGCGGCTGCGGCGGCCCAAAGCCGGCTGCACTCGCTGCCACAGCACTACCAGGGCGCGGGCGCGGGCGTCAACGGCACGGTGCCCCTGACGCACATCTAGCGCCGCGGGGACGCCGGGGACACTGCGGCTTAAGGCCGGCGCCCCGGCGACGAAGAGCGAGGCCTGCGCCCCAGCCTCCGGAGCCCGACTTTGTACCGAGGTCCCCGCGCTCTCGATAAAAGGCCGCTCTGGAGAGCCGAGCGCCAGGTGACATCTGCCCCCATCACCTTCCCCAGGACTCCGAGGCGCTGACACCAGACTGGCCTCTTAGACTGAACTTTGGTGTTTTCACGAGACCTTTTGTACAGTATTTATCGTCCGCAGAGGAGGCCCACAGCGTTTTCTCGGCTCCGGAGGACAAAAGACAAAAACCCAGCGAGGCGATGCCAACTTTTGTATGACTGCCGGGCTCTGTAACTTTTCCCGGGGTTTACTTCCCGCCGGCTCTTCTGCCTGAGGCCGAGTGATGGACCTCGAGCCCTTCTCACTTGTTATAAATCTAGTAAGGCAGATCCAAACATTTACAAGTTTTTTGTAGTTGTTACCGCTCTTTTGGGTTGGTTGGTTAATTTATACCGCAATCCCCTCTCAGACGGTGGAGTTATATTCTGGGTTTTGTAAATCTCTGTATCCAAGCATTTCCAATTTTTTGTTTTGTTTTGTATTATTTCTTGTAAATGCGTTGTGACATTTTTATTTTAGGCGTTGCGATACGGGGGGAAGAGGAGTTGGATATTGTACATAGCCTGCAAGTCTTTCATCTAAAAACAAAAAACAAAGAGAGATACCCCCAAAATGCATCAAATTTGAATCAATACATTTAAGAGAGAAAAGCCCGTTTCCCTATGAAATCGAAACGTGCTAATTTTATATGCATGTTTTATGAGTTCAAAATACAATTAGCAATCTGTTGGAGGAGAAATTATCCGCAGGGCCCAAGAGTAAGGAAACCCCACCGAGCGGAGTGCAGCATTTCCGTGGCTTCATTCGGTGGGGAAAGAGAAATCTTAAACTCCATAGATTATTTTGTAGAGTTAAAGTTGACACAGAAGGGAAGTAATTACAAAATGCTTCCTAATGGTTTAGCGTTTTAACTGCCATGGCCCTGGCTTATTTTTTCTTGCATTTCTTTCCTGTGGCTCTGCCTTTTGCATACTGTAGCAGTTTTGAGGCAGCTGGGTCTCAGAAGGAGGATGGGTTGTGCTCAGTGGTGGGACAAGGCCAAGGATAGGGACAACAGCCACCGCCAAGACAGCGTGCCTTTGATTTCTCTGTAATTGGAATTGTAAGTGAAATTATCTTCTTGTGCTTCAAGGAGGCAATCCTGACCCAGACCTCACCACCACAGAGTCTCTCACCCAGGTCTTACCCCATCCCCTCCCGATTCCTCTCTGGGAAAATCCAACATAATTCTACCGATTTTCTTACACACACACACACACACACACACCCTCTCCTGTGTGGACCGGGATGCAGATTGCCAGGGAATGTAAACACAGACTGCTGCGTTTATCATTCCTGACCAGATCTTGAGGTTGTTTGATGCTTTAAATATTTTTAATTATATTTTTTCTAGGTGTTTCTTGGTATATTGCAGGTTTCCCCCCCCCCCTGGAATTTAAAGTTCCCTGTAAAACTTTGTCTTCAAGTAATCTGACAGCATTAAATATTGCATTTAAAAGTTATACTGTAGCAAATATGTTTTAAAATTAATCATGACATTAGAATGAAATTCTATTTTTGAAGGAATTTTTCTTTAAGTCCAGATGGGGAATGATACTATTTTCAGCATCCTTTCCCCTGATTTTTTTTCCCAATTTCTTTTCTTGGAATGAATATGGACTAGCCATTCAAAAGTGGACTTAATCTAGCAATTCAGTAAGACCAGAGCTCAACCTACATTGGAGAATATCTTTCAGTATAAATGCTAATATTACAAGTGACACGTGTGATTTTTTTAAAGTCATTTAATGCTTTTGCTTAAAGCCCTCATTCCTTAAAGTGATTGCAAGAGATTCAAGAATGACGCCCACTGCTTTCTGATGAGGTAATAAAAGAACAACCCCCCCCCCTTTTCCTTTCTTTGTTTTTCTTTTAGGGTTTTGCTCTGTTGTTTCTAGAGCTGCTTAGCCTGCTTAGGAGTCCAGGAGGGAGGCCACACTCTGCAGTCTAGGAAGAAGTGCCCCAATAGTCTGGGGAAATTCTAGAGAGTGCTTAGAGTCCAACCCACTTCCCCCTTAAAAGACCAAGACCTTTGCCGACTGGCCCCCAACACCACTTTGCTCTTTATTTAATGAGAATCAAGGGTGGCCACACTCACCTCTGTTTTGCCTGGACTTCTGGAGTTCCTGGTGCCTTGGCTGTGGGCAACTAAACCAGGGCTCAGTGCATAGGGGTTATGGCCACTTTAAGTGAAGCATCCCGCATAAAGTTAGTCATCTTGTTAGTACCAGACAGCTCAGCCCCCTCCCCCCACACCCCCCCAAGACTTTCAGAGTTCTGTGTTCCCTACTTGAGCTCTACCCAGTGAACAAGAACTCTTTGTGCCAGGCCTTCGAGCCACCTTCCTTTGGGTTCTACTGATGTGAAAGACAAGGAGAAATTCTCTAATGACTTAATTTGAAAACAATACAGAAGGAGGGTTGGGGGGGGGGCTTCTCTCAAGATCGAGGCCAGATCCAGACAGACAGGCTTTCTCCATTTTAAATAAATGGAATTTTCTCCTAGGTCTTACTTAGCGCCCAACTCAAGGATAGTTTCAGTACCTTACCGAGCCATGCACATTTTTGTTCAAGTGAGGGTTTTTTTTTTGTTTGTTTTTGTTTTTGTTTTTTTATGGCTATGATTACCAGATAACTCACTTCCAAAGTTCGGGGTGTGTGTGTTGGGGGGGGGGTGTTTCCTTCTATTGGTGAGATATTGTTTAAAACTCTGTGTGGAGAATGGGACAGGATCTTTGCGAAGCGTGGATAAAGTTTGCATAACTTCGTGTAGGGCGCCTGGGTGGCTTCTAACCCACGGGTAAACTGAGCAGGATGGTTTGCCTGGTGGTCGCCCCCCCCCAGTCCCCGTGCCCCTCTCCCTCCCTCTCTCCTATTCCCCTTTCTTTGCTCACTTAAAAAAAAAAAAAACTCACTGGCCCCTTTTTATTGTTGCCACTGAGGCTTTGACGCCCTCCCTCAAACGCACTAGTAGGCAGATGAAACGAATTAATTTTTTTAAAGGAGTTGCGGGCGCAGCGCGCCTGATCTGCAGATGTGTCGGGATATGACTGATAGGTCTATTAAAATCATGCGTGTGGGAGAAGAATAACACTCATATTCACGCATTTCATTTTCCCCGACAAAGACTGGGCACTGCCGAGCTCTGTCTCCGGAAAATTCCAGTTTATTCCAGAAGCCCTCCCCAGCATTCAGGTTCTGGGGACGCAGGAAAGCAAGCTCTGTCCAGCCCGGGTTCAGCACTGCTGGCTCGGGGCCCCTGAGCTCTTGTGGTCACACCCTCTCCCCAACCCAGCTTCCGCAGCGGGTGTCCGGGAGCCCTGCGGTGGAATCTAACCGTAGGTTAGAGTCCTGGGAAAGTTCAGGAGGAGAGCAGACTTGGCCTTGGCGCAGGACTTGGCGGAATTGAGAGGGCGGACGGATAGGGAAGAGAGAGGCGCAGCGCGGGCCCCCGGGGCGAGAATGCCAGAGTCCCTCTGTGCGGGGTGGCGGGTGACGGGTGGACTGGTCCAGGCTCCTGCAGCGCAGCTCAAGTCTGCCTCCCCAGCTCCAGGCTGGGAAGCCTCGCCACCCCTCCTTCTCTCCTCAGCCCTCCTCTTCTCCCCTCCCGCCCGGCCCTTCCTCTCCAGCTGTGCCTGGCAGGACCCAGCTTCACCCGCCCCCAGAACCAGCGGGGCAGTGCGGTGGCGGACAGCATCCTCCGTCCCAGGCATTGAGGCCAGGACCCCTCGGGGAGCGGGCCGGCCTCCCGTGGATCTTCCACGCTGCCTCCTGAGTTCCAAGTCACCCGTGCTTCTGTGGTTCTGCTGTCCGCTGAGGCCCGCACCTTGCTCTGCTCTCATGTCCCTCTCACCACTTTCCTGTCCACCACGTCTTCTCATCCCTGCCCTTCCCCTAGCCTCCGGTCTGCAGCCTCTGCTCTTGCTTGGCTTTTCCACCACGCGCTGCCAAGCCCTCCCTTTGTCTTGGTATTCGGTCCGCTTCCCGCCTCCTCAGCCCCTCTCTTCCCCACTCGCACGCTCTCCAGCTCAGCCGCTCCGCCGGAGGCACAGGTTCAGGGCGATCGGTGCTTTCTTCCAGCTTGTCCGTCCTTGCGGGGGTGGCAAGTAAGGGCTTGGCGTCCACCGTACTCATGCCCACGCTTGCCCAGAGGCCGTTGGGGAATTAAGAAAAGAGCGGTTTGTATTAAAGACTGCAGGATTATGGCGGAGAAAGTCCTGACCTGGGGTCAGCCTCAAGCCAAACCCTTTTACAATCAGTTGGAAAACCAAGCAGGTCCCAAGCAGGACCGCAACAAGTGGGCGCAGAGAGGGGGAGGGGAAGCAGGGTTTCTAGGCAAGCAAAGACAAGGAAAAGACGGAGTGGCCAGCAGCTCCAGGCAGAACTGGGTTCTGGGCAACAGCGGACACAAGCTGGGTCTAGGCCTGGACAGTGACTAGCTACCTTCAAAGGTTCCGTTCTCAGGGAAACGTCTGCACTAGCTAAGTCTAAGGGTTCAGCCTTGAGTACTTTTCCTTGGGATTTGAGTCTAAAGAGAAAGCTGCACAGGCCTCTGCCCAAGCGGTCCCGTTTACTTGAGTAGCAATACATAAGTAAATAAAAATAAGGGCAAGTTCTTGGAAGCTGGACTCAGTGGTCCTTTCGCAACCCCTGCATTATTTTAGACTCAGTACAGCCCTCCGTGTCTTTGCAAGCTGTAGATGAGATGGTATTGAAAGGACAGCATTACTAAGACAATTTAGTCACCAGACTTGGTTGGTTGAGTGAAATACCAAAGGGCAAAATTTACTATTTATTCACGTTGATGGAGACCGGGAACGTGGAGGGAGGCCTGAGGACAGGGAATTAGGTTTGTCTTCCTTAGCGCCCATTGGGAATTCCTACTGAGATGATACCGGTTAACTGGTAATGTTTGACAAATGTGGAAAATATATAAAAGCCCAAGGAAGTAATATACGCACAGACAAAGAGCCTATGTTTGGGTAGGACAAATAAAAATCACAAAATTGCCAAATCTTCTAGATTCTCACCTGCACATGAACAGACTCCACCAGCAGGGACAGGACAGAGCCAGTTTTCAGCGTTTCTTTGTTTTTGTTTTAAATAACAAACTCACACATCCCTGCACAGTGGGCGCACCCTGTGGACTTTCTACTTAGGTAGAAAGTAGGCTCTGAGTTCGAAGTTCAAAGTGGAAGAGCAGAATGCTGCAGAAGCAGCTGCTAAGTGACCTTCGGGGGAAATTTGTCTGTGGCAGAGACGCTGGCCTTAGAGTCTTCCTGAATGCCCTGCGGGCATCTCGTGAGGATTTAATTGCCCCCAGCCACTTCAGAACAGCCTTGTGGGTACATTAAAGACTCTGTTTGTGGAGAACAGCAGGTCACCACACGCAAAGCCTTGGAATAGTCAGCCAGTCAAATCAGTGGAAAAAATCAGCTTTTGTTAGATTTTGCAGTTTCGGGAATTAGGCATTCACTGCAGAGCTGCAGTTGTGAGAAATTGCAATGTCAGGCGCGTTCCCAGTGGGGAAATATTGTGAGTGTGGAGGAACGTAAGATTGGGCCTGACAATGGAGAAACTGACAAGAGCCATCACCCAGACAGTGTTTTCTCTCCCAGCACCCCGGAAATGCTAAGAAGGGATGCTACTTGGCAGAGGTGGTACTCCAGTCAGGTCTGCATGCTGAGTGAAAAGAGACACACACAGTGCAAGACCTGACCCCAGTTTCACACAGGCAAAAATTCCCTGTAGATTAAAAAAAAAAAAAGCCACCTAAGCATCAGCATCTGGATCTTCTAAGAAAGAAAGAAAAAAAAAATTAAAGAGACCAGTGTCTTGCTTCTAAGTGGCAGAAGTGGGGACATCCAGGTGAGCTGAGCGTATTTAACCAGTGAGCAAACTGAGCAGATTCAGGCTTTAATAAGCTAAACCTCTCAGTCACTAAGTGGAGGGCTCGCGCCTCTGCTGGGTGAAGGAGCTGGACCCCAGGCCTTGGTTTCCACACTGAACTGAAGGGAGAAGATGACTAAGACATCTGCTTTCCGGACTTGACAAAATAGAGCTTTCTCAATTTAGGGTCTGTAGTTCAGAAGTGAGGCCCAAACCACCAAGCATCGGGTTCCTTGGGACACGGCCCTGCAGAGCCCAGCAAGCAGAAGGTCTCCACGAATGGTCGGGTATACAGGTCACACACAGCCTTGAATTCAGTGACCTGTGGAACCAGGATTTTAGGAGGAAGGTGTTGCAGAGGTGGGGAAATGCCATGATCCACCGTGCATAGGAATTCTCAGAGAGCTGTCATATTTCCTGTTTGCTCAGCAGATGTCCTGTGTCATGACTGGACTGTTACCAGGTGCCCATAAGTTTCAGATCAACTGGACAAGGCTCACTGTCTCCTGGGTGAGACACGTGTCACTCAGGAGAAATGACAATGCAGTCAATTGCCTTCCAGAGCACATGAAGCCACATGTCCTGGTCCTCCCCGTGTGGAAGTTCCCCTGGGTGGTTTGCTGAACTGTGATTGCTGGTAGTGGCGATGTGACTTTAAAGAGAGCCTTTGTTAAGCTGGCTTTGGACTGGACTTGTGGTACTAGACACAGACTTGGAGCTTTGCAAGAGCAGCGACTTCTTACCCCTAGCCCTCTGACCAGGACCCAGACAGGCTGACCAGAGGGACCAAAAGAACCTGCTCTGTCTTAGTTAGGCACAGTAGGGAAGATGCTGGATGCTGGCCCTGGAAGACACTTGGAAAGCCTGTATTTCAGACAGTGTGTGTGTGTGTGTGTGTGTGTGTGTGTGTGTGTGTGTGTATGAAGTGAGCAGCTATCATAATTATTGAGATCAGAACAGCAATTTGTTGTTTGTAAAATGCTCATTTAATTCTTCAATTGGTGATTTTTAGAAGAAAAAAAAAAAGAGTACTGGGAGAAGAGTTTTTGAGTTGCT
This sequence comes from Mus caroli, assembly GCF_978045245.1. Taxonomy (NCBI): domain Eukaryota; kingdom Metazoa; phylum Chordata; class Mammalia; order Rodentia; family Muridae; genus Mus; species Mus caroli. Next base: position 117,024,897 of record NW_028227265.1, on the reverse strand, counting down.
TTATTCGGATCTTGTGCCTGGAAGGTAGTGATGGAGTTCTGTTTCCTACTCCTGGCTGATTATCTCAGCCCACCCAACCACACCCCCAAATACATCTGGGATCTCCTGAAGGGCAGCCTATGCAGACCAGGGAGGGAGGCACGCACACACACACACACACACACACACACACACAAACTCATACATACACGTGAATATTTTCAGAAATGACTGGCCTGTTGGGGGCCAGTCTTCCCAAGGCCTTGTTTTTTACCAGGTAGATTTGAGTACACATAATCTGGATCAAATCACCCTCGTGTGCATCAAAACATTCCTGCTAGCCATATGGCAGAGACACCATCTATTGGTGCATACAAAATAACCACATCACTTTCCTCAGCCATATCAGATCTACATCTGTGAAATGGGCAGGCCCTGTTAGAGTGTCTCAAGGGGAGAGCTGTGTACATGAAAGAGCTGTGTGCAGATGAACTGGCTTGTCTTGAGTGATAGTGGGGTGGCCTTCACTGTTTTCACAAGTACAGCCACCAACTGCCATGAGGCTGTGGAAGAACTTCGGTATCTGACTGGCAGGTAAGTTAGACTTGAAACCAGAGAGAATGGGAAATCTTTTGCATTTTAAAATTTAAAAATGCTCAATTAAAACAATAAATCACTTATTTCAACGTTCTGGAGGGTGGGGTGGGAGGAGAAAGTGCAAATGTAGTATTGCTTTTAAAATACTATGAAATTTAGATACATCACATGATCTACGTGCTAAGGGAAATTACATGTAGCATAAAAAAATAAGAGGACACATTAGTATTCTAATGTAAATAGATCGTATGCAGTAGCTATTCTAAACAATGGAATGGCACCTAAAGTCACAGTCAAATTAGCTTTTCTGTTGCATCAAGACATAATGTAAATATAAATAGGTAAACTTAAAACCAGTCTACAGGCTACAAGTTTGATATCAATGTCAATAACCTACATTTTAAAGTGAAACTGTTAGGAAGAATTTAGTAGATTTTAGAATTTAGAAGATTTATGATAACAGTTCCAGGTGACTTCTTTAGAATTTATTTTAATTAGTACCCAAAGGGTCATCTTCCCACACTGGCTTTTACAGTCCCTGCCTTTGGCACCGTGTGAGTGAAGCTCTTCCGGAATGAATGTACTCTCAGGGACCAGAGGTCACATGGGGACAGATACCAAGTGCCTGTCAACAAACCGCATGCTGTGAGCGCCTCAGCCATGTCTGGTTTGGGATTTTAGGAAGTTGTAATTTCCAAAACAGCCAGATTCTGTGCACATCGCGGCCGCCAAGAGATAACATAATCTTTTATGTGAGATGAGTTCACAGGGCGGACGCAGGGATCACAGGACCAGCGTAGAGAAGGCTGGCCTGCTTCCGTGGAACAGTTTGGCCTTCTGAGTATAGACCAACCTGTAGACAGTGGAACAGGCTGTGTTCTCTGTGTGTAAAGCGCTGTGAGCTCCTGGCTGTGGCTCTGGCCCTGAACTGCAAGAGCGGATAGAGGAGCTGTTTGGCTTCCTGGCTAGGCAGGGGTGTGCCTCATTCCTCAAATGGTAGACTCAGAGAATGGGCTCAGAGGTTCCACTGTGGCCCCAATACCAGCTGAGTGGTGGGAAGCTTGCTCTTCCCCTCAGGATCTCCCAGAGACCTGCTATTCTCGGGCACCTGGCGAGTCCCGGGAGCTGAGTAATGGCGCAGAGCATTAAGATGGATTTTCCTTTAGAGCTGTGGCAGAACCCCTCTTTGCAGTAGACGGCTTCGGGCACCTGGAAAGGAGGTGAACCAAACGCCAAAGTATTATTCCACCTAACCGCTCAGGGAGCCTGGGGCCTGTGGCATGGAGGTAGCTAGATGCTGTGAGATCCGTGGACATGGATGTCATCTAATCCCAACAGAGTTTCCTCAGAGCATCTGGTTTATTAGCCCTCGTTGTGCGAATCTGAATGTGTGGCCTGCTGATTTGAAATCCCTAAACCCCAAACGGATCATGGTGGATCATGGCTGTCGAGGTGTCAGCGTGGAGCACAGGAGGCTGCTGAGTCCATCCCTCTGGATCGAGCTGTGCACACTGCCTGCTCCAACCTGTTCTCTACGCCTAGGGGCCCCAAGCTGCAGGTTCCTCGGGACCCCACAGTAAATTCTGAGAAACACGGCAGGGTTTTTAATTCATGGAGAACAGGCAGCTCAAAACATCTTAGAGGTCTTGTGAAGCAAGGTCCTCGCTGAAGGTACTTCTCAGCCCCAGTGTGAGCCTGGAGCTAAATGGCTGCTGGTGACATACCAGCTTTAGGAAACTTTTTTTTTTGACAAACAATTGTGGCATTAAAACTGATTCCCATGGGGAAAGTGGAGCAGACCAGGAAACCCAGAGCCAACCCCAACCTGGTGGGGCTCAGCTGAGCAGCATATGTGGCTAAAAAGCAATAAGGCAGGCATCCCAAAACTTGCGATTATCAAATGTGGCTGGCTGCAGTCAGTTATCCTGGGATGCCTGTGACCCATGGGCCACAGGCCTGACACACCTGCAGTCGAGAATTTTTATTCTTCGAAGAGTGAAGTGAGAATATTTATTTTAATCTTTGTATACTGCTTTAAAATGATTGCCAAGCTATCAAAACAGAAATATATATTAAACTGTTTGGTCTAAAGTGTATAACAAACCTAGCAGCAGGTGCTTCTATTAGCCTGGGAACCCTGGACAGGGTGAAGTGATGCACTGGTCACAACAGCATTAAGTCTCAGCTCACAGATTCATTTAGAAACATGAGTTGTTGGTTGTGTCTTCACGCACTTGCACGGCTTAACTTAAGCCGTGGGCTTGAAATACAGTTTTATTTCTCCTGCAAATAATTGCCAGAGGTGATGTATTCATTCTGGAATAATAAAGTGTTGGTTTAATTAGTTTTTAAGAATTTTATATAATTTTCCCTTACAGAGTGGATAATTTACTTTATTATCCAGATTTCATAGTCAGTGTTTTGAAATTGAGATGACATTTCTAATAGTATTCTCAGTTTAAAGACTGAAGCAAAGGATTTATTTATTTATTTACTTACTTACTTATTTTTAAATAAGCAAGAAAGTTTTTACGTTGAAATCTTACTCATTAATGTAACCAAATTTAAATCGGGGACGACAGAACACTAGCAACGTGTGAACTCTGGTACTTGTGTCCCACACTTGTGTCATTAGTTTTCTGTCACGTTTGGAGGCAAATGATCCGCACACCAGGATGTCTGCTCTCTCCTCAACAGATGTTTATGTGCAAGAATAGACCGTTGGTAAAAGCTGTGCAGAGCTTCCCAACTTTAAATCTTCTCTTATTCCATCGGCTCTGGTATCAACAGTTGTGGATCATCCTGTTCTTTCTGTTCTTGGCCGCAAGATGGTTACAATGTGTCTGATTCTGGATATGTGGGCAGTGTGGGCAGAGATGTGTTTGCACCACGTGACGGTCAGCTCCGGGAGTGAAGGAGCCCATGCAAAGCAGAGGGCTGGACTAGTGTGGCTGTAACCGGGCATGCGCCAGCCCCAAAGTCCCATCCCCAACAGGGAAGGAAACCCTGTAGAGGAGTCAGTGGTACCACCGAGGCCCTGAAACCTCAGTGTCTGAGCGGTTTTTTATTTTTATTTTTTCAAATAGTTCACCTTGTATGTTCAGCAAATACATACAAGTATGAGAAAACGTTTCCTTTGAAAGTGGTATTTCAACCTCGCAGATTAAATTACTTTTCACAAAAAAATTTTGTTACCTTAGATTGTATTTTCTTCTTTAGTTGAGTAAAGTTTAGGATTAAGTGGGGGAATGCTATGGACTCTGCTGAACTCTCGTTTGAGCAAAAAAAAAAAAAAAAAAAAAAGAATCTGACTCCATCCTGATTCCTCCCCCAGTGTCCAGCAAAAAATGTACAGCGTGGTTCAGAGCCTCACTGTGAAGAGTCCCATCAGAGCAGGTGGAGCTGACTCTGAGCTCTCTGTCGTGACCTTCTCATTGCACCTGAGCGAAGATGTTACTTAAAAACAAACAAACAAACAAACAAACAAACAAACAAAAAAAAACCCAAAAACTTGTATGTGTCTGTCACAAAGTCTGGACTGTAGGAACAAATAGAGACTATAACACTCTGGTTAAGAAACAAACGTGTGTGATGTTAAAGGAATTTGAAATAAGAGGTTTTCAAGAAGCAAGAGAGAAATCACAGGCAGAGACAAGAAAAGCCACTGCCAAGGACAAATACTAGAAAGGTAAAGTTTTAGTGACAGACCTACACTCTAACAGACATGGGACCCCCAGGGACCTCTCCTCAGCCTGGAAGGAGCACATCACAGGTCCCAAGCAGATTTGGAATTGGGGTCCTGCTGTCCGCAGACTGCTGGAACTATTTCAAGTCAGAGGATTATGTGCACTGCCTGTGTAGTCAGACACCCTCTGGGCTAGTCTCTGGGACTCCCATGACAGAGCGTCATGCAGGGAGCCTTGCAGAACAGAACTTACCCTCCACAGCTTTGTGGAGAAGACTAAGCTCAAGATGTGGGCATGGTAGGCTCTTTCTTCTTTCATGGCCACACTCTCCCTCTCCAGAGGGAGCTGCCTAGGGACTTGGCATTGCTTGGCTTGTAGAAGCCACATTGTTTTTGTTTTGTTTTGTTTTGTTTTTTGCCTCTATCTTTGCTGTGTATAAAGTCCCTTTCCTTTCTTTTCTGTTTTTTTTTCATATGTATGTATGTATGTATGTATGTATGTATGTATGTATGTATGTATGAGTGTATGCATGTTTGTATGCAGGGGAGGGTGCACAGCATCTGTATACACACTTGCCTGTGGAGGTAAATGTTAGATGCCATTACTCAGTCACTGGCCACCTTGATTTTTGAGACAGGTTCTCTCATGGGCCTGAATCTCACCAAGTAGTCATGTAAGAGCTGACCAGTAGCTGGGCATGGTGGTGCACGCCTTTAATCCCAGCACTTGGGAGGCAGAGGCAGGCGGATTTCTGAGTTCAAGGCCAGCCTGGTCTACAAAGTGAGTTCCAGAACAGCCAGGGCTACACAGAGAAACCCTGTCTCGAAAAAACAAACCAAAACAAAATGAGAGAGAGAGAGAGAGACAGAGAGAGAGAGAGAGAGAGAGAGAGAGAGAGAAAGCTGACCGGTGAACCTCCGAGATCTGCCTGTCACTGTCCAGCACTGAGGTTGAGCTTTTTCAGTGGGTTCTGGGGACCAGGTCTTTTATGTTTGTGTAAGCATTTTACTGACTGAGTGATCACAACATTTTCCCAAACCCCTTTAAAGACAGAAGTCACTAGCTGAGGGCCTCACAGATGACCCTGTCCTGACCTGTCTGCCTGCAAAGACCTTGATAGCCACCAAGTGTCCTGCGTCAGGGCTTCAAGCTCTCTCTGGGAAACTCAATTCAAGCCACTGTTGACTGTGAGCCATCTTTCCTGGTAAATGCCATGTGCATTCTGAGGTCCTGCCCCCCCCCCCCCAGAACAGGTGCTATTGCCCTGCAAGCTCTCACACAGTGTAGTGTCTCCCGGGCCTCTGCAGCAGCCTTTCACACAGCTGGGCAGCTGCCCTCCAGTTGACCTGAGTCACCCAAGTTAATAATCTGCTGCCTGTGGAGGGGAGAGATGGGTCATCGTGTTAGGGCAGCAAGTGAGCACATATATGAAATTCACCCCTTGGGGACACAGTCCCAGAGGAAGGAAACTGAACAATTCCAGGCTGCCATGCTAGACTTACCTCATTTTCTTTTCCTTACTTATTCTTAATACAATTCCTTTTGTGGAATTACACGTGCCGCTGGAAATCACCTTCGTTCCCGTGGAAGAACGTTATACAGAGACAATACCACACAGCAGATACCCAGCTCTCCAACCCTCCCACACTTCTGAGCAGTCAGTACAGAAAGCTGAGATCGAACCCCAGGCTTCCAGCAGGAGTGTGCACCCTCTGACTTAACTATACCAGGCCCTCAAAAGAAACCAGAAGTTAAGTCATCTACCAAAGGACATGTCATTACGGAATCTAGAGCGGATGGGGTCTAGTGTTGGTGATTAATAGAATACACGTGAACATTGTACAAAAGACCGAGAGCGCTGCCAGGCTTTCAAGGTGCCCAGCAGCTCCTTGCTCCCCTTACCCCAACTGCACTTCCTAGCAGGCGCTTCTTAAATCTTTGGACATCTCCCCCACATCTTTATATCTATATTTCTGCATCCCAAGCAGGCACTGCTTGGTATTAATCCAATTGCTGGAGTCATTTCCCAGTCAGACTTTTGAAGCAACTGAGATTTTCCTGGGTTTTCCTATGTTCCCCACCACCACCGTCTTCCTCACAGCAGGTGAACCCCAGTTAGTTCCATTGACATTTGGAGTTTGTTTTGAATAGACAGCACTATTCACCGATGGTCATATTTCCTTTCCTGCAGGACTGGGCTCTCTGACATCATTTGTGGCCTTGTTTGCTGAGATTGCTCACCTGCTTAGTTTTTCTGTTATTTGCAGAGCAAACAAACAGTGCCGGCTGCAGAAGAGCAGGAGCACCTTCAGGTCAGCTCCTTGGTGCCAGCCCTTTCCTCATACAGTGATCCATCTCTCTTCCATGTAGTTCTCAAATTTGTGGACCCCCTGCTGATCCTGTGTATCTCACACTAGTCTCCAACTCTCTTCTTAGAATGGTCTTGAACATTCGTTTCTCTTGCCTCTCATAACAGGCGTGTGCTACACATCAGTTATGTGCTGATGAGGACAGAACCAATCTCACACATGCTAAGTGAGCTCTCTACCAGATGAACTACATCCCCAACCTTCCCCACCCCCGGATTCCTCAGTTTTTGTCTCCTTGCTTCCACCCTTGTTTTGGCAGGTGATCTCTTCTAAATGACAGCAAGACAAGAGTGGTATTTTAGCTGGGTATAGGATTCAAGTGAAATATTGGTATGAAAATATTCCCTTGAGATTTTGTCTTTGCATCTATTGTGTTACTTGAGACAAGTCCTTACCTCTTTTAAAAAAAAAATATATATATATACATATATAGTTTGTTTATGAATACTTGATTTGTGAGTAAGCTGTGCCTAATATAGTATAAATCTGATAAGGTTAGACAAAATGGCAGGACCACAATCAAGACAATGGATATATTTAATTTATCACCCTCAACTTTTCTTTTCTTATTCTCAGCAACTGCCCCTGCCCACAGCACTTCTATCCACAGACAACCACACACTGCCTTTCATCATACAGAATGTTTTGCAATTTCTAGACGTTTCTATCAGCATATTTTTTGTAAACTCTCTTTCTCTCTCCCTCCCTCCCTCTCCTTTTTTTAAACCTGATTTCTTTCACTTACTTACCATAATAATTTTGAGATCACCCACATTATAGTGTGGATATCAGTAGGTTCGTTCGTTCGTTCTCTCTCTCTCTTTCTTTCTTTCTCTCTTTCTTTCTTTTGTGTTGTTGGTAAGTAATATTCTGCTGTATGGCTATATACTACAATCTATTTACTCACCAACTGGCAAATACTTGTTTTCAGTTTTACTTTGCGAATTTGGATATAAGTTCATATAAAGACAGGTGCTTTCATACCTTTTCTGCTAACCCTTAGGAGTAGGAGGGCATATCCTATATGTTTGCTTGATTTAAATTGAATTGCTTTTTTTTTTTGAGACAAGGTCTAATTCAGGCTGCTTCAACCACCTCCCACCCCCCATGAAGCTGAGGGTGAACTCCCTTGAACTCCTGATCTTTCCATCTCCAACTTTCCAATGCTGAGATTTCTGAGTATATTTACTTCTTATGTGTCCTGGGAGTCAAACCCAAGACCTTGTGCATACATGTCAAGGACTGTACTAGCTGAGCAGACCCTTTCCCTGGCTGTATTTGTTCAGTTTAGGTTATGACGTTGCTAGGCCTGAGGGTTCCAACTATCCACATCCACATCATCCACACTTGTTTTCCATCTTAGCTCCGTGACTGAACATGTAGTATTATCCCTCTGTGGTTTCAATTTGTCTTTTCACAATTACTACTAACCCTGGCACCCTCTTTCCAGGTGCTCACTGGTCACCCTGACATCTTCTCGGTTACGTTTTAACTGTGTTTGTGGGTTATTTTTATATTATGAAAATTTTAAAGTTACTTTGTTTTACTTTTTGAGACAGAAGCTACTACCTCTGAGGCTGACCTCAGAGCCTTGATCCACCTTCCTCCATATGCTAAGTGCTGAGGTTCAAGGTGAGAATCACACCCTGCTAGAAATCTCATATATTCTGAATACAACACAGCTGTTCAGAAAATGTTGTGTCGTTTGAAGAAGAAACGTTTAGAGGAGTTTTGATAAAGGCCTCATTTACCGATTCCTTTTATACCCCAAACTTTTTGTATCATCATTAAGAAATCCATGCCAAATTCTAAGTTACTATAATTTTCTTTCCCAAGTTTGCCCCAGAATGTGCTCTCCAATTCAGTAGCCAATTATTATATGCAGCTATTTAGGTTTTACGTGTAGGAGGATGGAACAATGGTTCAGTGGTTAAGACCACATGTTACTCTTTCAAAATAACTAGATTTGGTTCTTAGTAAACACATCATGGCTCACAAGCACCTGTAACTCCAGTTCCCTGGGCTCCACGTACCTGTTCTGACCTCAAAGGGCACAGCATACACCATGTGCACAGACATACCTGCAGGCAAAACACCTATCCACAGAAAATAAATAAATCTAAAACAAATACATCTAGCAGATATCCAATTAAAATAAATAAAGAAAAACATGACAATAAGCTGGAGCTGTCTCAAAATAAACACAAATAAAATAAAGCAGTGTCTCTTTGCAGTGACTGTCCTAAGAGTTCTCAATACCCCATGGGCAAGTAGGCTCTCCAGTAGCCAGGACACAGGGAGTTCTGCCAAAGAATGTTTACCATCTTGTGGTCCCTGCTCACGCAGTGGCTCATGGTGTGAGGGAAGGTTATATCATTTGCACAGGTTCATTTGTTCTAGTCTGGTACTTTGAAGACACCCTCCTCTCCTTTCCCCTGCCTCAGCTTCCGTCGAACGTCAATTCAACCAAGGGACCATGGTGATGGCCCAGCAGTTGAGCACTTCTTGTTCTGGCAGAGAACCCTAGTTTGATTTTCTGCACTCACAGAGCAGTTAACAACCAAGTGTAACTCCAGTTTCATGAGAGCTGCTCTTCCTCTCCGACCTCTTCTGGGCACCAGACACAAATGTGGGTCACAGACATGTATACAGGCAAAACACTCCCATATATAAGAACAGTTAAAATTTTTAAAATCTATTGGAAAAACCAGATATGGTAGCCTATACCCATAATCCTAGCCTGTGAACTATGGCACAGAGATGAGGAGTTTGAGAGTAGATGCCAGATCAAGGCTAGCCAGGGCTTCATACTAAGACCCTGTCTATAAGTAAAGCAAGCAAGTAACTAACTAACTAACTAAGTATAAATAAGTAAGTAAGTAAGGCGCCCTCCCTACAAATCAACTGTCCATGTGTGCCTAGTTCTACTTTTATGGCTCAGTTGTGCAACACTACTGATCGGTCTTTGTGCCAACATCGCCCCTAGTCCTGGTGTGTTTTTCCAATACACCTCACAGACAGGTAGTGTAAGTTACCCAGTTTTGTTTCCCTGAAAGAAGGTGTTTTAGTTCCTCCATGTATTTTGAATTTCCATATACAATTTTAAACTTTCTCCTCAAATAAATACAAGCCAAGAAGTTCCTTCTATTTGCTGGGCATGGCGCTATGCTCCTGTCTCCTGCTGCTCAGGAGGCTGAGGGAGGAGGAGCAAAGGTGTGAGCCCACCTAGTTAACCTACCAAGACCTTGTCCCTCCAGGTCGGTGGGAGAGTTTTTGCCTGGCACGGACCAGGCTCTGAGTCCAATCGTTCGTAAGACAAGACAGTCCCTGAAAAGACACACACTCTCAGCAGCTTTGGGGTTTCCTATAATTTACAGATGAACTTTGAAGACATTGATGTCTTCACCATATTGATCTTTTAACCCACTTATTTAAGCACTCTTGATTTTCTCTTTGTAATCTTCTGTAGTTCTCAGGAGCCAGTCCTGTCCGTCCTTTGTCATATTTATACTGAACGATCTCCTCTCAGGTTTGAGGGAGAGAAAGGCAGCTCTACCTCCCTCTCTCTTGCGCTGCCACGTGGCGTGGCGCTGGACAGAGGGAGCTCAGGCACTGCTTGGTTCTTGATGGGAAGCCAGCAGCCACCAGGAGTCTGTGGGCACTGCCTCTAAGCTGCTCTCTGGTCCTTTACAAGTGGCCTAGTTTGTTTCTCTGGCTTTATTTTAAAGTCCAATCTACAGACTTTTCTGGGTTTTTAGTTCTTTAATTTCTCCTTGTTGGTTGTTGTTGTTTTTAATTGCACAGCCATGGGCTTGGACCATAAATCTTTTCTTATGTATTGTGCTGGGAATTTTATGTGCTCTTTCAATCTTGAAAATCATACACTTCGATTCTGAGAAATCTGTAGGTCTTTTTTCTGTTTTCTCTTTGTAAAATTCTTATTAGGGTGATGACTTCTGTATCATCCTACGATTTTCATAATTTTCTTCTCTCCTATATGTCTCTTTCTGTTCTGGTTTCTTATCATCCCCTTGTTCCAAATTTATTTTATTCGGTGATCATACTTATATACTCCAGGCCTTTTATCTCCGAGTTTGTCTGTTGTTTCAAATATTGTATGAGTTCTGTCTTAAGAATTAAATACCTCCTTTCTGAGTTTTATTTCTCAGAAATACTTTCTTTTTTTCTACCTTTTCTGATTCCTCTTGACTTGTTAGTTCTAGATGCAATCTTTCATATGGAGGTTTTTCTCTGCAAATGCCTAGCAACCTTTAATATGTATGTATTTTAAAGCAAGACATTAAGAAATCGGGCGGGAGCCTCAGGTGTGGGCTACCCGACACCTGGAAGCTTTTCAGTAGGCTACGACTTAAATGTTTTGCTGCAGAGGCACTCAAATATCATCTACTTATGGTTATCTCCCGGTCATGAGTTCTCCTTCTGAGGAGAATTCTGCATTCACCAGAGTCATTCTTGGTGCTGGGTGGGGTTGAGGGACCTGCAATCCAGTCTGTGGACTTTGCTCAATCTCTGCTTCCCGTTTTCTCCTTTCCCTGGTCTATGTCTGTGGTCTCAGCCTCCACTGTCCATCAGTCTAGTTTTCTGCAGAGAAACCTGCTGTGTTGGAGGTGGGATAGCTTCCAAAAACAGCCTGGGGAAGGTCCTTCTGGGCCAATGGCTCTCCTTGGGGGTTCAGTGGGTCATTCAGAACCTAATAACTATAATCTGGGCCTCTGTGGCTCTGCTGTAAGAACCAGTGTGCTTCTTATGATTCTGCGCATTTGCCCTCAGCTTTCTTAAGTCTTCTCACCCTTCCTCCTCTCGCAGGCCCACAAAATGGATGTTTCACATGTCCTTCCCCCACCTCCTCCCTTCCCTTCCCTTCCTCTCTCCTCTGTCACCTAATTCTCATCTTAGGGGGTTTCTGAAAAGGGAAAAAAATGGAAATAAAAATTTTCAGAACACTGAACTTGGCTAGGCATTGCTCAGTTTCCAAGTTTTAAAGCAAGCAGCTTCCACACCATGCCCACATTACCCCAATGGCTGTACGGAGTACATGCCCACTGGCTTCGCTGCCCTGCCCTTATAATCTGCCCTAAGGCCTTGCATTGCTGGCTGCATTAGAGCTTTCTCTTCTATCAGGTCTTCGACATTTTGCCTTTCTCACACGGTTCTTTGTCCTTTATCTCCCACATTCTTGGTAACTTGTAAGGAAGGCAGGTTAGCTTTAGTTCCTCTACCTCTGCATTTTCAAGCTTTGAGCTTTGCCACTCCACATCACACTGGGCTTCAGTCCAACCAACCCATTCAAGGAGGGAAGAGTTCTGAGTTCTTCCAGGCTAAATCATGAGGCAAAGTCCATTCTCCTGAAAATTTTGGAGCCACTGCATTAAATGGCATGGTCATCCAGGCACAGAGAAGCATCCAGATCTACCCGCCCCACCTCTTCCACATCTCACCTCTAGACAGACGGCCTAGGGTCCGTAGATATTCATTATAATGTCTCTGGGTGATAGGATTCTTGTTTTAGAAAATGTCACAAATGTTTTCATGTCAGCTGTGGTTGTCCTTAACCATACCACCACCTCCACCAACAGGTGCCAGGTGTTACTGACCAAGTAACACAGACCGAGTGATACTGAGGTGGCTGTAGCCAGGTCTCCATGCCAGCACATGGCCAGAGGACACAAGACAACAATCACAGCCAGCTGAGGACTGCATATAAGCACTGCAGTTCATCCACAGGCATGAGTCCTTATGTTTCAGCCAGAGAGAGGCAGCCAAGGGATTGCTGTGGAAAGACGACTCAGAGGTTTCAGTGGCTCATAAGTCACACTCTAAGGCATTCAGGGTAGGAATTCTCCCTAGGGTATGCAGTGTTGGCTTATCATTCTCCATGACTGAGAAAAAGGTTAATGCTGGAGCAAAAGACCCCAAATAAAGTCAAAAGCAACAACTGTGGCCAAAATCAGGCAGAAATTTCCTGCACATGAAAAGGAATGGATTTAGAGATATCCGGATCAATCAGTTTAGAAGTCTTTTATGGCAAGACACTGTCCAAGGTTCAGAACCTGAATAGAGGAAGCCCCATGCCAGAATTATATATATATACACACAAATATACATATACATATACATTTGCTACACCCACAGGTGCATCCCAAAAGGTCACCGTGCTCAACTGCTCCCTAGATTTGTTTTGAATCAAAGGTGTCAAACAGGAGGACAACCAGTGGTGGAGTAATCTCATGCTCACTGCCCGGCCTGGAGCACGTGTCACAGGCATGTGCAGACAGGAACAGCACTTCCCAAAGCGTCATCTCCTCACACAGCCAGAACACAAAGGCTGGAACACTCGTGGCTGGCTTTCAGAATCAGACGAGGAGCTGAAGCAAGAAAACCCAAATTCCTGTTCAATATCAGCTCAGGAAAACCTTCTGGAGATCGTGTGTTTCCAGCTTTCCCACACGAGGGCTTCAGTCTGAAGTTCAGGATACTCAGTAGTTCAATGAGAAATTGATTAGAGGAACTCATAGGATTAAGGGATCATTTGCTAAGTCAGCATGGATGTCAGAGATCAAACAAGGTTTGCAAAACACTTCCAACCCCCCACCCCCCACCCCCACGCAACTACGAATGTAATTTGCAAAACAATGAGTTCTATGAACCAAACCTGTTTCTGGCATATATGATTATGTGAAAGGAGGGGTCCGTGGTAACTCTGAGAGTGACTCCCTTTGGTGAACGTGAGTAAAACCCTGACAATGTATTGGGCTGCAGAACCAGAACCATCAACCCAGGACAGGTTTTCTGGCCAGGTGTACTCTGCTGAGATCAGGGTTCCAACATCATTAGATTACCAGGGCCCACTGGCTCAAAGCTGGCGACCCTCAGACACCTGCCACCTGCTGCCCTCAAGCACCAGTGAATGGTACCTACCACATTCGGAGTTTTAACAGGCTAATGTGACTCTCTTTTGTTTTTAACAGGATCTTACTGTGTAACCCTGGCTGGCCTCAACCTTATTAAGTAGACCAGGCTGGCTTCGAACTCATGGAGATATGCCTGCCTCTGTCTCTTGAGTTTTGGTGTACATCACCACACCTAGCCAAAAATGACATTTTGGGTCTTCTGATGGTATAGCTTGCTTTCAATAAAATAAAGAAAAATGGGGAAAAATGTTTTTACATATCTAAAAAGAACGCAGTGTGTCAGTACCAATTCAGTACCAAAACTGCAAAAGGAGAACCCTGCTGTCCACAGTGCATGGTAGCTGTTGCTCCGATATAGCATTTGGCTAGAGCGTGCGTTCCCCAGTGATTCTCAACAAGGGGCTGCGTGCCTGGCTTATTTGCACAGCATCCTGGAAACACAGCGTCCTGTCCAGGAACAGAGACCCTGGTCACCTGAGTGAGAATACCCAGGTGTCTTAGTCAGGGTTTCTATTCCTGCACAAACATCATGACCAAGAAGCAGTTGGGGAGGAAAGGGTTTATTCAGCTTACACTTGCATGTTGCTGTTCATCACCAAGGGAAGTCAGGACTGGAACTCAAGCAGGTCAGAAAGCTGGAGCTGATGCAGAGCCATGGAGGAATGTTCTTTACTGGCTTGCTTGCTTCCCCTGGCTTGCTCAGCCTGCTCTCTCATAGAACCCAAGACTACCAGCCCAGAGATGGTCCCACCCACAAGGGGCCTCTTCCCCGTGATCACTAATTGAGAAAATGCCCCACAGCTGGATCTCATGGAGGCATTTCCTCAACTGAAGCTCCTTTCTCTGTGATAACTCCAGCTGTGTCAAGTTGACACAGAACTAGCCAGTACACCAGGCATGGCCAACACTCTGCATATATATCAAACTGACTAACTCCTGGCTCCTGAAACTCCAAGAGCCTCTAAGCACAGTGAGGCCCTCCTGCTTATCTCAGATGTTAACTAACAGCATAAAGGAAAACTGCAATCTCCCCTGACTTCCCCAGTGCACACTCTCTTCCTTCTGGAGTGCCCGAGTCATTGCAGATTCCATAAGTTGAGGCAACTCTTTCAACATTAAAACAGACACAAAGTTAGAGGGACTCATGAGATGACTCAGCAGTTAAGAGCACTGACTGCTCTTCCAGAGGTCCTGAGTTCAATTCCCAGCAACCACATGGTGACTCACAACCATCTGTAATGGGATCTGACGACCTCTTCTGGTGTGTCTGAAGACAGCTACAGTGTACTCAATTACATAAAATAAATACATCTTAAAAAAAAAAGTCAGACTTTTACAAAATGAACCCCAAGAGCTCAAAGCAATGGAGCTGCACTAAGACAATGCACTAAGATGATGGGTCCATATTGATTGGTGCAGCTGAGGAGATCGGGGTTCAATGTGGTGGTGTCACAGGACTGGTAGCTTCATTGGGTGATCTACCAACAGGTCTTGGAGAGAGAGTGTGGTGTCAGTGTGCCTGTGGGTCACCCTCAGGACCTGCATTAGTCAGGGTTCTGCAAAGAAATGGAACTGATGAACTAATGTATTAGTTCAAAAGGTATCAGTTAGGGCTGGAGAGATGGCTCAGGGGTTAAGAGCACTGACTGCTCTTCCAGAGGTTCCTGAGTTCAATTCCCAGCAACCACATCACAACTATCTATAACAGGAATCTAATACCTTGTTCTGGTGTGTCCGCAGACAGCCATAGTGCACTCATATAAATAAAATATATAAATCTTAAAGACAAAAAAAAGGTATCTGTTAGATTGGCTCACAGGACAATGCCTGGAAGACAGTGGCGCTCGCTACCTCACAATGCAAAGGCAGAGAATCTGACAATGGATGTCTCAACACTTCCAATCTGGTGCCTGAAGGCCGAGGGGGTCCCTGCAGAGCTGCTGCTCTCCAGCCTCATATCAGAGAAGGCGTGCCAAACAGCAAGAGAGATGAACTAGCTACTGAGTGTGAGGGCCAGCCAGCAGGCCAATAAATAAATAAATAAATAAATAAATAAATAAATAAAATCCATTCCTGTTTTGTTTTAAATTTCATTTAAGATATATTTTATTTTCAGCATGTATTTCTACGTGTGGGGGTTTTGCAAGAGTGTAAATGCCCATAAAGGCTGGATCCCCAAGAGCTGGAGCTAGAGGTGCTGTGAGCTACTCAGTGGATGCTGAGAGCTGGATTCAGGTCCCCAGGCAACTACAAAGAGCAACATGCACTCTCAAGCAGCCTGTGGCCTCTCCAGTCCCTTGCACTTCCTGTCTGCTACCAGAAGGGGCCTTTAGCATTCAGCATTCGCAATGGGTCTTGCTGTTTGAAATAACCAGAACAAGAAAGAGCACTTGGGAGGCAGAGGCAAGCAGATCTCAGAGTCTGAGACCAGCCTGCTCTGCATAATGACTTCCAGGCCATCCAGGGCTACACAGAGAGACGCTGTCTTTCAAAAAACAAAACAAAACAAAACTCCCTTACAGGGGTGCCCAGTAGCTTTTGTTTTAGTTGATTCCAGATACGGCCAAGATTAGCCACCCCAGAATCCACTCGGGAAGTTGCAGGCTGCCTCTCAAGAGAGGGCTGGAATCCATGCAGCAGGGATGCCTTCTGCCTTTATATTTACAGACAAAACCACTGTAGACAGATCAAAGTTCACAGATGCTTGTCTTCAAGGAGGGTCACTCTGGTCTGAAATCCTCCGGGGTTTCACAGTTTCTCTCTCTCTCTCTCTCTCTCTCTCTCTCTCTCTCTCTCTCTCTCTCTCTCTCCTTCCCTCCCTCCCCTCCCCTCCCTCCCCTTCCTCTCCCCCTCTGTCCCTCCCTCCCTCCCCTCCCTCCCCCTCCCTGTCCCTCTCTCTCTCTCTCCCCATCCCTCTCTCTCTCCCTCCTCCTCCCTCCCTCCTCTCCCTCCTTCTCTCTCTCTCTCTCTCTCTCTCTCTCTCTCTCTCTCTCTCTCTCTCTCTCTCTCCTCTCGTTTTCCCCACCAGGGGCTTACCCTCTTTATAGCGGTGGCCTTAGTTTACCTCCTCCGTTCTATCAACTCTGATGCTTTTGGCTGATTTCGCTCACAGTCATATTTACTTATTTCTTGACGTATCTAATCATTTCAAAATTGTATACTGGAAATGATAGACACCACATTACAGAATGTTTCAAGTTTTTAAGGAATACCGATTAGCTTAATAGAGTGTGTGTGTGTGTGTGTGTATACATGAGTATGTTTGAGTATGTGAGTGCGTGAGTATGTATGTGTGTGAGTATATAAGTGAGTGTGTAAGTATGTGTGCATGAGTATAAGAGTGTGTGAGTGTGTGTGAGTGTGTGTATGAGTGAGTGTAAGTATGTGTGTGTGAGTGTGAGTATGTATGTGTGAGTATGTATGTGAGTGTGTATGAGTGTGAGTATGTGTGTGTGAGTATGTGAGTATGTGAATATGTGTGTGTGTTTGTGTGCTTATACACACGTGAATGTAGAGGCCAGAGGTCAATGCCCTGTGTCTTCTTCAGTTCCTCTCGAGACTCTTTAGTTTCTGAAGCAGAATCTCTCACTGAATCTGGAGTTCCTTAGTTCAGCTACACTAGCTTGCCAGTGAGGCCCAGGAATCCACCTCTCTTCTTCTTCAGCACGAAGATTAGAGGCAGATGCCACTAGGCCTGGCTTTTACGAAGCTGCTAGGGATGGAACTTAAGTTTTCACTCTTACATGGTAAGCACTTTGCCGGCTGAACCATCCCCCAGCTTGATCCTTCATGAGTGTCCTTACATTTTCCTGGTGCAGAGCAAACTCCTGGGCTGGGCCTCTGTGCAGAGGGTAGCCTCTCTGAGTGAATGCATGCGTAGGATATATTTTCAAGATGCTGTGCTAGCCTGTCTGTACATTAGCTATGTTTTCAGAACCTTAGCTTCTTTTTGATAGCACTGACATTGAAAACTTCCACCTCGCTTTTATTCTGAGAATAAACCACAGGCTGAAAGTGTCTGGTGCCTGGGATATGCTATCATAGGTCACTTCTCCACCCTCCTCCTTCTTACTGTCTAAGGTAAAGGTGGTCCTTCCATCTTCCCCTGAGTCCCCATCTGCCTGGTCTCACAGTGGTCCTCAGTACTAGGACAGTGGAAGGAAGTTGAATTGTGAAGCACCTAGGTCCAGGTCCAAGGCTGAAATCCAGTATATCGCTCACAGGGTGAGCAAGAGCTGCCCTTGAGGATGAGGTGAAGAGCAAGGAGTCTGTGAAGGCAATGGCAGATACCTGGTGAACTCTGACCCCACAAAACACCCTAGCCCAAACTGCCCGGTCCATTCTCCAGACCTCCATCACTTCGCCTTCACCAGTCTCCGCCTCTTTTAACATCTCAGGCCCTGAAGCCCCCTTCATGTCCACACCAGTGCCCCGTTGTCCTGGCCAGGGACAACCACTGCCTCCTTACCTTACATAACTTCAACCTCCCTGACATTCAGTAACTCCCTAAGAACTCCTTATTCCCTACTGCGAAGCCTTTCCCATGGCTGTCCACATATTTGCATAACAGCTAACTCTCATACAAATTTCTGGCTGTTTTCAAGCAGCCCTCATCTTGCCTTGTCTCTGTTGCATTTTCTCTCTCAGCTGTGGAAGCCCAAAGCCCAAAGAGTGCGCTCTAGCCTTCTCCCCTTCCCCTCTCTTCATCAGCCTACTGCCTCCAGGTCCTGTGACTGACAACCTGGAGCATATAGGGTGGCATTCTAGGCCTCTTGTGATAGGATTCCCAGCGTATGAGATTCCTCCATTCCTACAGCTTCTTCCCAAAACCCCTGCAGCCCCCTCCCAAAGCTCCAGCAGCCCCTCCCAAGCCCCTGCAGCCCCTCCCAAAGCCCCTGCAGCCCCTCCCAAAGCCCCTGCAGCCCCTCCCAAGCCCCTGCAGCCCCTCCCAAGCCCCTGCAGCCCCTCCCAAAGCCCCTGCAGTCCAATTTGTTTTCTACAACAACCGTCATCATGGCTGATAGGAACTTTCTCTGCTCTGGCCTGTGCAGATAGTTACTGCTCTCCTGAGTCTGTGGGCAGGTAAGCATGGTCCTTGGAGAAGGAGGAGGAGGAGGAAGAAGAAGAGGAGGATGCTGTGGAGAAGAGAATGTGTTTCCTTTCCTCAGAGATTGTTCTATCTGTTTAGGCTGCTTGGTTCAGTGGTCCATGACAGGTGGGATCTATAGACACTGGCCTGCACCCCAGCAGCAGACACACTGGATATCAGGAGACCCCTCAGAGCTCTGCCCACACGGCCTCTCAGATCTTGTCTAGTACATTCCTATGTCCCCGATCTCTAAGTATGTTTCCCCGATGCTCATTGAATCCCCTCCCCGAACATGTCCAAAGCCTGGGGAATTCCCCGGAATCAGAGAGACGCAATACATTAAAATGAGGCCAGATAATCCCACAGAATCGAGGACTAGCAAGAAGTCCTGATTTTTTTTAAAGAATATTTTTTAATAGATCTGTAGGCATAGCCATCTGTTGTAGGTGTTAGTTTGGTGTCAGTGAGTAATAAAAGCGTCATCCCCTGTGATTTTTATCAATTACGGTAAATATGCCAGTAATCACCCACTTTAGCTGCTGAAACACCAGTGCTGTCTGGAGTTGAGGCTGGGGACCGCTCAGAGGCCTCAAGAGGTAAACCCCACAGGTGTAGACTGACGTCTAGGCAAACAGTAGTTAAGCTAGAATTTGGAGGGGGGGAAGTGTTAACGTATGTCAAGCAGACAAATTTGGACTTTTCCATGAGGGTCTGACATATCAAACGGGAAATAGGCAGAAATTACTCTAACAGTAAAAATCTTGTCATTTACAACCTCTAAAGCAACGGGCTCATTTAACACATCAAATCACAGATAATGATTGGCTCAGCCTGGTATTTATCTCACCTCTAAAGTGTAGACACCAGGGCAAGCTTTGTGTGTCTGTAGAGAAGACCTGTGGTGACCCGTCAGCCCCTGTGGCTGCAGAATGAGTTGAGGGCCAACTGCCACACAGGCTAAGATGTGAGAACCTTTCCTCTTTCTTCAAACATAAAAAAAAAAAAAAAAAAAATGAAGAGGCATGGCTGGAAGTGACACGGAGTGAGTAGTCTCGTGGTGAATGACTTCAGGGAAGTCCCACCTGTTCTGTTTGTTTTCTTTGGGAGCTGTTTGGAGTCATTGGAGCTGAAAGTGTATTTCCACACTTGAAGCACATGTGCGTTATCTGCAGTCATCCCTAGCCGGTTCTCCGCCAATCCAGAGTTCTGTCTATTTCAGATACCCCAAACATCCACTGTCAGCAGGCACAAGATGAGTGCCCGAAGCTTCCTCTGCGTGTGTGAAGAAGATCCAGCAAGAGAAGGAAGCAGGGTTCCTGAAAGCCAGGCTGATGAGGAAAACTCCTGTACTGAGTTAACATGGGCGTCTGAGTGGGCAGAGTCAGTGTATGAACAGCACAGGTGCCCACCCCACCCCCACCCTGGCGGGTAAGTACTGCGATCACATTCAGGGCCATAGGGAGAGCGTCGGGTTCCCAGAAAGACATTGACCTAGACCATTCCTCTGATTTACTCTCCCCTGCACCTCGCTGGTTTCACCTCCTCCTGGGCTTCACTCAGGTAGGGATTCAAAGTGCCCACTGTTGCAGGTCACTAAGGTGCAAACCTACCCATGAACAATGAATGCACACACACCTTTCCATATACCTGCCATACCTGTCAGGACACAAGCCTACATAGACAATTGTGCACATATACCTGAACACAAACACACCTACACATACCTTCAGGTACACACACATGAGCCCACACCTGCTCACAACTGCATACACAAACATACCTGTATGTACACACACATGCCTATATGCACCTTAAGGGGCACACATCTGCACATATATGCCCACATCTGCACAGATAAGCATACCTGCCCACACCTTCATGAACAAACACACCTACATACACCTGCAAGGGCACATGCATGATCACACCCACCCACACATTATCATGCCTGCAGAGGCATACATACATACTTGAAGGGGACATATACATACTTTACATACATACATATTACTACTAGTAATAATAATAATATAATAACTTTTCTCTCTTTATGCTTTTTCAGGGATACTCTACGAGGTCAAAGCTGGTCCCTGTGTCTGTCTTCAAGGACACAAGCCAATTTAAAAAGAAATCATTCACTTAAAAAGAATTTTTAAATCAGCTTCCACTGGTGCAGACTGATTGGTTAATATCATCTCAACTTACCGTGTTCTGAAAATAAGGGCTACTAACTTTCACAGACAACCAGTGGTCTCAGGGAGCCATGAAGCTGGCTCGGGACTGCATACAAGACACATACAGGTGGAGCTGGATACGAGTCAGACCTGTGAACTAACTCCCTGCAACGGAGGGAGGGAGTGATCACATCGTCTCTTTGGCTCTGCAGATCCAAGTCAACTCAAACGGCAAGCACGTGGGTCAGAGTGAAGTAGGTCAGTCAGTCACTCGGGCACAGGAATGTCCAGGTGGGGGTGACAAATGAACTTCTGAGAATGTGAACTTATCAGATAACTTGAGCAACAGGTTCTTTCTCTAATCGATCGATGTGTTTCCCAGGAAACCTGAACTGCCCCACCCCTCTCTGACTATTCCTAATGGGAGAATATTTGTTTTCCCCAGTGAGTAAATTATTAAATTATCATCATCATCATTGGTAGTAGTAAGAGTAGAGTGTGGTTATATGAAACAGGGTTTCTATATACAGTCCTGGCTGCCCTGGAACTTACTATATAGATCAAGCTATTCTCATACTTACAGAGATCCTCCTGCCTCTGCCTCCCAAATCCTGAGATTAAAGGCTCATGCCACCATGCCCAGCTAAATGAATAATTTTGGAATGCATGTGCAACAATGGCGTGTATATTGTGTTAGCCACACACTATTGTTAGTACGCTTGCTAATTCATAACAAGTTAACTCTCACAGTACACTGGGCATGTTTTAAAAATATTTTTGACAAAACGTTACAGGCTCATTATACAGTTAATTAAACCTCTCGCCCCGATTGCTCTGGGTTCTAAGATGCACACATGGAATGTCTTTATCCTCTCTAGAGTTGGATGCACCCTCAGATTCAGCAGCCAACCACTGGCATCTCTTTTTCCCCCTTCCACGGTGGTACATGGAATAAAAACACACCCCGGGCTTGCCAGAACACCAAGGAAACATTCATATCCATGGAGGTAAGCATTACAGAATTCGTGGTCTGTATGGTTGAGAATAAAAATAATTTGTGGCAAGATCAACTATCCTTTCTAATCCCTTCTTATTTAGGAGTTGTAAATTATGCCCCCAAACTAGAGCATGGCTCCTTTTATCTCAAGAGCATTTTGCCACATGCATCTAACAGAGAATGCCCTTTGCCCATCTCCTCTACCAACTGAGAAGGCTACAGACAAACCCTAGCAATTTCTCAAAGAATGAAGCAAGCCCTTGGGCTGCATTTACTTAACATACAAATGTTAAAACTGCCGCTGTGCAGGTTTGCAGCAGGTGGCTGTTCAATGTTCTCTCAAGGCCATAGGAAGTAACTACTGCATTGCCAAGAACTCCACCCTCATCCTCCACCTGCCACCAGCTTCCCAGGCCTCTCTGTGTCTGTTCTCAGAGCTGGGAGTTGTAGAGGGAACAGGGCTGATGGCAAACTAAGTCATGCTGAGGTGGTGAGGGGGTGAAACACTATGCTTGGGTATTATTTGATGGTCATCTTCTTCATTGTCGTTGTCATCGTTGTCATCATCTGATCAGGATTCTAGACAGGAGCATCAGTTTTGTTGGGGCCATGCCAGAAGTGATTCTCCTCGTGAGCAAGCAGGCCATGCCACATGCAGGAGCCGATGCTGTGAGCTCATGGTACTAGACATGTGGTCCGAGGGCTGAAGGTGAAGCCGCTTTGCTTTCAGCCCCTGCTCCTTGCCTGGGCTCATTTTCCCCTGGACCCTCCTATATGCACAGTGTGAAGGGAATTACCTATTACTTCAATTATTTGTTTCTTATCAGCTGATGTTAAACTACAAGGATTTGCATTGAATGGACACAAAGAAAGAGCAAGTCACGGCACATCGCCAAATGAAAGAGTGATGTTCTGGTGAATTTAGCCGAAATAATTTACTGCTATAAAAGTGGGGAAGTGGAAGGTACAGCCTTTGACCAATAAATCCCTGCTGCCCGTGAAACCCTTATCTGGTCCCCTCCGATACATTCCACACAAGGAAGCCATCATCATCGGCTCTGGCTTGTTATTTGTAAACCTTGATCTTCTGCACTTGCTGCCCTAAATATGGGTAATTAGCATCAGTTTATCGCGCTTCTGCATATTTCCTGCACTCTCCAAACACGCGGGCTTCCATTGGCTGCCATTCTGCTACAGGAGATTATGAAGACAGATTGCACAGAACGAATGTGCTAAACGAGATTAGGAAGGAATAGAAATAGCAACTTGGCCAATAAATTCCTCGTGAGAGCCTTATCACGCAATTACACGTTGACTAGCTTCACACTCTCCCAGCCTCTTAATCCAGTGCCCCCACCAGGAATAAAATTTCACTAATTTCTGAATTGCCGCAGATCCTCCTGACTTGTCGCTGAGAGTGGCTGGAATGAGTGGGGTTGCAGGAGACATGGAGCCGAACTTTACAATAAAAAAAAAAGTAAACTTTGATTGTCAGCGTGGGTGGCTTGTGCGCGTTGGGATGTTCAAAGCGGCTCAGAGCCTCTGAGTGAGCACGTACAGTCTGGGTTCCCAGTCAGGTAACTTTGCTCTGAGTCCCACATTTCCTCCTGGTCTGTCTGAAAGGGAGGGCTTCCTCACTAGTCCGCCGGCTGGCCGACTGCGAAGCGTGGTTGACTGCAGAACAGTGCGCCAGCTGCAGCTCCTTCCGGTGGACCTGAAAGTCACCAGAATCCTCCTGATTAGCAAATCTGAGACACTCCCTCCACCTCTGTAAGTTCAGTTCCCTGCTTGCTCAGACAGGCTGTCTCTCACACCCTCTCAAGTGCTCTAGCCCCCTCTGCACATTAAGGTGTATAAATAGGAAAATGCCTGCCCACTCTGCACCGTAAGGATTGCAACCAAGAACACTGTAATAGGGCTGCTACAGGAGGAGCTTGATTCTTGTTCCTCCCTGCCTGTTAATGTTATTCTCCCCAGGGCTTTATAATAAGTTAGGTATTTAAAGAGGCCCATTAAGCCTTTCGATCTACCAGGGGACTATTTATAGCACAGAGCCACAGTCAGACATCGTGAGCACCCCCCCCCCACGGAAACAAGGTACGGCAGCAAGAACCCCACAGGACTGAGCTTCTCTTGGCTAGAGGGCATACACATGGACATCTGGATCAAACAAGAGCCGCGTAGCTGGGCTCCCAGAAAAGACTTCCTGTTCAGGGTGGAAGGAATTCATTAGCTGTAAAAATCCAGAGCCATTGTGAGGCAAGTTTTTAATGTGTCGATCACAATATGGCCTCTGCTTTCTTTCCTCTGGGCGGTTCTAACGGGGCTTTGCTAAGTTAAGGGTCTCGTGAATGATCCAGAGGAAGGGTTCTAGTTTTCCTTTCTGAAACTTGAGTTCAGATCAGCATCCGCAAAGTAAACTTTACTGGCGGTGCCTCTGTCTACAGGGACACTGCATGCACTGTTTCTAGAACCTGCTGTGGCTTCACAAGGAGGAGCCCTCCCTCGACGAGCAGCCATCCAGAATCCAGGTATGTCTGGACCTTGAAAAGGATGGTTTTGCCTTTTGCAGGCTGTCTGGTCTTTTGTTGACTGGTAAGGATTTTGTTTTGCAGAGAGGAGCCTTCACTAACCTTGAGTGGGAGAGAATCAGCCAGGGCCTATGAGGCACATGGAAATACTTGTCTTAAGTAGTTGGCTCTTAGAAATCACAGCCCAGATGTCTGAAGCAGAAGGAGAAGCACCTGTAGTGGCTGTCACCCTGCAGGCACCTCTGTTACCGGAGTCACCAAGAAACAGTATTACCGGAGTCTTGGAAGTGAGAGTGCTCCTCTAAGGAGAGACCCAGGAACCTGTTGCTAAGGGGCCAGCATGCAGGGCCCCTGCTGGGCCTGCATAGAAGAAACCCGGTGCTTAATGGTTCCTTCCTGAAGCCTAGGCTAAGGATTCTATATGGCTTCATCCTCTGCTCTACTCAAGCAAAGACAAGCTTCAACTGCTGGGCCTAAGGCACAAGTGGATGTTGGAGCTCAGCTCAACAACTGGGAATGGAGGACCCCTCCAGAGACCCAGAAGACCCCCGCCCGCGGGGGGGTAACATCAGTTGGGGAGCTATTAATAACTGCCCTCCCCTCCCTGTCATATTTCCTGAACTGGTGAGCTTTGTGGAGGGGTGGAGTAGGAGGGAGCCGCTTGCCATTAATCTGGGAACAAACAGCTAACCCCGGTGACTGGTATTTTCCCTTTTCTTTTCTCACTTTTCTCAGTGTGGGGAAGGCGATTGTGAGGCGCTCTGCTGGAATTTGGCAGCGCGGAGGCTTGGAGAGCAGCCCCATGCTGGCTCCTATTCAGCGGGCCAGTTTTCCTCGAGCTTTGGAAGTTTCACTCAGCCGTGCACTCAATGGCTTCACAAAGCTGATTACAAGCTTCAGCGCATTCCTGAAGGAGCCAAAAGCGACGCAGGTGCAAACGAGCCGAGGGAGCCCCTTATCCCGGTGACAGAATGGGACAAGCTGGGAAAGGCTTGGACCACACAAATCCAAGGCTCACCAGGCAGCAGAGAGCCTGCCTTGGGAACCGAGGGTCATTATCCGCCCTATTCAGCGGGACCGGGGACCCTGGGGCCGGGGAGGCCGGCCGGGCGCAAGCGCCACCGCCAGTGCGCGCCTGCAGCAGTGGGGACCCCGCTGGGCGTTGCAACCCGTCGGGATGTTGGGCGCTGCGTTTGTTCCCACCGACAGCGGTCCGCGAAATCCATCCTGCGGGTGAAAGCCAGTGTCCAGGCTAACCGGGATACAGGAGAACGAGGGTAGCGAAGATGCTCAGTGCGTGGACAGTGCGTAACTTCGGTAATCGAGGCCGCACTGACGTGGTCCTGCCTCAGGCCACTCTCAGCCCCACCCTGCTCGGGCCCGGTCCCCCTCAGCTTGTCTTCATTTTTCTTCTCTATGAGTCATACTGAGAGCGACCTTCAGAAAGTGCGGTGGGTGGCGGCGGGGGGTGCAGGGGCGGGGAATACTGGCTGGTAGCCCCGCAGGATCAGATCACCAGGTTGTCCAGTGCACCCTGCGGGGCAGTGGCGAGGCTGGAGAGCCGCCTCTGCCTGGGGGAATTAACGACGTCACAGCCAGAGACGAAAGAACTACAGGCCTCGAGGACAGGCTGGCTCCCAGGGTAGAGCTTGCAAAAGGGACGAGCGTGGGACAGACTGAGGTGGGACTGTTGTAGTTCAGGGGCCGGCCGATCCGACTCCGTAGACTTCCCCTATGTCCCTCCCTCGCCCCATCCAGGCCAGCACAGCACGAGTAACGCCAGCCTAGAGCCCTCCCGCCGCGTCCTCCCACTCCCCGCCCCACGTCTCAAAACCTCAGCCCAGCCCCACGCTTTGCCCGGCTGCACCCCGAGGTGCCCGCGTGCAGGGCGCGGGCCGGCAGGGCGCACTTGCCGACGCTCTTTTGTCTGATAACTAATTTGAGTTAATGCGATCTTTATGTAAAGCTAACAGCGGATAATTGTCTATTTTCTCGCCAACAGTCTCCATCACAGTCACTTATCTGGAAACCTGCGGCTGGATTAATCGCTATATTCCCAAGATGAGCGGTGCTGCAATCCGCAGTGAACACGGGTGGGAACATGGAAGCTTCCCCTAGGTTCTTGCGGGGGCGGGGGGCGGGGGGCAGCAGCTGGCCAGCTCCCTGCAGTAGATGCTGCACAGTTGCTAGCACCTGTTTGGGCTCGGGTTGGGGGTCTACGGGCACTTAGGTGCACAGAAGATGTGGAAAAGAGGAAGGAAACAGGCTTGTGGGGACTCCCGGCCTGAGAGAGGTTGGTTAGCTCTCAGTAAAGGCACAGAACTGCCTATATAAAGAGCTTTTTAACCTGAAAATGATGCTGCTGAGTCTTCATACCGTGGTCTATTCAGATGCAGAAAAATGTTCCCTCCCATCTTGATCTCCCAGCCTCACCCTACCACACCCACTGCTACGCCTTAGGCCCCTCCCCTGGAATTTCCTCCTTCGGGATCCTGGTCCTACAAGGGTTAGTAATATTTACTTAGGAACTGTGGGAGTGGAAATAAATCCTAGTTGTTCAGCCCCTTGTCCTACCTGTTCGAGTTAAAGACGGTGGGTTGTAGCCAGGCAGTGGTGGCGCACATCTTTAGTCCCAGCACTTGGGAGGCAGAGACAGGTGGATTTCTGAGTTTGAGGCCAGACTGGTCTACAGAGTGAGTTCCAGGACAGCCAGGGCTGTACAGAGAAATCCTGTCTCAAAAAATCTAAAATATAAAAATAAAAAATAAAATAAAATAAAAAAAGATGGTGGAGTGTGTGGTGCCAAAGCTCCAGGGAGAACACTTGTCTACAAAAACTTTCTCTGCTGAGGTCAAAGCATCAGCTTTGAGGGAACTACCACTTGGTGTTGGAGGTTTCTGCGCCTGGGCAATGGTGTCTCTGTAGGTGTGAAAGCTGGGCATCAGCTTGTGACAGTTTTAGGCCACAGAAGCCGAAACTGTGTGCCTCCATTTTGGCAGCATATTAAACATCCAAGAGTGACCACCCATTGGTCCATCACATTATTAGATTGTTAGATTAGGTGGTACCCCAGGATGCTTCCCCAACAACCTCTGCAAGCTCCTCTTAAAAGTCTCCTGGTTCTTCCTCTCCAGCAGTGAAAGCAAACATGTGAATCCCTGCAAAGCAAGCCGAGCTAAGATTCCCAGGACGGTCATCCTCGTGCCCTCTGGAGGCCTTCCGGCTTCAGCTCTCACCTGAATCCTGTCACCTCTGATATGTGGACAATGCTGAGCTGGACAGCCCCTGGGCAACCAGGCAGAACAGTCTATGCAAATGCCGGAGGGCAACCCTGGGAACAGTGCACCCATTGTCCGGGGCCTTTCAAAGCTGGGAGCAGCTGCTCAGACTGGCCGCCCTGGACCCTTGGCTGCCAGAGTAATGTCATCATTGCAAGACATAGACTCTGAAAATTATACGACCCGAATTCATGAGCAGCCTTGTCTTGAGTGTTTCTGTCTGTGCCACATTTCAATGTCCAGAGCTGCTTCTGTTGTTGGGGACTGGAGGAGGGCATGGGCAAGGGAAAGTTTGCAGTTTCTTACTAGAGGGTTTGAAAACTTTACAAACTAGCCTTGGCTTCTGAAGTGGGGCGTCTGGCTTAAAGGGCTAAGATGTGGAGGCTTTTTTGTTGTCTCTTGCTGCTGCTTGCAAGTTTAAGTACACCGAAAAGAGACTGGATGAAGAGATGGAGCAAGAGGCAACCACAGATGCCAAGGTCATTTTCCTTAGCTGGAACTCCAAATGCCACCTCCTAGAGAAGCAAGCAGGCTGACTGCATCAGCACTCTCAGACCACCTCAGCTCCCTTCACAGAAGCATCAGTGGTTCATATCATCAATTCCATCCTCCCTCCCTGCCTCCCCCACCCCCTTCTCTGCAACCTGGACTGTGAAAAGATGCTCTTTGGCCAGGGGATGGTGGTTCCTGGTGTAAGAAATGAGAATGGGACCAGCAGTGGATGGCCTGTAGTGTGCCTGCTGCCAAAGCTGAAGCTGAGAGTGCATCCCTCTGGTCTTCAGGCTCACTGCCTACTAAGTGGTAGGGCCGGGGGGAGGGGGGGGCAGAGCTTTGGGTAAGACAGCTTCCTCCTCTCCTTCAATATGTTTGGTCCCGGGGACCTCCAGTGTATTGCATTTTGCTTTGTTTTGGGTCTCATTCTATAACTCAAGCTGGCCTAGAACTCAGTGCAATCCACCCGTGTCAGCTTACTAGATGTAGTATCACAGGCCTGCAGCAACCTGCTCTGTTGACAGGTCTCCTGCCTCTTCACAGGACTCCATTGCTGTCCCCTCTGCCTTCTCTCTTGCTGGAGCATGTTCCCAGGAAACACCAAGAAGACCACCAGGCCACTTGTAGCAGGGTCATACTCAAGATAAGATGGCTGCAGAGCATGTCTTCCTATACTGAATAAGGCCTCCCCTGTACCTCAACCCTGCCAAGGAGCCTTCCCAATTCTTGATAGCCTCAATAGGGAGGGCTCAGAGAGATGTGAAGTTCAATGAAATACTGTTTTACACAAGAAAAAAGGTGAACAATTAGTGGGGAAGAGATCCTGTAACCCATGATTCTCTGAGCATTCCAGGCTGTCCAAAACCAGGGAGACTATAGATAGGGTAGCCATTTGGACATTACTGTAGTGGAGAGAGGCCATCAGGATGTAAACTGCATGGACAAGCTGGGCTTTCAGTATGGACCAGGCTCCCTGGAGATGCACAGGGTATCTACTGAGTAAGTGCGGAGAGATCCTGGGTAGGAGGGATGATAGGGCTGGTAGCCAGAGATGTCATGTGACAAAACAGGGCCTCTTATCTGCAAAAGGACCTTTTCCATTTCTGGGGAATGGCCACAGGCTTGCCCTTGCCTCTCTCCATTTCCCCCGCACAGTGGGTGTTCATCCTCCCATGTTCAGGCTCACTTGAGCACACAGGTGCCAGACATCAGCCCGCATGTGTCCCAAGCCATTCACAAGTGGCAGACTCACACTCAAACACAGGGCATTCTCTAGTTCCCAGTCTGTGTTCTTTTTGAATGCTGGATGGATCGTCTGGCCTGAGGGCCTGACCTCCTGGCAGAACTTGAAAAACTCTAGGTTAGGCACACAGGACAATGTGAGTCCAAGGGCCAGAAAGTCCCAGGCCTTTCCTTCTGTCCGTCAGGATCTGGATTCATCCCAGGTTGGACAACTTGTGGGTGGGCTTTGTCAGCTTGTTTTCTGTGCTTCCTGATTTGTCCTTTCTGTCTGTATTTATTCCTGGATTGCTCCCAGAGTGCCGTGTATATTTCGTGTTATCCAAGAGGGTGCCTGGCCCCTGGGCACCCAACATTCAGAATGTCATACACCTGGATTTTAGAGTTGCTGAATGAGAAGGAGATCATTGATGTCTTGAGATATTGGCTACAGAAATGACAGTGCTTGAGATGTGTTGGGTTAAAGAAAACACATTATTAAAGTGAGCCTCTCTGCCGGCTGCACTTGGAAGTCACTGTGGCCTTCGTAGCTCCTCTTAGCTGGCTCTGTGCCTTTCAGCGGCTGTCTGTGGTCTTTCCATATCCTCTAGGAAATGGAAAAGGAAGAAGTAAATGTAATGGAAAGGACTGAGCCTGCGATCACTAGAGGCAACCGGAGCCCCTCCCAGCTCCTCTCAAAGTTACTCTTGTAACAATCAAAGCATCCTTGCTTGCAGCAGTAAAAAGAAGTATACATTGTATTTATTGCTGGAGTTGTATTCTTTCTAGTTTAGCTTTAATTCTGTTTAATTACATTGCGATCATTAACCGAGCTGCAACTTTTTGTTATTAGATATTTTCTTTATTTACATTTTAAATGTTATCCCCCTTCCTAGTTTCCCCTATGAAAACCTCCTATCCCATCCCCCCTCCCCCTGCTCCCCCAATCTACCCACTCCCACTTCCCTGTCTTGGCATTCACCTTCACTGGGGCATTGAGCCTTCACAGGACCAAGGGCCTCTCCTCCCATTGATGTCCAACAAGGCCATTCCCTGCTACATGTGCATGCCCCGTGCTGAGTGTAGGCTGTGGGAAAAAGGTGGTGCTGAATTTCATTGGCAAAGCAAAGCAAAGCAAAGCAAAGCAAAGCAAAGCAAAGCAAAGCAAAGCAAAGCAAACCAAACCAAACCAAACCAAACCAAACCAAACAAAACAGTATCAGATCTTGAATGTCACAGTGTGAATGATCAGGGCTCTACAGTCTAGAGCCCTTGTCTTGTGTGGACCACGGCAGGTGCCCACACACTCATCTCGAAAACAGAAAGAAGTGAAAGTGATTTTAGAAGCAGAGTCTGAGAATTTGAATGTATTTACAGACAGGGAGCCATGGGTCCCTCCATGTGGAGATACAGAGACAAAGTGTGGAACAGAGACTGAAGGAAAGGCCATCCAGAGACTGCCCACCTGGGGATCCATCCCATATACAGCCACCAAACTCAGATACTATTGTGAATGCCAACAAGTGCACAACTTTTGGAGAATCTTGCTACTACTGTTGGATGGAGGAACATTGATTCTAGGAGTGCCTGTGCAAATCCCATGGCATTACAAGGAAACCTCTCTCTGCTATTTTCAAACTTTAGTCAGCACTTGACACTTTCTGGCTTTAATTTTGCCTTACAAATGAGTGTAACTGCCTCCACTCAAACAAAACAGAATTCTGAACAGAAAGTTGTCTTTTGTTGTCTGTACCAACCAAGAGTGAGTTCCTTCTCAAAATTCCTTTTGGGGCTAACACAAACCTTTAGAATGATATGAAATGAGACTTAAACCAAGAAGGCCATGAGGGAACATGCTTATAAATGTCTATTTTACATGTATTTATTTACATTTATTCATGCACTGGCAGTGTGCTTGCCATGGTGAACACGGAGGTTAGAAGACAGTCTTCAGGAGTCACTCCTCTCCTTCCAACCTTGGGTCCCAGGGATCTAACTCAGGCCACCTGGCTTGGCACCAACTGTCTTTGAGATGTTGAGCCATCTTGCCAATTCAAGTAATCTTGATTATTAAAGATTTCAAAATACTTTGTATAACATTTTAGATACCAGAGGTCTGAAAGTGAAATTGTAAAAAGTAGAAATTTTATTTAGTCATTTGGTGATAAGAAATGAAAAAAACCTGCTCCATGCTTATTGTCCTTAATATATTCAATTAAAGCACACCATGAAAATTTTACATGAATAGGCTTGGAGTACATACAATATCATTCAATTTATTTACTTTAGGTATTGTATAACTAATATGAAAAAATTGGGAAAATGTGAAGTTAAATCCACTACATCAATAAAGTGAAAGTATCTCAGAGATAAATTTTGAATAAAATTATTTTTCATCATAAAAGGAGCTGTTGTCCATTATTTTTGAAGTCCATTTACTCCTCTGATTTTGGCTGAATTCTGTCTAACTAAGATAAAAATTATAAAGTACCAAATTATAAAGTAGCAGTGTCAGGGTTTATGTAAATGAGCTGATATGGTTTCTTTGGAGGAATGCACTCCTTGCAAAATATCATTCTTAGGATTTTCTGTTTAACTAGTAAAAAATTAGTAGCAGCATCCTAGTCTGTTGTCTGTCTGTTCTCTCTGTCTCTGTCTCTCTCTCTCTCTCTGTCTCTGTCTCTCGGTATGTTTGTATATCTGTCTATTTATTAGTGTTTGCTTGAAATCGGTTCTCAAATATCCCAGGTTGGTCTCTAACCCGCTGGGTTAGCTGAGGGCAACATTGAAGTTCTGACCCTCCAGCCCCAACCTCCTGAGCATTGAGATTACAGATGTGTTCCACCATACCCAGCTTGAGGCAGTGCTTGGACTAGAATACAGAGCTTCATGCTACCAGGCACTCTACAAACTAAGCCACACTCCAAGCCCCACACTAACAGCTTTTAATAGTTGCCAAGAAATTACCTTCAAATGGGGCACATGTCATGCTGAAGACATTAGCCTCCTATTAGCATTCCTCAAAGGTGCCTCGGACGCGTAGGATAGCCAGCGTGTCCCAGGACGAGGTGCATCTGTTTGTGGTAACTTGTGTTTGCTCTCCTTCATCCTGACCCACATAACTGCCAAGAAGAGCAGCAGGACTTCAGCCAGTGCTGTCCCCATTCTCCTACTTTCCCAGAGCCATGTAAGATTGGAAGATTCCAGAATGTTGAGTAAGAACACAGGAAAGATGAAGGGAGAAGGGGGGCAGGGGGAGCACAGATCCCACATAGTAAAATCCCAATTAGCTAACGCTCATGTTTGTTTAGTGAGTCTGTTACATGGTCCTGTTTGCTTCGTCTTCTAAGACCATGGAGGCTCTCATGGCCCTTCTGTTTTCCTCCCCCCACCCCCAGGAGATTACAATGGTTATACAATGGTTATGCACTTTCAAATATTCACAGGCAAGATAGTGTGGATAAACAGCTCAAGACTCACTAAATTAGGTCACTGCTCATATGGGGCCAGTGTTATATATCCCTTGTGTTGAAATTATCTGGTGTCAGCTACATTGATTGAAAAATTGAAAAAGCACTACAGACCAGGGGGAAAAGTCTTATTACAAGATGTCTCGAAAGCAGATAAGAAAAGAACGAGGGCCTCTGTAAACGAGGTTCTTATCTAGATTTTAATATGGCAGTAAGCAAATTATAAATGTTTTTGCAAGTAAGATAAATTACATAGGAAAGTAGACACATCTAAAGCTCTCGTGATTCTGTGCTAGCCATATATACTTTGTGTGTAGCCAAGCTCAAGAGTGTGTGTGTGTGTGTGTGTGTGTGTGTGTGTGTTCCCCTAAGATGCATTCCATGTAAGGGCAGAGTCCTCAGCGGAGTCAGGATCCACCACCTGGACGATTGTCTCATTCTAGAAAAGGTTGTTCAAGACATTGAGGCAAACACCACTGGGAGATGGGAGAGCCCCTGGCCTTAAATCTCCTCAGCAACGGCATCTGCATCAAGCAAGTTTCTCAGAATAGATCTCCCAAGGAAGCCCTGGAACATGGCCAGGCTGTATAGGCACGAGGGGACGATGTTCTTCAGGCTTTCCTACAATGAATGGGCTTGCTGAAGTCAGGGGCCAGTGGCTCCTTTTCACCAGTCAGGTTCCTGGTAATGTCTTAGGAAACCAGTAATCCTAGTTGAATCTTATCCCGGTCGTCCCCCGACCAACCAAAGTTAACCAGCTCCGTGTTCCACATAATTGTTCGCAGTCATTGATGCTGTGTCTCAAGATATTGACACAACAGATACCAGTGGGGATGTGTCGGGAATGCATTCAGGGCCCCGGAAGCTTGGCTTCCTGGAGGACGTTCCTGTGTATCTGAGTGGCGGGAGCCATGATGACCTTTCACTTCAGGTCCAAATAATGTTACTGTTGGAAAGGGAACATTTGAACATACCATGAGCTCTATAAAAACGATGGAGTGAGAGAAGCTGGGCCTCCTGTGAAAGTCGCGGTGAGCTCCCTGCCACACTGCAAAATGGCCAAAGATGAGGCTAATCACAGCTGCTGTGGATGGGACTGGCGCTGAAGCAGCTGCCAAGACCAAAATAAAAAAACAAAGATGCTGGAGACTGGGGTCTGGAATAAAGCATATTTAGAACTTTGAACACCCAATTTCATGTGTAAAGAACGGAGCTGGACAGTTAAAAGTCACCCCAGCTAGACTTGAAGGCCTCTGTTCTGGTACGAACTGGGAAACCTAGTATCTCTGCCACAGTGGTGTCTGTTCTAGGTGTCTGTGCTTAGCCGCCAGTGCCACTCACGTGTGGGGAGAAATGGGTGTCTGAGACAGAGCTGGCTCAATCTCTCTCCTTAGTTAATGCAAATTGGATATTGTAGGGAAAAGGTTCCGCCTCCAGGAGGTGGTGCTTAATGCTCCAACCAATCCCTTTACAGCTTCACTGGCTGGCCCCTGCCTTAGCCATTTGCAACCTCCCAGTTGGTTCACTGACTTCGGTGAAACCAGAACTTGTCTGAGAGGTAGGCACAGGGCTAGGGACTAATTCCAGGCTTTTCACAGCCCCACTAAAGCTGCAGGAAGACAAACTGTTTCCCAGGAAAGGATACTTAGTGAGGGCTGATCAGAGGAAGGTTGGGAGAGGCTTCACTCAAAATCAGGCTCCCACTTACTGTGAGGGTTTTCTTTCCTGTGGGGCAAGGCTCAAGGTTCCTGGCTTGTAAAAGTTTCTGCTTCAAGGCTCTGTCATGAAGTGGGCAGAGAGGACGTTCAAACTCCCCACAACAGGCTTCCTGAAGCTTGCGGGCCTTCCGACCCCCAGTGTGAAAGGTTCTCTGTATCTTCCCCGCGTTTGTTTTCGTCTTGATAAGACAGGAGGAGCACAGGGATGACCTTGGCACAATTGTAATAGTGAGCATTTCTGTAAGAGGCAAGGAGGAGCACCGTCACCTTGTCCTGGGAGCACAGCAACTCCAGGGATCTCAGCCAAGAAGGACAGGCAAAAGGGAGGCATAAGCAAAGACACGGGGGTGCGGGGGAGCACGGGGTCCGCAGAGAGTTGGTAAGGGCAGGGGAGCAGGAAGAACAGCATTATGAAGTCTGTGAGGTAGGTAACTTGGCATAGCAGCGAGGCTGTGTTCATGCAGGGCCTGAGCCCAAAGCACAAGCCTGGAGAGCAGAGGGCAAAGGCCAGCCTCTCTGGCAGGGGTGAGACATCATGCTGCTGGAGAGAGCAAGACATAAAGGGAGGTGGTGTTTCTTGATCCATTCGGTGGGCGGAGGAAGGATGCAAAGAAGCCCAGCTTCACAAGAGCAGTGTGGACTAGTGAGCACACACATGGTGCCTGGTCAGGAGAGAGCCTGTTCCGGTGCCTGGTAGAGTGGCCTCCACGTACCTATACTTGAAAAGGGTGAGTCTGAGGGATGGCACTGGCTAATTGGATGTGATGCTGTTTGCTGAGTACTTCTGTGAACACGTGGGGTGGGTGGGCCATGCATGAGTGCTATGCAGCTCTGAAGTGCTCGCTAGGCTTTTAATGAAAACATTGATTACTAAGGTTATTATCTTGGTAAAATAAAGTGCTTCTCCCACTGTGGTGGGCTTTAAATTAAAACACTGGCACTAAAGCACAAATGTAGAATTTGTGTTTAAAATATTCATGTGCAGTATTTTTGTTGACTCTCTCTCTCTCTCTCTCTCTCTCTCTGTCTCTCTCTCTCTCTCTGTCTCTCTCTCTCTCTCTGTCATGTGTTGACATTGAGTGTCTTCCTCAGTTACTATCTACATTAGTTTTTGAGACAGGATTTCCTACTGAATCTGAATCTCACTGTTAGGACCCAGGTAAACTATTAAGGCCTAAATGGAATGTTAAGGCCTAGGTAACAGTTACCTGTCTTTTCTCATATGATTCTGCTGTCACTAAGAAACTTTCTAATGCCAAGATTGATTACAGACTCTGCTATGTTCTACACCTTGGAAACCAATCACAATTGAAGTCAGTAGAGCGGTTTTATACAGTTTACTCACAATAAGCTTGGACCTGAACCAACCACTGAGCAGTACTCCCTGTGCCTATGTGTAAGTTTCCATGGTATAAGCTGCCCATGGGATGGGGCACCAACATAAGAAAGACACCGGCACCAATATAAGAAGCTATTTGGAATAAGACTTCCATTTTGAGTAGGGGTTGAGTAAAGTCTAAGTTGCCAAGACCTCCCTGGGAACTGACATCCTGCTTGGCAGAAAGAGACAGGCACGTGGGTAACTGAGATTCGGGTCGGCAAGCTAAGACATGAATGTTAGACAAGTCTCATCCTGGTAGACAAGTTAAGGCATGAATGTTAGACAAGGCAAGTCCCCTGCCACAGTTGAATACCCCAACCAATGGGAGCAGGATAAGTGCACAGCAAAGTCATGTTCCTAAGCAAGTCCTTGTCCCTACTCCTGATTGGTGGAATAACTTGGCACAGATGTTTGTGGATTTGGGGCTGAAAAACCCTGAAGGATCTTAACTCTGGGTCATGGTTCCGTTCCTGAATCTGGACCATGGCCCTCGTTGACCAGTCCTGGGGTATATGCTTGATAAACTATCCCTGTGTGACTGAGATCAGTGTTTGTGTAGTTTGTGAGGTGATTCGTGGACCCCAACACTCAGTGATTAGCTAGAGTGGCAAGCTGTGAGCCTCCTGATTAGTGTATGACACCATGCCTGGATTTTTTTTGGTTTTTTTGGTTTTTTTTTTTTTTTTTTTTTTTTTTTTTTTTTTTTTTTTTTTGGTTTTTTGAGACAGGGTTTCTCTGTATAGCCCTGGCTGTCCTGGAACTCACTTTGTAGACCAGGCTGGCCTCGAACTCAGAAATCCGCCTGCCTCTGCCTCCTGAGGGCTAGGATTAAAGGCGTGTGCCACCACACCTGGCTCTGGATTTTTATCTATATCCTGGGATTGAACCAGTTAACAAGTATTTTACTCACTGAGACATCTCTTCCAGCCCCTCTGTTGATTTTTCAATAATAATAATAATAATAATGAGGAGGAGGAGGAGAAGAGGAAGAAGAAGAAGAAGAAGAAGAAGAAGAAGAAGAAGAAGAAGAAGAAGAAGAAGAAGAAGAAGAAGAAGAAGAAGACGAAGACGAAATTACCATGTTTCAAAAGACTGATCATCGTGTTTGAGAGGCAGACAAGCTGTGATGCTTTTCTCTCAGACCTACAGACAGCGCACAGTTCTCGGGATCCCAGCCAATTTCCCAGCACTTCCTGTGCCTTCCGCTGGATCATCGCATGCGTATCTTCACATGCCCCACAAGGCAGTTTATAACCAATGATAGTCTCCTTGCTGGCTAGGAATCTGAGGGCATCACTGCACTCAAGATCTAGGCTGTGTGAGCCGAAGCCTACTCTTCACTCGCTTTGACTTCCATATTGCTTTACAGACGTTGTATCAGTCAACTTTCTCTCCCTGCGACGAAATCCTGGAGAATTACATCTAACAAATTGATAAGATTTATTCTAGGCTCACAGTTTTGGTGGCTTTAACCAATGATACATCCAACTTCACAGTCTTCAGGCCTGTGGAGACAAAGGTAGTTGTTTCCCAGCAACCAGAGACAAAAGAGAAAGACAGGAAGGGGTGGGGATTTCAAGACAGCCTATAAGGACATGCCCCCAATGACTTAACTTCTCCCTATCCTGTGTACTAAATAGTCTGCCATCCTTCAAAAGTGTGTGTCATCCATTGTAATTCAACCCTTTCATGGCATTTAGATTACAGTCATAAAAGTGGGCAGGGAGGGGGCTGCTGTCTGTGCTCCACCAATGCTATACTGAGACACACATGTCCTCATGTGCATGCACGCACAGACCATCACCACCTTCCTAGTATGAGCAACCCAGCTGGAGTTCATTTGCCCCTAACCAGTACAGGAGACCTTGGTTTCCTGCTTCATTTTATTGAAGGCCCATGGCCAGCAAGCTTCAAGCACGTCTGTCATCTTTCCTAAAGCTCAGATAATTGCTAGTACATTTTTTCATTTTATAAAAGATTTTCCCTTTTTTATTAAATCGTTTTTCTTATTTACATTCCAAATGTTGTTGCTCCCCTTCCTGGCCCTCCCTAATTGCTGGTACTTCTTAGCTATAAAATATTTTGGATTAAGATATGGCCATTGCTATTTTAAAGATACAGTGCTGTTGCCCATGTACAGTGTAAACACATCTTCTATGCACTGGGAAACCAAACTATAGTGTGAAAATTCCTTTATCACCAAATTTGTTCATTATAGTGGTCTGACTCTGGACTGCAACATGTCTGAAGCACACAGGTAGACATGATCTGAAATGTACAGTGTTGGTAAGATACACACGTGAACTGGGTGCGGGGTGTCTGCATGTAATCTCAGCCAGCTGGAGACTGGGCCATCCTCATTTATACATATATGCTTGAGGCTAACCTGAGCT
Source organism: Mus caroli (assembly GCF_978045245.1). Lineage (NCBI taxonomy): Eukaryota > Metazoa > Chordata > Mammalia > Rodentia > Muridae > Mus > Mus caroli. The sequence continues at coordinate 116,986,593 of NW_028227265.1, read as the reverse complement.
AAATGAAACCCTGTCTCCATAATAAATAAATACAATCTGGATCTCTGTCCTCAATAAAAACAGATGTCTGGAGAAAATAGCCCCTGCAGAGACACAGAATAAAGCCATTCAAGCTTGGATCTGGAGTGACCTCAAAGTGATTGTTAATTGATAGTTTTATTTAATGGAAGTTGGTGGAAACTTTAGCAAGTCAGACCCAGCTGGCGGAAGTAAGTAACATCACACATGGTGGTAATGTTCTGGCCTCATCCCATGTTTTCTTCCCTCTGTTCCCTGGCTGCCCAGAGCTGAAGGGCTCTGCTCCTCCATGACCCCCACCATGACCACGATGCTCTGGCTGACCACAGGAGCAGCAGAGCTGGGTAGCCGTGGACTGAAAGTGTTGGAGTGATGGCCCACGCTGTCTTTGCACCTCGAAGCTGATTTTTCTTAGTCCTTTTCTCATAGCACCAGACAGTTGACTAACACAGTACTCCACCCACTGATGCCGTTCTACCCAGCCACTAACTCTGCCTCTCTTCCTGACATGGGATCAGCTTGTGGGACTGCATGCATGGACAACCTTAACAGGAGGAAAGGAAGGACTGGGTAAAGTTCTCTGGGTGGCAGGGCAGCATATCCCTGGGTCGAATCATGACCGCCCCCTCCAGATGTAACATCTTAACTCCTCTGCTTCCACACTCAAACAGCACCACTACTAACACCACCTTTGTAGATGTAATTGGTTTAAATACGATGCAATCCCTCTTAGCAGGCAGCTCTGAATGACTCCTTAGAATAAGAGCAAGGGCCCACAGAAAGGCCAACACAGCAGAGACCAGAATGCCAGGAGCTGACTGAAAAGCCCACATGGTGTTCAGAGTCAGGAAGACACCTCTCCAGGTACATTAAGGTCCACCTGCTTCCTTCCCTAAGCTAATACTTTCATTCCTAGAACCTCGAGGCACCCTGGGCTGGCTACATTGTGCTGGGACAGCCCCAGGCACTGAGTCAGGGCTGACAGAATAGATGGCACCTCAAAATCAGGGGCTTGTAGGCAGGCTGGAGCAGATACAGTCTCCAGGGCTGGAATCAGGGGTGGAACACTCAGTGCCCAGAGCAGGGGTTCCAGGGTAGAAGGGATCTCAGCCTGAGAGAAGATTCTCAGCGGAAAGTGGATAGCTGGCTCCACCCTATAACCTGCCAGGGACATGTCCCCCAAATCGTACCTAGTTGAGGTTCTGGGGCAGGGAGATCTCAGGTGCACTGATGTCCTTAGTTACTAGGTGAGAGGCTGGTCAGGTCTGAAGTCCCTGCAGCGATGATCAGGGCACACTTCTATGCCAACTACACCTAGGTCATTCTGTGGAGGACAGAGACAGTGATTCCCAGTTTGCCTTTGGGGTGGGGGGAAGCATTTAGCAGGCAGTGTGGGTGAGCTAGGGAGAATGGACTACCACCACCACCCTGGGTGCTATTGACGCATGGATACAGAGGCAGTGAGGTCTTTGCAGCCCATGGTTCAAGAGGCATTGGGAAGCTGCACAGACAGATGCTGGGGTTGGAGCTGGAGCTGGAGGAAGCTCAGCAGGTCTAATGCTTACTCCAGGATGCATAAAGCGCTGGGCTCAGCACTGCCTAGAATCAGGTGATACACACCCGTAATCCCAGTAGTTCAAGGTCACCCTCAGCTACTTAATGAGTTCTAGGCCATTCTGGGATACATGAGGGAAGGAAGGGAGAAAGGGAGGGAAGGGGGGAAGGAGGGAGGGAGGGAGGGAGGGAGGGAGGGAGGGAGGGAGGGAAGAACCTTGATGACAGAAAGCCACATCAATTTTACCACATTTGCATTTATACACATAACATCAGCACCCTTTCCCCTGTCCCCTGAGCCAACAGGGAAGGCTCCTGACCCTTCTACTTTGTTATCTTTCCTTGGTGGTGGGCTGGGGTCTTTAGAATAAATTGGACAGAATGGACCACCTATTCTAACCAGTCAGTTCTGGTGCATCTCCGGCGGCTGCTCCAGGGGTGCAAGGCAACTCCGTGACAGGCAGAGCTGATTTCAGATCTGATTGCAGCAAGCAGGGCAGTGTAATTGCCAATCAGGCGACAGGAGGTGAGATTCAGAACTGCATCATGGGTAGCCCCACCTTGGAGTCCTCCGGAGCAGGCAACACTGGCTGGCTACTGCCACTCACAGAGCTGAGAGGCAGAGAAGCCCCTGCATTGTCACACTGAGCTGTTGGACCCCTGCTGGGTCCCGCCAGCCCCAATCAGGGGCCTCTTGGGAAGCTGCCCCTTCCTGAGATTGCAGGGGAGCCAAGGATGGCCTCAGGGTCCTTAATGAGCTCAACCTCAGCCGCAGACTTAAGACTCGGCTGACACCATCGTATCAGGGCTGGGTGCAAGGCCAAGCGAGGGGCTGCTGCTGGCCACAGCCGCCTGGCCTTCAAATGGGTTCAGACTGGGACACCACCTGAGGTGAGAGGCGTCCCCAGCGCACCCACATCCCTCTGCAGATCTCTGAGTAAAATCACACATTCTGAATTTGAATATGAAGGCTAATAAATGAGACACGAAATCAAAATTCCTCGTATATCAAATGCGAGCCGCGCAGCAGCAGGACTTTAAATAGATCTGTGGCGACGCGCTTCAAAACGGGCGATCTGGATACGGAAGCTCTTGAGCGGGTGACTTTGGGGAGCACGCCACAGGGTCAGAACATGGCCCGTGGGCCATGCTCCTGCCTGGGACGGCCAGGGCGTGTGACCTGCCTTCTTCCTGAATGTTGCTTCTGGCTCCCACTTGACCCATTTAGAGCCCCCCTGACAGCCTTCCCCAGGATTTGTCAAACAGAGCAAGCTTGTTCTTTTTCTGTCTCTTTCACCCTTTAAGGCAGGACCCATGTCTTAATGTTATGCGGGTCTCCCACATTGAGGGCAGAACTCTGTACATGGTAGACTTGGGTGAGGAGGTAAAGAGGGAGAGATACCTTAAGAAGGAGAGAGAAGTAAAGAGGGGCAAAGAGGAGGAGAGGAAGGAGGAAGGGGGAGAGGAGGGAAGAGGGAGAGAAGGGAAGAGGGAGGAGAGGAGGGAGGAGGGGGAGAAAAGGGAGATGGGGGAGAGAAGGGAGGAGGGGGAGAGAAGAGAGGAGGGGAGGAAAGAGGGGGAAGGGAAAATCAATGAAGGGAGGAGAGGAGGGGGAAGAAGAGAGGGAAGAGGGGAAGAAAAGAAGGAAACCAAAGAAAGCAAAATGTAGAAATGAAGCTAAATTCCAAATATGGCTACAGTGGCTTTGATCTTGGACTTGCATTGTTAGAGAGAGTGAAATGATAGAAAGGAGAGAGGGAGGGAGAGAGAGAGAGAGAGAGAGAGAGAGAGAGAGAGAGAGAGAGAGAGAGAGAGAGAGAGAGAGAGCTCTTTTTCAGGTGGTCTACAGGGACTCAGGTGTTGGGGCCTTGAAAGCAGTGGCATACATAGGTCTGACCTCACCACCTCACCAACCGGTGCCTCCTGAAGGGGCAGTTCCTGCAAGGCACACCTAAAACCTTACAGATGCCGCTCCTCCCCAGCTGCTGGGGCTGGCAGGCACAACCTTGAGAGGACCACTAGGTTAGCATCATCTTTGTGTCTCATCCTTCCTCAGTTGCATTCTCCAAGAAATAAAGAGTAAATCTTATTTTAGGGATAATGCTCCAAGGAGAACCACCTATTACCACAGGATGCTACAAGCTTGCTTTAAGCATAATTATCCAGGTACTCAGACAGACGACAGGTAGACAGACGCAGGGTATGTGAACTCAGAAAAGCAGTGCATTGCTTTTGACAATGTTTGTGAAAAGATGAACTCTTCTTTCATGCACGGACCTGCACATGTGTGACCTTGACTGGAGGCTCTGCTGCCAAGAGCTATAAAGTCTCCATTTAAAAAGAAAAATAGATTTACTTATTGTGTGAGTATTTGCTCGCACAAATGTATGTGCACCATGTGCTTGCCTGATGTCCAGGAAGGTCAGAAGAGGGTGTCAGGCAACAAGGATCTAGAGTTGTGCATAGTTGTGAGCCATCGTGCAGCTGGGTCCTTTGGAAGAGCAGCACCTGCTCTTAAACACTGAAACATCTCTCCATCCCCTAACGTCTCAGCATAGGTCCTGAGCTGGGGATTTGATGGTTTTCTAGAATATTCCTCATGTCTCACTGACATCTCTTTCTGCATGTTCAGACATCAGCTGCCATTCTATGCCACATGGGTGATACAGGCACGGGAGGAGAGCGTTTTAAAAAACCCCAGTGCAAAGAATTGCACAGGCATTGTTAGAGTCCTGGGAATAGCACTACAGTGTTCTGCGGCCACACACAGTGTAAGGCTGGTGGAAGTGCTGGAAATTGCTACTGGCTTCTGGATATTTGCATTAAGGAAGTAAACAAGCAGCTGCTCTTATCCAAAACCCAAGCTATATTCTGTGTGGGAGCAAGTGTGTGTGTGTGTGTGTGTGTGAGTTAATATTAGAACAATGGAGTATGCCAGCTTGCACATATTTCCATGAGTGTACAATGTGTGATCGTGTGTGCGCACAATGCAGTTGAGACTCACCGTTGTGAGACAGTTCCTGAGGAGATGTCAGTCTGACAGAAACCTAGACATATCCAGGAAGAGGGAAGCTTAACTAAGAAATGGCCTCCGTCAGATTGGCATGTCGGCAAATCTATGAGGCATTTTCTTGATTAATGATTGCTGTGGTAAGACCCAGCCCATTGTGGGTGATGCCACCCATGGGCAGTTGGTCCTGGGAGGTATGAGAGGGCAAGCTGAACAATCCATGGGCTCCAAGCTAGTAATCAGAGTTCCTCCATGACATCTGCTTCAGTTCCTGCCTTGCATTTCTTCCATGGCTTTCCTTCCTGGTGGACTATAAATTGTAAGCTGAAATAAACCCTTTCCTCCTCACATTGATTTAGGTCATGCCCACCACAGCAATAGAGAGCAAAGTAGGACAGAAACTAATGACATACCAAGGTAATAGAACCAACAAGACCCAACTTGGTGAGCCAATGTGTTTGTTGGGCTTATCAACACAAGTATAGGTGATGGGTTAATTACAGGAGCAGAAGTGCCGCATCACCAAAGCCTGCCATGTATAGCATGAGTGACAACTCAAGAAAGCTGGAACTCACTGCACAATTTGCAGGTAACCCAACAGGTTGGAGAGTGACTCTTCCATGCCTCTGGGCTTATCTGAGGGTGTCTCTAAGCAATCTTTACTTTGTAGATAAGCTTAGGGAGATTCCCATCTATCTAAACTGGTCAGTTTCAGGGACTTCCTGAAACTTCTAAGTTGTTTACTCTCTGAGTCAAATGAGCCTCCCTTTTAAACATCCTGAGTCTGAAGAGCTTCCCTACAAGGTGGAATGTTTTACCTCAGAGGAAATTGCTACAACACACACACACACACACACACACACACACACACACACACACACACACGGAAGTAGGGAGACTTTTAATTTCCTTTGTCCTCCCTAAGTGGTAACCTCACTCTCTGAGCATATCCCCTCTACAGTTAGGTTTGTGTCTTACTTTTATCTATTAGTGGTGATTTGGGCAGAGCCAAACTTTCTAATTTTGATAGTTTTAATTTTTCCTTTGTAGATTTTGCTTTTCACATTGTATTTGAGAACAGTTTATCTAACCAAAAACACAATGTTTTTGTTTTTTTTTTCTACATTTCTCCTTCAATTTCCCCACATGGAGATATTAGAAATAAAATTTAAAAGCCGGTGGCTGTGGTGGTATACAGCTTTAATCCCAGCACTTGGAAAGCAAAGGCAGTCTCAAAACCACATTTTTTAAAAAGTTGTCATAAGCATTTTCGAAAGTGATTTGTGTGTGTCTCTGTGTGTTATATGTGTGTGTGTATACACACTTTCAGTTCTTCTGGTTAAATATCTGAGATTGAGACCGTAAGTTCTTGCAAGGTTAATTTAATTTCATAAGAATTCTGAAAAGTGTTTTCTATACATGTGGCCATTTTGCCTTGGGAATTCTGGTACTTTGCAAGCCCATCAACACTTAAAATTGCAATGAAAAAAAAAAGCTAGCCATCAGCAAGTGGAATATGAGTACCAAAGTCAACAGCATTTCACTAATGAACAATGAGCCTCGGTGTTCTGTGGGCGTGGCTCACTTTTCTGTCTGACTCGTCTTTGGGAAAGTGTCTCTTCATATAGTTAGCCGATTTCACAACCAGACAGCTTGGTCTTATTGTTGGATTTTTGACAATTCTCTCTATAACTTGCATGAGCCCTTTGTGAGGTAGTAATTTAAGCATCCTGGAATAATCTACACCTTTTACCTTCATTCTTTTGGTAGTGATTTGGGCAGAGACTAACTTTTAATTTGGATAAATTTATGATTTCCTTTATAGATAATGTTTTTCACATCATATTTAAGAATATTTGTACAACCAATGCAATGTGGGGTTTTTTTCCCTACATTTCTTCTAAGATTGCTACAGTTTTGAGTTTTACATTTATATTGATGGTCAATTTTTAGCTATAGACAGAGGGTCTGTTTTTCATATGGCGTCCAGTGGCTGCAGGGCCACTGGCTGACAGGACTGTCTTTTCTTCATTGAATTATCTTTCTACTCTTGTCAAAAATCAATCATGTGGGTCTATTTCTGGACTCCATCCTCCTGTATCGATCCCTGTGTGTCCTTTTGCCAGCACGGCATTGTCTTGATCGTTGCAGCCATAGACTGAGTTTGGGAATTAGGTAGTCTTAATTTTGTGCCTTTTCAAAATTATTATGATTCCAGTAACTTGCCTTTTTACATAAATTTTTGAATCAGCTTGTCTGTTGCAAAAGAATCCTGCTAGGGTTTGATGAGGACCAGCTTCATATCTGCAGGTGAATTTCCAGAGAATCGACGAGCTGATATTACCTTCGGATGCATGCATGGAGTACTGCTCTGTGTGTGCACAGGGTACTACTCTGTGTGTGCACAGGGTTCTGCTCTGTGTGTGCAGGCCTTTTTCCAATCATCCTGTGGCTTTTCATATGTTCTGTTCTCTATTCCATGATATAAACATCTGAATGCTTCATTTTTGTGATTCAGTTGAAATAATATTTGGAAGGTAATTCCCAGTTGTTAGTTGGGAATACATATATGTACTTCTCTTATATTGGACAGAAACAGAAATGGTTAAATCTTACCTTGGTCTGGTATGGCTTATTTCTTTGCTTTTGTTTTATTATTTTAGATGGGTCCTGGCTGTCATTGAACACACAGAAATCCTCTTTCACTGGCTTTTCTCATGATGACATTACAGGCATGTGCTACTGTGTCCTACTCATTCCCAGGGTTGTAAGAGAAGTAGCTGCCCCTCCCCCAGAGCCAGCAGGAGGAAGGCTCAGGCTTGTGCTACACATTGGTTCTTTTGGGCAAACACTTCTGGTTTACTGAGGTTTTCATCGAAGTTCAGTGTATTTGGCCAAGGGCTTCCTGAGCCTCCACAAAGACACCTGTGTCCGTGTTTGTAGGGAGCAGAGGAAGCATAGACACACATACACACATATACATACACACACACATACACACACACATACACACACACATACACACACACATACACATACACACACATACACACATACACACATACACACATACACACATACACACATACACACACATACAGGCACACACACACACATACACACACACACACACATAAAAATTAAAACTTTTTTTTAGAGAAAAGATGCCCAGGAAGCTTCCCTCCCCCCCCCCCCCACCCTTTCATCCGGCTTCCCCTGTATTAGCATCCTTTTCTCACTGCTCTGACCAAGTACCTTACAAAGACAATGTAAGGAAGGAGACTCTATTTTGGCTCACATAAGACTTTCATGGTAGGGAAACCACAGTGGTGGGGGCATGAACTGAGGGCCTTCCTCAGTCAGGAAGTGGACAGTGGGGTGCAGCTGGCCTCCTCATCGCTTTTCTCTTTAGGACCCTGGATAGCAGCACTGAGTTCACTCGGGGTGGGTCTTCCTTTCTATGTTAATCCTGCCTGAAGACGCCTGAAAATGTGCTGTGCAGTGCTCACAAAGCCCGGTAGTCATGAAGGCCGTGCTGGCTCCCTGACACGCTGCTCCCCACCTCTGCACCCCAGTTCCACAAAGACCTGGGACGAGGAGGTCTCAAACACCCAGCTTAACCTTGAGTGACTGGACATAGGGCACGAGACCTTGATGCGGCCAGGAACGTTCCCACCCACTGACCTTTCTGTTTCCTTTCCAGTTGCCCCAATAGTAAACCATCCTCTTGCCCTTGGGCATACAGTCCCGCAGTTTGTTACTGTGCGAAGCTGGACCCTGAGGTGTCCAGATGGGATCAGAGGGCTTTCAACACCCCAGCCGGGCCACTGATCGGTGGTGGTCTTCCTTGCCCCCCCCCCCGTTTCCTTCTGCTTCCTTGCCCTCCTTGTCCTGTGCCAGTCTCTCGCCTTCATCTATGCCTTCTCTAACCTCTTGTCTTTTCTCCAAATGTATTCCTTGCCCCCCATTGCCCCCCACCACACTGCCTGATACAGATTCTTTAGTTTGATCTACAACTTTTTATTTAAACCAACTGGCACAGCTCGTGAATGCTTTAAAAACACATTCTAATAAACCAAGTGCTATCTAGGGAATAGGGAGAGCACAGAGACAGAGCAGGAGCTGTTGGGGGTGGGGAGGGGGGAGGGAACACTTGACCACAGTTGGAAGACTACAGATAGCTACTGTAGAAAATGCCCTACATATAGTCCTGTGAAAAGTTAAAACAGACTAACAGCATCCAGAAAATCAGTGCGTGGCTGTGATGGTTTGTATATGTTTGGCCCAGGGAGTGGCACTATTTGGAGGTGTGACTTCTTGGAGAAGATGTGTATGTGGGCTTTAAGACCCTCATCCTAGCTGCTTAGAAACCAGAAGTGGACCTCTCAGCCTCTCCTGCACCACGCCTGCCTGGACACTGCCATGTTCCTGCCTTGATGATAATGGCCTGAACCTATGAACCTATAAGCCAGCCCTAATTAAATGCAGTCCTTATAAACCCTGATTTGGTCATGGTGTCTGATCACAGCAGTAAACCCTGCTAAGACAACGCCCCTTTCTGAGTGTGCGCAGGGATCAGCTGCACTGAGTAAAAGCTAGTTACTTCGTGCGAATGCAGTTTCTCACTTCTGTGTTCAAGTACAGGAGCGATATCCAGTGCTCAGAATCATGTACTGGAGTTAGCCAGCAATCCAGCTCTGGTTTCTTTTGAGGACTGGAGAGATGGTCCAGAGGTTAAGAGCACTTGCTGCTCCAGCTAAGGACTAATTACCTGCACCTGGATAGCAACTCACAAACATCTATAACTCCAGGTTCCAGGCACTGGGTGTCCTCTTCTGGACTCTGGGGGCACTAGGCATGCATGAGGTGTGCCTACACACATGCAGGCAAAACGCTCATACACATAAAATAAAATAAATCTTTTTAAAGATTGTTATTGGGTCTCCTGGAGATTGTGGAGAATGGATGGACAGGAAGGGTAACTAGGACAGTGCCTCCTACTCTTGTTGCTATACCGAACATTTTTGAGACAGGGTCTCTCTATGTAGCCCTAGCAGGCCTTGAACTCACAGACATCTGTTTGCCCTGCCTCCTAGGTGATCTAAGGAAAGCACCACCACTCCCTGCCTAAATAGTGACCGTTTGAAGAAACAATTGATACAAGCTATGAACCTTTTCACACTGTATTGGATCTTGCTAATGCTTCTTGTAACAGCCTCTTAACAGATGTCTCCAGAGACCAATTACCACCTGCAGTGGTCCTCACCTGTCCACTCTTTGTAAAAAGGTGTCATTACAAAATGTTGCAGTGGCTGCCCTATACTGAGTCCTACAGGGTTAGAAAGGCACCTGAGGGATTTGCAAGAACCCCTAAGGAACAGGGTGGGGCATCAGGCAGGCTACTGTGGCAAGGCATAGTTACAAGGTTTCATGGATGGGTAAGACACAGACGATACCACAAAAAAGAATGAGAAAAATCCTCCAACAGCTGCCTGCCTGTAAACATTTAGAACAACAGTTAAGAAGTTTGAAGGAAAGCACTCTGGGTAAGGTTAAAAAAGACACCCCCAGAGGGCAAGGTTCCTGTGCCAGAGATGGACTACTTCCTAACTGTGGTTGATTGCAGAGGCCCCTGGGGTTTCTTGCCCACCAAGACTAGACGGCCAGGTTCTACAGCTGAACACACCCACGTATATTGATTGTAGACCTGAGAACTCAAGCTGGTATGGACCTGGAAGCTTCCTCCTTGCTGGCTAACTTTTGCTTTGCTAGAAGGCATTTTGTAGTTTTGTTTTGTTTTGTTTTGTTTTGTTTGTTTGTTTTATAACAATCCCCTAGGGCTGCAGATCCTGCAAGCTATATTATCAACATGAAACCTTGTGTCTACTGATACAATAGTGGCTCAACTGCTAGGTGTATAGCCAACTGCTTCCTGGTTGGATTCCAGCCTGTTCCACATCTGGTGCTGTCAACCCTGTCAATATTCTTTGCTCTGGGAGACCTGGGATGTAATGAGAAAACCACCGCTGTTGCTTTAGTAAACAGATATGCTGTACTTGTGAAGCTGTTGGGAACATAAGTTGCTGCTACTGTCAGCCACATTGAGGGAAACTTGTATTTGCAGTATCAGTTGCTGTGAAAACCCAGCCACCCCAGATCACTCTGTCTTGTTCATTCTCTCTGTCTCCCAATCTCATCTGTCTCTATCTCTTATGCCCCAACTGGAAGACAGCCTTTTGCTCTCCTCCCATCCCCAATAAATCTCTTGTGTTAGATCTCCTACAGGGTAGCACACCTTACCCCCAACCTGCAAGGGGTACATTTTGCCCTGCTTTACCCTAACGAGACTAACAAAGACTTGGTAGGGTTCTCTAGAGTCACAGAACTTATGGATGGAATGTCTCTCTCTATTGAGGGAATTTATTGTGATGACTTCCCGTCTGTAGTACAACTACCCCAACAATGGGCAGCTGTGAATGCTAAGTCCAGGAATCTAGCAGTTGCTCAGTCCCATGGGGCTAGTTGTTTCAGCTGGTCTTCTGTAGAAGTAGATTCCAACGGATGTGCTGACAAGTAAGTGTAAGCTGGTGAAGTGTAAGAGTCTGGCGAGCCTTAGCTTACCGGGGACCCCCTGAGTGAATCACATGGAGCTGGAATCGATGCAAAAAGCAAGAGTAATTTATTGTTCCAGGGCACTGGGGTCGTCCCAGACCCGAAGGAGAGGTGGCAACTACCTGCGGCCGGTTTGGTGAGTTCTTATATGGTTTCCAGGGGCAGAATAGAGCATCAGCAACTAGGCACAATATTATTGGCGGAACAGTGTGCCCTTTAAACTGATTGGTCTTTAGGGAATGAGGTAATAAGGGCTTATTCAGCCTCTCCCTTCTGGCCTACGTGCTCTCTGACCTGTCTCTTCCAGGAAAGGCAGTTGGGGGAGGGGAGAAGAGTCTGGTGGAATTTTCTAATGACTGAGTTGATCTCTTCAGAAGAGTGAGTCTTCCCTCTTCCAATGTCCTTTACGTAGGTCTCCAGCAGAAGGTGTGGCCCAGATTAAAGGTGTGTACCACCTCGCCTGAATCTGGGACTTGCTTGCCTCAGTCTCCTGGGATTAAAGGTGTGTACTACCTTGCTTGGACCTGAATTTTTCATGGCCACTATGCCTCAAGGTCTTCATGTCAAGATCTGGGTCAGAAAGTTCCAGCCTCAAGATCTGGATCACAGGTGTGCCTTCCAATTCTGGATTGTAGTTGATCCCAGATATAGTCAAGTTGGCAACCAGGAACGGCGTTACAGTAAGCTTTCCTGGGGCTTGTGTGCTGCCCACCTGTGATCTGAGCCACACTAGGAACCTCTTATCTCCAGTCCTCACTTCCACCCATCACTGGGTACCCCATCCTTCAGTGGCAATTGGTAAGTTCTTCCTCTCAGTCAGAGTAATGCTTCCCTGAGTCTCTGGCAAAGGTCATCTGACCATTTCCCTTGGGTGAGTTTTCAAGCACAGTTTTCATCTTCTGGATTCATATGAAAGTCCTGATACCAAGTGTCTTAGTTAGGGTTTTACTGTGAACATGACCAAGGCAACTCTTATAAGGATAACATTTAGTTGGGTCTAGCTTACAGGTTCAGAGGTTCAGTACATTATCATCAAGGCAGGAGAATGGCAGCATCCAGGCAGGCATGGTACAGGAAGAGAGTTCTACATCTTGTTCCCAAGGCAAATAGGAGAAGACTAGTTTCCAGGCAGCTAGGATGAGGGTCTTAAAGCCCACACCCACAGTGACACACCTACTCCAACAAGCCATACCTCCAAATAGTGCCACTCCCTGGGCCAAGAGGATTCAAACTGTGACACCAGGCATTCCACCAAGGTACCTTTCACTGCCTTATCCTAACAATCACCTCCCAAAATGCCACCAGCAAGCATTCAACTCCTGAGCCTGTGAGGGATGCTTTTATCTCAAATCCCGGCTCTGGGAGTTGAGAGATTTATCTGGCCCACAAAACCATCAGCCCAATGGTTTGGGCTTCTTCTTTCTTCTTTCTTCTTTCTTCTTTCTTCTTTCTTTTTCTTCTTTCTTCTTTCTTCTTTCTTCTTTCTTCCTTCTTCCTTCTTCCTTCTTCTTCCTTCTTCCTTCTTCCTTCTTCTCCTTCTCCTTCTTCTCCTTCTCTTCCTCCCCCTCCTCTTCCTCCTCCTCCTCTTCCTCCTCTTTCACTTTTTTTTTTAAATGAAAAAGTAAGAGCTGCAAATCTCCCAGGTGTCTGCTCAACGGAGTTCTGTTCTAGCTCCTTCAAGGCTTATCTGCAAGCAGACAGCAACTCTGACCTTGCAAGCAACTTGAAGAGCCTGAGGTAGAGATGAGAGAGCATCCTATGCAGGCAGGAGCAGTGTGGGCTACAGTGAGTGATACAGCAATGGAGATAAAAACATCTGGTCAGCCCCATGATCCCTATGTTTGTGTGGGTGTCATTCTGCCCCCTCGAAATCCTTCCACATATTGCAAGCATGGTCCAGGCATGTCCAAGCATGCCCAGATTGCAAAGGAGCAAGGGCCTCTTCGTAGTCCAAAGCCTTCTCAATGAAGGATGGCATCCCTGTGGCTCCACGCTCAGCACACACCTGAGGGGGGAGTGTGGTCCCTTGAGAAGGTATTCCTGGTTTCAGGTTTGTGGGGCCTGAGGGCCGGACATCCCTGCAATGCTGAGTACTGTGTTGATTAATAGGACGTATTCCTTTGTTGTCTGTTCCATAGCCCGCTGTCTCACAGAGGTGCTTAAGCTAGTTCTCACAAACACAGGGCGCAGGCCTGGTCTGCACAGCAGGACGCTCTTTGTTTTAAAACCCAGAGTGTGGAGGCAGTCATGACCCACAGGGACATTTTCTGGCAGTTAGCAAGTGGCCAGAGGAGTTTAAAATCCTGGGGTGAAATCAAAGGCCCTTAAGAAAAAAGACACATAAATGAAAATGGCCACTTGGTCATTAGTCACCAGGAGTTGTCTGACCCGGGGGTGGGACAGTATTATTGCTATTATGAACTATACAAATGTAGAGAAGAAAGTAATTACCTCCTTCAGATCCTGAAAAGTTAATGTTGAACTGCTTGTTACCATGGACACAACAGCTGTTTGCAGCACTGGTCTTTCCATGGTCGGTGAGGATGCTCTGTAAAACCAGCAAGCCCACCACTGTTCCCTGTCTCAATGCACCCTTCCTGGGCAAAGGAAGCCCGTCGTTAAGCATGTGGCCTCACCAACAGACACAGAACTGGGAAAGAGAGAAGGTGAGGTGTGTGCAGGAACCAGGTTGCAAGAACTAAAGTGACTGAGCTGTAGCTCTGTGGGACCCCAACTAACAGGGGAGGTGAGAAGAAGGAGGAGAAGAGGGGGAGGGAGGGGGAAGAAGGGGGGGGAATGGGAAGAAGGGGAGGAGAAGAGGGAGGGGGAGAAGGAAAGGAGGAGGAGGAGGAAGGGGGAGGGGAAGGAAACAGCAGCTACAACAACTGTAGCAGCTAGAGAGCTCTGTCCTATAAGGAGATCCCAAGCTAATTTGATCCTATAGACTTAAAAACATTTCTTCAATATCTTTTTGGGAGATCCCGCTTGTGGGCTGGGAGATGCTTAAAGATGTTCTTGTTCCTGAAAACAGAAGAAATAAAGGAAAGCCTATTTTAAAGTGGATGTAAGTGTTTTCAAAGGCTTCTCTGTTGCCATTGCTGTTTTGGGAGGGGGGGTGGGTTGCAGGTTGTTGCCCTCTTTCCCAAAAACTCCAAATGGATTTGGATTTGCAAAAGTAGAAAGAAAATGTTACTTAGAGCAAAGCCATAAAAGAGTTCAGAACTGCCAGGCAGTGGTGGCTCACCTTTAATCCCAGCACTTGGAAGACAGAGGCAGGCAGATTTCTGAGTTTGAGGCCAGCCTGGGCTACAGAGTGAATTCCAGGACAGCCAGGAAACCCTGTCTTGAACACCCCCTCCCCCCAAAAGAGTTCAGAACCCACTGCACTCAGCAGTTGGCATGCGAGTGGAGATAGCCAAGGTCTCTGATCACTGTTTGGGGGTTCCGTTTATGGGGTTTTAGAGAAGGGGGAGTTTGTTTGTTTTTAATAGATCTTCTTTTACACTTATTTAATTTGAGTGCACATATGTTAGGGTTCATGTGTGTTACCACATGGATGTAGAAGTCAAAAGCCAACTGGCAGGATTCAGTTCTCTTCTTCGACCATGGGGGTTTCAAGGATCCAAATCAGGTCATCAGACTTGGCAGCAGATACTTGCATACGCGCCGGGCCATCATACTGACTGGGTTCTCCATTTTGATTGGCCTGACCTTTCCCATAATGCATATGATTTTAATTACATGTACGATGCTAGTCATAAGATGGCAAATAGGGGATTCTTCAGAAGATAAGGACAGTGTCTTCTTTGCACACAGAGACAAGACCAGGTCAGGCTGCACTGATCTTTCCATTCTTCATACCTGAATACAAAGAGAATATATTTGAATAAACACCAAGTTTGATGATCACTAGGAAAGAATAAACTTTTACTTTTGGTCAAGAAAGGTACACAAGTAGCCAGAATAAGTAGGGGCAGGCATCCGAGCTCACTAGGTGCATTGCTTGGAGAGAGGTGGGTGTACACCATTCATGCAAGTAAAGGAGCCAGACTCCCGAGTGCCTTGTTTAGAGGAGGGGAGATGATGTGGAGAGCCGAGGAGATCCTGAGTGAATGAGTCCAGAGCCCAGCTATGTCAAGGATCCAAGAGCAGGCAGCCTCAGACACTGAGAACTCCAGATGTCCATACAATTCCTCAAGGAAATAAAATCAACCTACACAGTGTATGCCGACTCTCCTGCTAAAGAGAGCCAAACTTGGGTCACGTCTGTTATTTTTAGTCATTTGTCTTCCTATGGCTTTTATTAGAACCATCACTCCATGACAGATAAGAACCGGGGCCATAGACTGATGATCCCAGCTACAGTTCAACAGCAACAATCAGAAGTGATTCTAACGCTGTCTTTAAAAGCAGAGGAGAGAGAACTGTATTGGTTACCTTTCCACTGATACAGAGCACTTAAGAAAACCAACTAAAGGGCTTGTCCTGGCCCACAGTTTCAGAGGTATTGCCCCACGGTCGGTTGGCCTGTTGCTTTGGAATTCTGGCAAGGCAAAATCTGTCCTGGCCAGAATATTCAACAGAGCAAAGCTGTTCAGCTCACGGTGGCCAGGAATCTGAGCGGGAAAGCCTGGGTTCCCGACATCTCCCTTGAAGACATACTCCTGATAATGACTTAAGGCCTATTGGACACTACCTCATAACGACCACAAATAGCAACATCCCAAGGTCCCAAACCCTGAACAGCTGGGTCTACCCCAGAGAGAAACCACCTTCCATATTTGCTTAGACAACATTCCTTCTTAGGGCACCACAGAAAGCTCGGACCCTTTCCCAAACACTTTGCTGCCACCCTGGATGCCACCATCGGGGTGGCACCTAATGAGAAACTGTCCCAAAGACCCACGTCCATCTGGCGAGTGTGGTAGAGAGCCATGGGAGGACCAGCCTTCCCTCCCTGCCTTCCCTCCCTGACTGCTGTAGAAGTCATGGCCTCAGAAGCTGTGTTTGGGCTACAAGAGTGTCTATCTGGTGCCAGGGGTGAAGATGTGGAGTTCTTCTCATTGCGCATGTTAATGATGAAGTTAGCCTACAGAAGCCTCCCTAAGCAGTCTCGCTCGCTCGCTCACTCACGGTGTGGCCCATGCTATCAAACTGCATCCTGAGCATCTTCACTGAGTCTCCACTCCCCCTTCCCTCACTTCAGCCTCAGCCTGTGGGATGCTCACACCAGCCATTCTTCCTCAGCCTGGTTTCTGCAACCTTCAACACCTCCTGGTCACCTCATCTGTGCACCTCAGTCTCCTCCCATCTTTCCATGGGACAGACGGGGGGGGGTCCTTCTGGAAAGACAGACTCCCCAGTTGCTTTAGGTTCCCTTTTCTCAAGTCCAACTGTCTCCTCATCCTTCCCGTCTTACCTGACCCCTATTCTTTCCTTCTGGTTGTATCCATCCAGGATCCCCCAGCCCAGAGCTTGCCCTGTGACAATATAGTCTCCTGCACTGTTTATAACATCCACATGTCTCCTCCCTCCTAGCAGAGATGAGAGCTGTGTTTCCAGAGGTCATGAGTCCTGGATTTGGGTGGTTCTGGGGACTGGCTGGTTGATATGGGGTCACTGGTGTACACTGGTTTACACATCAGGCTCCTGCTTCCACTTGGGATCAAGGGGATCTTTAGCCCACCCTCCAGCTGCCCACGGTGCCTTCTCAGGCCCAGAACTCCTTGCAGCCCTGCTATGGAGGGCCATGCTCAACGCAGTGGAAAGCTGCCCTCAAGACGTTATTGTCCCAGGAATGAAGACCCTTGCCTCACCCACTGAGACCCCCTTCCACTCATATTGGCTAAGACAGTTCTGGAAGTGGCTGGGGAATTGGGCTGCCTTCCTCTAGAGAAGAATGACCCCTGCAGCCACAGCCAATCTTCTCTCTGGAAGTGCACACATTTTCCAAAGGTTAGCCCTCTGCTGCTATCTTTCCACACACTTGAAGTGACCACGACAGGCCACTAGGGAGTCCAAGGTGACCTCTTCCTTCCAGACTTTTTTTTTTTTTTTAATATATTCAGCTGTGAGATGACACACAAATAAGGAAAAGTTAAAAATAAGGCTTTACTTCATTGTGGCTATTTCTACTCCTTTACATTGTCAAAAATTATTATTTGTTCCAATTCAAAGCAATCCTTTAGCTTTGATTCTAAACAAGGCTCAGCATTTGGCTGCTTTACGTATTCATAAGCCTGTATTCATGCCAGCACTGTGATATTTAAATATGCTCACACACAGGTATTAAATTAAGTGCTTTACTTTTTGTTTGTTTAATCAGTCATCTGTATCATCCCCCGGTGCTGGCGAGCACTCGAGGAGGCGGCAGCAGCTTCTTTGTGGGTCTCCAGACAGGGAGAATGTAGTCCTGTCAAGAGGCAGGGCTGTGCACTGCTCCGTCCCCTGCTCATGTAAGCAAGAGCTGAGTGGGGAAAACAAAGACACTGGAGTTTGTGGAATCATATTTTAAAAAAATAACTGAGAACAGTCTCAACAATAACTGCATAGTTAATTTTGCCTCCGACCTTCATTTTTTAACACTGCTTATTATGCACACGGAAGTCTGAGAATCTTTCTGCTATATTTCCTGCTGTTGAAGCAATGTTTCCCCAGATTTGGGGTGGCCATCATCACACTTCTGTTAAACTGTCAGGAATCAAATAATAGTGAGTGCAGACTCCTCTGGTGAGTTTCTGAGTGGGAGCCCTGGGCCCTAGGAGCAAGGTGATGCTCCCAGCCAGCCATAGAAGTTCCCGAGCACCATCAAGAAAGGATTCCCTCTAAAGACGCCAGTAAAACAGAAGCATGGCCTGGCTGTGAACCGAAAACTCCCGCATACACTAACTTTAAAGGCAGCTTCTACTCTCAGCCACTAAGCAGAAATTTCTTGTTGCTAAAGAACGTGTGTGTGGACTCCACCAATGCCACTGCTGTCCCGCACAGCAATCTGTGGGTGTGTGCATATCTACAGATGCGTTTGGCTACACAGCCAAATTCGGACATATATATCCTCATAAGGCCCTGTTTGCCAAACTCATAGTGATTTCTGTAATTATACACAGAATGTATTTTCCCAAACACACAAAGAAGATCTTCATGCTGCCACTTAGGGTCTAGATTGAACTTAAACCACTACTTAGTCGATCTCTCTTAATAGGATACTAAAAGGAAATTTTATGACAACATTATCAGTAGCATTTTGCTGATAATTAGAATAACAATAATAATACCGAGATATTTTTTTCAGTAATAATGGTGTTATTAATGAGATTTTTATGAAAGACAGGCTTCTTTGCTATAATTATGAAAATTGATCTTTTGCATTTTACTTGTTCGCTGAAATCAGATAAGTGGCTTAACTCCATGTATTATTTCTAATAAATATTCAAAAGAATGCATTTAAACAAGGCTCCTCATTCTATTCTTGCTCATATTCCTTGCATTTAAATAAAAGTGTAATTGCTCTGCTTTTTAAACTGCTAGTTTGGATTAGCTGTCTAACCTGCACAGGGTAGCTGTTTGCTGTTTGCATTTTTAATAGCTTTATTACCATTTGGTGAAGCCTTAATTTCTGACTCCCTTGAAGAGTCCTGCCTTTAAGTCAGCGCTACAATTTAACCAGCAATAATCTGTCAAGATAAGATAAAGAGCCACACCGGAGGAAGCGCTGTGTTTTTGTGTAGCATCCTGTCATTGTTAAAGGCAAGATCCGAGCCGTGTCAAAATGTAACCTCCGAAAGTTTCCTAAACTTTGTAGCCCAACTTCCTGGTTCATGTTTTTACTCACCGGCTCCTGAGTGTGCTATCTCCACCAGGGAGAGCAGTTATAACAGGGGTCTCATTATCTGAGAGCATATACCTAAGGACTGGACTTATACAGCAGACTGTATAACTATGTCTATTTATATTGAGCGTGTATACACTCAAGGAAGCTGCAGACACAGAAAAAAAAATCCTTGTTTCAGCAGAGGAGGTAATCTGTGTCTGAGCATGTGAGCCTGTGAGTGCCTGTGTATGCGGACATGTGTGTTCCTGCACACATGCATATGTGTGTATTTCATTTTAAAACTCATGTCAAACCTGCGACAGGAAAGGGGAGTCCTGTGAACTGCTTCACACCCTCTGTCCAGCACCAACAACTAGCAGTTCTCAGAGTCTTACTCATTCCACACCCCACCACCAGCAAGTCCCGAATGTATAAGGTTGTATGTAAATCTTCAAAGAAGGAGTCTTTTTTTAAATTAGGATTATGTGGAAATTAAGCTAAGTCATTAACACCATAAGAGACCTAATTATAGACCAGCTTACTTCTCAATTAACTGTTATAGAGGCAATATAGGTTTTGTTTTTCAATTTGCCTTGTAACTCATGTTTGACTCAAATGACTGTGATTTCGAATGTTTCCTGACTTTTGACTTGCAGGTTTCTCTCACCACCCTTCACTCTTCCTCAGTCCGTGTGATTTACTCCTGGGGAAGCCGCCACCTGCCCACCAGCCATCTATCCACATGGTGAGATGCTCACAGTTTACTTTCTCTGTTGCATCCAACTGGTCTGGCAGTCTCCTCTGCATTTCCTTTGAGCTGTAGTTAGATCTGGGGACTAGTCAGATTCTGTTTGGGACGGACTTTCTAACAGTTCTGAGACACCCCGTTCCCTTTTTGGAACTGTAGAAGTTCTTATGCTCAGCATCTCAAGAGACTTGTGAATTCATTTTGGGTTTCAGCAAGGCCAGACCCTAAGGCCACCACCCTCCTCCACTTACCAGCTGGACACATCTCTACGAAGACATTTTTCCTGATATTTTAAGTCTGGTTACAAGTTGTGCAGTTTATATTGGGGAGGCGGGATAAGTATCTGATCCCTTCTTTTTATTTACTAGTTGTTAAGATAATGAATCATTCATTAGCATCTTCCACTGGCACCAATTATTTTTCAGTTTAATTAAGAACTCATGGGCTTAAGCAGATGTGTTGAGTTGCAATTGCTGCCGTTACACTCTGATGATCAAATTGTCTGCTCCTGGCCGTCAGAAGCTTGCTTGCCCATATCTGTCTGTCTGTCCGTCACCCCGGGGGTGGGACAGACACCCCAGCTCTGGCTGTCCAGAGCAGCCTCAAAGAGCTGCTTCTCCAAGAAATCTGGCTTGTTTTAGTTGAGTTGTGTCTGACACTGATCTCTGGCCCAGACACCCTCCATGCCCATGTGCAAATATGCAGATCTGTATTTACCTTCCTGTATCAAGACTCCAGTAGCAAGCACACACAAGGCAGCATCTACCTCTTGTCGCCAAATGGGCTGTAGAAACGTTGATTCCAGCATCTGAAGAGTGAGTTCCTTCAAATGGACGCAACTGAAGCTACAGTCAGTTGCAGTGCTGCCAACAGAGTGAAGCTGTCTCATCAGCACATTATTTCTGTCACTAACTTAAGGTCACAAGATTCTGATGAGACAGATGTTATGTCCAAGTGCTGGCTTCTGAAGTATGGATGCCCAATGCCTTATGGATCTAGGGCAATCTTCCCCAGTGGTATTCTGCTACACCTCTACCCTTGGGTCATGGGAGCAGAAATTTTCCTTCCAGAGTAAAGTCCACTGGGAAGAAACTCCACAGGGTGGATGATGCCTGCAGGAGGAAGGCTTTCAAGGATGCTCATCGGCTGCTTCCGAATGATGCCTGCCAGCTGCTGGACTTAATCAGTGGGACAGAGATAAGAAGAAAGGCTGGCCCTGTAGGCCAGAAAGGCAGCTGGCAAGGTAGACCATGCCAGCTCCACAGACTACCTTGCTATGAACCCTTATGAAAGTGCAGTCCTGGTTCTCCCAGCAACCTTCTGACCCACCTTCTGCTTTCCCTCACCCCTCAGGTTCTCTATAGCTTCATTCCCTAGAGAGCAGATCCCTAAACTGCCCATCTTCACAATGTCCAGTCTCCCTCCACAAAGCCTACATCCTACATCCGTGCATGTCCATCCTGTCCAGGGCTTCCCACAGCAATGACTGCCCCCATCATACTCCTTGAGTCTCCTCCCCATAGCTGGAGTGGGAAGGCGGGGATGCTGTGTTCTAGACTGGGTATTTGTGAGCGCTGACTTCTGCTGTAGCTCACAGTATCACTGTACGGATGGCTAAGGTTGCTCTAGGACCTGATACCCTCTGCTGTGGAGACTGTAAAGCTGCCCAACTATGACCACACACCCATGGGGCTCTCCTCTGGCTCCTTCTGGATGACAAAGTCACCTGTGCTTTGCTCAGCATGAGTGGCCATGTCCATCCTTGAGAGCACACAACTCTAAGTGGAAAGGGAAACCTGGCCAGTTATCCCTGGATTTCCGCTGTTAACAGCTGGGTGGCTGATTTCATGGGGCCCCATTTACAAGGTGTCTTTGCTCCTCAGAGGGGACTGAGAGTCCTTGCGGTACTGCTGGGGCGAGGGGCAGAGATGTGAGGAAGCCACCGAAATTGCTGTTGTTGCTCTGGGTGATAACAGGGCATCTATTAAGTAGAAGACCAGGACAAAGGACTTCTGCGGGGTGAGGAGAGGCCACACCTCACTTCACTGCACCTGGGTCCTGAGCAATGGACATCCCGGGAGGTGTCACAGAGTCCACAAAAAATACAGCCTACAGGAATACAGTCAGTGAAAAGGGAATCTACCTCTCTGCAGACCCCACTCCTTCAGACACGGAGTGGGTCTTCCCTAGGCTTCTGCCCGCCATGCTACATCAGTAGAGGATGGAAACACGGACACCAGTTAAAATCGATTCAGACCTTCAGACGCAGGAGTGAAGAAAGCTGGGCAGGAAAACCAGAGAGCAGTCATCGTCTGATCTGGACAAAGGGACCTAGGTAAACCTTGCTGTGCCCTGTTGAGCTCCTTACCTCCCCCACCCTGCCGAGGCAGTGCACTGTTGCCTGTCCTTGTTGCCCCCTCCCACCAGAAGAGTCACTGACCTTCAATCAGTTGGTGTGACACTTGCTCTGAGCCTGGGATCCCTTCAGTTCAGCAACAGAGTCAAGCTCCAACAAGGTCAATGGACACGTGTCTGGCTGTGGTCCTATGTGTCCAGACAGTGTCGGGCTGTGCCTCCTCCAGAACACTGTCTGCCTCCTTTGAAGATCTGGCTATCTAGCAAGAAGACAAGGACCAGGGGATAGGCCAAGACTCCGGCTTGTCACAGACAGCACACCAAGTGCAGGCTGTAGAGCAAGTCCTTGCCTAAGAGAAAGTTCTAGAAAGGTAGCCACCACCCTGGCCATCTCACCTCACCTCTTCCTGGGAATTTGAGTGACAGATTCCCTTTTCTGAAGAAGATGCGCGCTGCCATTCAGACTCAGGGAGTCTTCCCTTCGCTCCTCAAGCTCAGGTAGTTTCTCTGTCCCTCTAGGGACTGGGACCACAGCATAGGTTCATGAGACAGGAGCTTTTAATCTCCTTGACTCCTGTTCTAGAGGCAGCCAGCATTCATCGTGAGTGTACACTAATAAATAGTCCCTGAACTAAAACGACACGAAGATGTTACATCTCAGAGGAGGTGTCTCTGGAAGGCGAAGTCAAGGGCTATGTGGCTAGTTTCTAACAAGTGAAAGGATTTCAAGACTGGGTATTTGTCATTCTTTCCTGCTTGCTGTTCTAAAACATTGCCTGGCTGAGGAGAGCAATCTCCTCAAGGGAATGGAGAATGAGCGCCAGCAGCCACACCGTGAAGCAGCCACACCACGAAGCATGCTCAGTGCCAGCTGGGGCTGAGGCAGGCCCCAGAGTTCCCACTGGTCACAGGAATTTGGGGAGCTGCTGTCCTTATTTCCCACTTTCTGATGTATCCCCGAGGGCACATTTGATACTAGAGAAAATCAAGGAAGCAGCACCCACTTGTGCTCAATGTTAGCGGGAACCCAGGTGAAGGAGCATCTCACACATAAACCAACCATCTTGTGGCCACGCAAACAGGCGGCCCAACTGGCTGTCCATGAAATGAGAAGAAAGACACCTTTCCAGTGGGACAAACAACTTTTTTCAGAGGAGACGAAAGAAGGAGCTCACGTGAAAGGTTGGTACTTGCTGCTCTTCCGGAGGACCTGAGTTCTGTTTCCAGCACCCACCAGCCCACAGCTCACAACCGTCTGTCTGTGAGTCCCAACTCCAGCAGCAGGGAATCCAAAGCTTCAGCCTCTGGAGGCACCCAAGTCATACACACATACCCACATGCAGACGTCACCTATGCGTAACTAAAAATAAAAATAAGTAAGTAAACCTGCAGAAAGGATCAAGAGAGTGTTCTGTGTCACCATTTGGAGCCGGGGCTTCCCCACAGGCCAGTGTGGGTGTGTGAACTGCCACCATGAGAGTCACCGTGTTGGAACAAATAGTGTGCTCATGTGACACATGGAAAGCCTGCTGCAGCGGAGGCGGCGGGATAGAACCAGAGCAACATCAGGTGACACAGTTCTGAATCACATGTGACAAGGAGTGAGCCTCGAAAGGCTCTCCAAGTGGTCAGAAGAGAGGCTCACAGTGGTCAGAAGACAGTGTTCAGGAAAGAGCTCAACCCAGAGGTTCTCCAGAGTTCTCGAAACCTTCCTCCCGCATTATTGCCGCAGGTTCAGGGCAACTGGATCTGGATTGTGACACAGCCACACACAGTGAACTTGACAGCCGGCCAGATTTCTGTTTTCAATCAGTTTAGGGTTACTATAATCTCATTATAATGCTTGAAAGGCGACTAGTAATAGAATCTCACGGAGCCGCTCTGCCCCTCCAGGCTACGGCTTCCCCTGGTTACCTGGTGGGCCAGATCGGCTTTCAGCCACTGCTCTTGCGAGAATAATCATGTGTTCAGTGCACGGTTCTCCTTGCAGTCAGCGGATTCAACGGGTCAACCACCAAATTAACCCTTGAGCCCCTTCCCTGGGAACATCACACTTATTTTAAAAAGCCACCTGCTTCTTTATGGCCCGTCTGTGTGTGGTGGGGGAGACAAGGCTTTTCCAAGGCCATTCTGCATCTTCTGGGGGTACAAAGCTGGGCGGGCTCTTATACTGTAGAGCACATCAGCACCAAGCACGTTAATATTCTTCAAGGGATGGTGAGCACATTGGACAATACTGGGTGACTTATTGACTGAGCTTTACTGGGGGAGGGGGTGCTCCTATTAGGAAAAATTCCGGAGACACCAGATACTCCTTGCAACTCTGTTGCATTTGATCCTAGAGCTCCAACTTCAAGCACTAAATGCTCTCAGGCTTCCTCACAACAGGTAGGCAGCTTCCAAAAGGATACAGTATTGAAGATGGGAGTCTGGCACCCACGTGGTTGACAGAGGTTTGCTTCTTATTGGGGGCAGGGGGCAGATCCAGAGTGTGCCGTACATCTCAGTGCTTTCGCCACTTGAAAGTGGGGAGCACGGGGTGTGAGAAGTCTAGGAGCCTGGGTGACATAGGTCACCAGCACCTGTGTACTGCAGGAAGCACAGGGTGCTGACTGCAGACCCTTTGTAACTGGCAAGGAAGAGGCTAAGTCCTGAGGGTGCTGTCTGGGCCCTGGGATGCGGGGAGCAAGCTCGGCCTTGGTGCAAGATGGTTTTCTTTTCTCCCGAGACTACAAGAAAGCTACGTGGGGACGTGAATGGACAGAGGTGTTGGTGTGAGGGAGCTGGCTGCCCCCAGAGACCTGCTTACGCCTGGAGTCTCAGCAGCCAAGGAAGAGAGCAATACCTACCCACCCACCCCCGCTCTGACTCAGAACAGGCCCAGACAGAAGGCCCAGAGCCTTTCACTCATCCAGTCAGGATACCTCATGGCACCTGGTGAGTTGAGAATTCTACTTGATGAACCGGGGCCCACCCAAACATAGACAGGCCTAGCCCTTGCCACACCCCTTTCTCTGTTCAGTACTGTGCCCCAAAGCTCTGTGCTGTACCCCAACCGGATGTCCACTCTTAGAAACTATACAGGTGACAAAGGGAAAAATCACCTAGATGTCTCTAGATCTGCCTCAGAGACCCCAGCCCACCACTAGTGGGAGGTCGCTGCAGAAACAACCTTATACTTAGGAATAGCTACCACTGACCAGATGCCTGTGCACACACCCCCAAAAATTAAAAAATAAAAGCCCCAGCTTCCAAGAAACAGCATTTGATGACAAGCTCTGAGATGAGGTCACATGTGTGGGGGTCTTCCTGATGGAGCCCATGCCATTGTAAGAAGAGTCAACACAGTTTGTAGTTTGTCTTTCCGTCTTTCTGGCACTCTCTCTGCCACACGAATAAGGTGGCTCTGTCAGAGGATCCTTAGCAGGAATTCAGAGTTGAACCCTGGTTGTAGACTTCTAGGGTGGAGAGCTGTGAAGTAAACGCCTGTGTTCTGAGCCCCGAGTCTCTTGCTGGCCATGGCAACTGGCTTTGAATGGCTGTAGCTGGATGAATCCAGGTATGATGTCACAGGATCAGACGCTGACCTGGAAGCTAGGAATGTCATGCTGCCTTGGGACAAACTGACCACTTTGTCAGCTTCACACAGAGAAGGCAGAGGGGATCAGACGAGCTCTGACTGTACATATTCCCTGCAGGAGAATATTAATAGGAAGGATGAGGCGTGGGTGAGCATGTGCCACCGTGAGGTTATTAATAAGACAATGCTCCACAGCTGTGTGGCACTTTTCAGTTGAGATGAGATTTACAAAACCAGACCTGAATCAAACAAATATATGTGACAGCCACCTGCACTGGAAGATGAAGATGAAATGGGCATGGGGGAGGGCCTATCACAGGGTTACCAGGTAATGGAAGAGCTGGAAATACCTCTCAAGTGAGTGCTGCCCTCCCCTCCACCTGCACTGCCTGGCCACCACACTCCATGGTACTGAGGCACGAAAACGCAAAGCCCTTGGGTCTAGCACTTTGCCCTACGTGCCATTGGTCCTAGAATTCCTTGGAACAATGTCCAAAAGTTTCTCTTTCTGGGCAATGCTCATTCCTATGTCCACCAAGAACAGAGAATGGAAGCCAGATGTTCAGACTCATCTCAGCCTCTGGTGGTAGGAATTGTTACTGACTACCTCCAGCAAGGCAGATAGCATATTTCACCCTCAGGATTCTCCCTCCTGGTATAGTCACTGGGATTCTTTATGGCAAATGCCAGACCTAAAGAAGAGGCCCATTGAAATCTCAGACTTCCAGAATGCTAAGGTCTCAACTCTGTCTCTAAAACACGTGAAGCCCAGACCTTGGAAGCCTTATTTGGAGATGGGTTTGTGGTACCAAGGGACTCTAGTGTTTTTATAAGAAGAAACGGACAAAAAGAAAATGCCATGCAATAACACAGCTGGGTGAAATGTTGTAGCCAGGGATTTCAAAGAGCCACCATGGTCTCTATGGAAAGTCAAGGGACGCCAAGAGTTGCCTAAGGCCACCAGGGGACTCCAGGAGACACCAAAGGTTGTTTAAGGGCATTAAACGTCACCAAGGGGGTGCCAAAGGTCTTCAATGGACACAAGTATCATGAAGGGGTACACTAGTCACTAATGAATACCACCAGAGTGTCAAAAGTTGACAAAGGACACCAAGAGTCACCAAAGTATGCCAATGGTTTCCCAAGGACAAAAGCCTACCAAGGTATGTCAAGAGTCACCTAGATATGTCAAGGGACCACTATGTAGCCCCACCTTTGAATCATGCAAAAGGATAACATCCTTGTGAAAGGAGAATCAGAGAAGCTTAGCATGGCAGGAGGGGAGAGGGCATGGTTGTCTTCTCTGAGGTTCTGGATGTTCCCAGATGAGCCAGGTGGAACATAAAGTCAAACTCTTAAGATGAAGTGTATGTGTTTCTGGGCACCCTGTGGAGTGAATGCCATCTCCACCCTCACACGGTCAATCCCATGGTGCCCACAGTTGTCACAAGACCTACAAACATCTCCAACCTCAGGCCAACCCTGTTCCAGGAAGCTTTGGCCCATCATGTTGCTAACGGCTGGCATGTTCTAGTGTAACTCAGCATGGCCTGGGAGTACCAAGCCTGCTCCACAGGCACATAGTCAGCCTCTCTTCTCAGCTTCTATGCCTAGTGTGTGCCTCTGCTGTGGCCTCTGTGTGCATCAGCTATGCTCTGTGCAGGTGTGTCACCTGCAGCGCTGTGTCCTCTCCAGGGAGTCCTCTTGTGTGTTACAAGCTGTCACATACACAGATGGCACCATGAGAGTGGATAAATAGAGAGGCATTTCTGTGAGGATCAATCCTCACTGTCAGGTTGACTGGGCTTGCAATTGCCCAGGAGGCAATCCTCTGAGGAGGGAAAACCCCATTGTGAAGGTGGGCTGCTGTCTTGGAGGAGCACAAAGGAGCAAAGGAGGACTTCATATCAGCACTGAGCAGTCACCTCCCTCTGCGCCTTGACTGTAGATGCAATGTGACCAGCTATTGCTGCCACCACGACTGCCCCAGCATGATGAATGGTCACCCAAACCAAGAAAATCCTTCCTTCCAGCTGGCAAGGTGGCACAAGCCTTCAATCTCAGCACTTGGGAAGCAGAGGCATGTGGGTCTCTGTGAGTTCAAGGGTCAGCCTGGTTTACAATCAGGGGCTGTCGCACAGAGAAAACCTGTCTTGATAAACAAACACACACCCCCAAAACCAAACCAAAACAAAACAACAAAACAAAATGTGCTTTTGTCAGGTATATTTCATAGTAGCTAGAGAAGTCACAATATCATTGCTGAGAGATTTGGCCATAAAGGTAGGTTTCGAATCAAGGAAGGTTTCAGCCATTGGGAAAGCCACTAGGGTCTCTCATGAATCCAGGGGATTTCAGACATCACCTGTGCATCAGACTCACCTAGAGACTTAAAAACTCTGACTACAAGGTCCCATTTCATCCAATTGGATCAGAATCTCCAATGGGGCTCTTTTTGTCTCAAACAAAAGGACATTCCCAGGGATCTAACTTGCCCTGAGACTGAAGGCAATGACACAGTCTTTTGAGGATAAATTAAGCCAAAGGAGGAAGCAAGAGGAACATGCTACTGCCTGTTGCCAGTGAGGAACTCTTCACCACCCCCTAGAACCAAACCCTGAGGGTCTGCTGGCTGGAGGGTTCTCCCTAGGGATAGGGTACTTTTCCCAAGGTTGGCCTTGAGTAGGAGAGTATCATGGTGGATGGCCATTAGTTATCAGCTTTGTTGGCCTGAATTCCTTGTTCATGAGGCACTATCTGCAGACAGTTGTCACACTTTGGAAACTGCTGGCCTTAGGGACCTTGGGCTGAATATACACTCACCTGAGGCTCCCAAGACTCAATGCTTCACTAGAAAATGTGTCATGTGCATAGCACACTGATCTCCAGGGTTTGTTGCAGCAACCATATGATGTGGTAGGCAGCTCGATCTTCCCAGAAGCCAAGGTCAGGTTTGGACATCAACTTGACTCTAGATGAGTGTCCAGGCTCAGCTGCTGGGGTCCTTGGTGCGGTGGGATGGGTCTGGTGCCTGGGTGGGGTCTGGAATGAACTCTGAGAATACAGGACTAGGAGAAGGAGGTAGTATTTTCCAGAAGAGACAGACAGTGTCACACTGCCCAAGCAGGTAAATTATGGGTTGCTGCTGACAGTGAAGCAGCCTTCTCTTAACAAAGGGTGTGTCACAGAACTCACCAAAGTTGCTTTAAGCTGCTGTCTCCAAGTGGAACTAATCATTTGTTTAGTGATAGCGAATGAATGCTTCAGTAGAACGGCTAGGAAGAGACAGAGAGTTGACGTGTAAGCCCCACTGTCAATGGAGAATCAATCAAAAAAGAAAAGGAAAAAAAAAAAAACAAATAGAAGTGGCCAGCTAGTTAACTGGAAAATGGGATTTCATTTACATAAAACTCACAAAC
Source organism: Mus caroli (assembly GCF_978045245.1). NCBI lineage: Eukaryota > Metazoa > Chordata > Mammalia > Rodentia > Muridae > Mus > Mus caroli. The sequence continues at coordinate 116,957,487 of NW_028227265.1, read as the reverse complement.
ATGACAGTGCATGAAGGCAGGTAATGTCTACTGAGACAAAGAACTCAATATTTAAGTATTTAAAAATATGGCTAGTGGTGGCCCTTTCTCTGATAAGCAGGAGAAATTGCTGTAAGGTTTAGGAACTCTCTGGCCAGTCTTTTAACAGGGTACCTCTCTGTGCTTAATCTTGAGCAAATCAGCCAATGGATGGGTCTCTTGCAGAATGAGCTGCCTGGAACATCTACTAATATTGAGTACTTCCCATGATAACTGACGTCTAAGATTGTTGACTTCTAGGCACAGAGATGGGAGGAACATTTCACAAAGTTGTAGTTAACTCTATGAGTCCCTCGCCCATAGTTACAAATTGTAAGTTGTTTCTTATGCTGGGAGAGCTTGAGTTTCTCAGTGGAAATTGTTATCCTGTTATTCTACTGTCTTTGTTTCTGATTTGTTGCTATGTCCATGTGACCTTGGCTACTGACCCATCTTGGCAAACTGAGTTTCATGACTGTGTTGCCTGCTTGATGCT